>NC_143546.1:345000-690000 GCF_031878675.1 Megascapheus bottae
TAACCTCTTGTCACTGGTTTCACATTGTTTATTTGGAATCATTCAGCTTTCTATATCCATTTCCCAAATCTTTGTACGTTTGTTAGGTTAAGTCATATGGGATTGCTGCCATAAGAATAGTAGTTTGCTAGCATTTTTCCCCCCCTGGATTATATGCAGTTGTTTCTTGGACATAGAAGGATTGACCGGAATGAACTTTAGTTGAAGTTATCCAGAGTGAAATACTACCGAATGCTTCCTTACCCAACGCTCTGTCTCCCGTGATCAGATTTAAATGTGATATTTATAGACCGGTGCTGCATCTCAATGTGTCACAGTGTGTAAACATTCTATAGAGGCGTATGTGTAGACTTAAGAGTACTCACTGACATTTATTCTGTCTCTCCCCCCTTCCTTGGAGTTTGTTATATTCTTTTTTTTTCCCCCAGTCTTGAACTCAGCGCCTGAGCGCTGTCCCTTGGGCTTTCTCAAGGCTAGAGCTCTACCACTTGAGCCACAGTACCATTTCCAGCTTTTTCATCTGTGTATGTGGTACCGAGGAATCGAACCTGGGTTTTTGTGCATGCTAGGCAAGCACTCTACCACTAGGCCAAGCTCCTGGTCCGAGTTTGCTACATTCTTACCTGAACCTAAAGAGCTTCATGTTTGCCATGTTCCTACTAGTGCCTCTGCATTTACTGAGTAAAACCGTGTGCAGGTTCTAGAAAATTCTACTAGAAACCCCAGATTCTATACCCTCTTGATTTTCTCACCTTATTAGCAGATACATTTTCTTTCCTATGATGCCCCTGACTAACCAAAGTGGAGAATTCCTTCACCTATTCAAGCTTATGGCTTTTGTTTTGAGATGTGATTATTTTCATTAGTGAGTCTCTCCTGCAGGACCGTGAACTCAGTAAATGCTGAATGAATGTTGTTTCTTTTACCTAGAGTGTGTTAGATTAGGTAAAAATTTCTGTTTATGAAATCACCTACACTTACGACTTTTCACAGCACTAGCTTTTCTGGATAATTTTTCCTGTAGTCTCCTTTGAGCTGTCTTATGACTGTAATCAGCTCAATGGAGTTGGTCTCACTCACATGCCCATCAACTGGAATAGCTTAGGATTGCTTTTCCAGGCGCTTTCACCTGGGCCTCTACACAATAAAAAAGGAGCTTGTAGAGTTTCTGCTGCATCATACCGAGGCTCCCTCGTTCAGTGCCGGTCCCCCACTCAGGTGTCGAGGGGGAGTGGGAGGGATCATTCAAAGGCTGCATCAGTGAGGCTCACTGAAGGC
Organism: Megascapheus bottae; assembly: GCF_031878675.1. Taxonomy (NCBI): domain Eukaryota; kingdom Metazoa; phylum Chordata; class Mammalia; order Rodentia; family Geomyidae; genus Megascapheus; species Megascapheus bottae. Next base: position 346,279 of record NC_143546.1, read on the forward strand.
TGGATACAATGGTTAGACAACCATTAAAGAACTTCCATTGCAAAGTCTATTTGTTACCTTTTTTTTTCCCCCACATAGTGTTCCACATTTCTCCTTCCTTTTTCATACGTATTTCTGTTGCACCGAGGGAAATTGCAGTGAGGTGTTTATCAGAAAGTTGGGGAATGTATTCATTTATACTCCACCTGTTCTAAAAAGTTTCCAGCTCAACTTGGCATTAGAGGACAAAGGGTACTTTGGGAACTTTAACTACATAACTTACAGCATGTAATAGATGTTGCCTCCCAGGTTGGGTCTGTGCTTCTCCATGGTACAAATGTGTCCAAAAGAAATATATTGTTCCTCAGATTCCAATTTTTAAAAGATAAAAGCAACCCTCCCCCCTCAATACTTTGTGCTTGTAAAGGTTCAGGGAAAAGGGCATTCTTACAAGCAGTAGGAATGGAATTGTAGCAACTATTCTGTAAAGCAATTTGAACAGTGTGCCAAGACCTTAAAAAGTTCATATTGAGTCAAGCCTAACAATTTCACTTCTAGAAAATCACTTTAAAGAATAATCAGAGATTATTATGTAGAATAAATGAAAAACTGCTGATTGGGGAGCGATGGAAATTATGAAGCAGTTCTATAATGAAATATTGTGGAAACCATATGAAGTGTTTTGTAGGATAAAATTATAATGTCCTGGAAAACTGCTCGCAATGTGATTTGAAGGGTTAGAGGGGACAGATACACTTCTACAAAAGCACGCGTGTGTGTGTGTGTGTGTGTGTGTGTGTGTGTGTGTGTGTACAGTAGCCAACGGTGGTTCAGAGCTCATTCTGCTCGACACTAGACTGGGTTGGAAAGAAGAGAGAAATGGCTGCTTCCCTCACTTGTTTATATGAGTGGTAATGCACATGCTGAGCTGTGCTGATATTGATGGGGGTGCTAGCTAGATTTACAAAAAAGAGGCATTAGACAGATGTAACAATGTACGCCTCATTAATTAGGCAGCACGGGGCACAAGACCAGTTTCAGAGCGTGGACAGTAAGCTTTTATAGACTAAACATGGAAGTTAAGTTGTGTAATTATCTGATTGGGTGCAGCTAGTGTTGCCTTATTTGGATTTGACTGCTTGTGACTGGCTAAAACTCAGCTACTTCTGACAGGAATGCTCTCCTATGTTGGACAGTGGTTTGTTATACTAGAACTCAAAGAATGGGTATAGACTCAGGCGTGGGGACTTATTATTTCACATACATGTATTTTCACACACACGTATATCTTTGTCTGCATATATCTATTTTTACAAATGAAATTAAGATTAGGAGGAAATCCTTTCTAAAATATTGGATGTGTTTGTGAGTAGTTTTTATTTTGTCTCCAACTGAAAAATGATATATGTACAATAAAATGAGATACAACAAAACTTTCAACTAGCTAAAGGGAAAGTGGTTTGGTCATCAGGAAAAATGTCCTGTTGTTACCTTGCTTAGGATGGGTTAACTGATGCTTTAATCCTCCACATGTTCTCTTTGGATGATACAGAATGGAGACCAGTGCCTCCTGCTCTCATAGTCTAAGTTGACAGACACACACAGGTTGCAGTCAGGCATCCCCTGGTTTGATTTTTATACTTTTGTGGATATACTTTTGAGTATCAATGAGATTATGCATGTAAGTAGATAAGTCTTCAGAAGCAGAATGAGCTGGTTTTGTCCTCACAAGCCCTGTGTTCATGATCTACCAGGCAAAACTAGGTTTTACTGGGTGGCTAGTCAAGCAGAGTTCTTGGTCATGCATTAGTAAATTGAATTCATATAAACTAATGTCTCGGAGACAGATTGATTCTTCAAGTGATGACAGGACCACATTGCTGAGCTTTGCAGTGACCAAGCTGGGCCATATTCATTTTATACTTTCCTCAAAATCTATTATATTTACTTTATGCAATCTTGGCTATTTTTCTTTTTCTTGCCAGAGAGTGGGATCTTCCAAGGCAGTTATCCTTGTTGTTGTTTTTAAATATGTAGTTATATATTGTCATTTTTATATCTGGTTCAGTGCCTGGCATGAAGGATACCCTTAATGAACAATTATTGAATAAAAAATGTATACAGTAATTCAGGCTATTCAGCAGACATAATTTTACATACAAACAGGTCCAAATATACGTCTTAGGAGAGCCATTTGTTATGGTTACTTACACCTTACTTCATATGCATTAGCTTAGGGATCAAATAATTACAATTGTCAATTATAATTACAGTTTTTCTCATCTGATGTACAGTGTTGAAGGGTTTTTTTTTTGAGTTTGGATTTTATTTAAGGGTGTGTTAGGCTGCAAACACCTTGTTTTGACAAAACTTTCATGTGTAAGACAGTACTGAGTAGATATAATTCCATGTAGCCATGGGAAGAAATCTGCCTAGCCTTGGTCTACATAAAAGTTAAGTTTATTCCAATGACATTTTCTTTTGTTGTGGTAAAAATCTGCTCTGCCATGAACAAAGTATGCAGAATGAACACACTGGGGGCGGAAGGCTGAGCCCTGGCACTGGCATTTTTTTTTTCCCTCCATAAAGCAGATTGAAACAGATGGGGAAGAAAGGTAAATACCTGTGACCTCCTTTAAATAGGCCTCCCCTGAAGTCATTGGGGATGAAATGAGGCCTGCAGCAAAGAGCCCTCTGGGAGACCCTCTGCGTTTCCCTCATCCGGCGGGATTGCTCTCACAAGGAAAGCACTCAGTAAGATTAGATGCAAACAGTGATCTCCATCTGTATCAAGTAAACCTCTCAAATTCCATCTGTATGACTCTGCTGAAGGATGTCCTTCTACTGCCCGCACCTCTGGGGAACCTGGGCAGGGTGGGGAAGCTAGGCCTTCAATGAGGTGGATTTCTTGGTTTCACAAGCACCTCATACTCATCCAAAAAGAAACACGGAAGGTTTCCTCCACCCCTGGGTAGGTGCACACTGCTGTCCAAGCAGAGCCAGCCTGGGCCCGGCCCAGGGAGATTGGGTTGATCTTGTGGCTGACTCCAGGACTGGCTCTAGCATGTGACTTGGGGTGACACAGGTTTGACAATGTCAACCTAATATGGGGTCAATTTATAATAATCCTCCACATTTATAATAATCCTTCACACTAGACTCACATTGGTGGAGGTAGAACATGTGTGAAAGGTTTGTTTTACATGCATTCTTTTTCTTTGCTGTTTGATTTCTAGTAACTTTCTGAACAACTTTTATATCTTTTGATGCATAGTGTAGTGTTATATAGACCGAATATAATGCTACCTTTGAGGATAATTCCTAAGGCTAGTAGATGGTTTATGTTAAACTCAGTTAAAGCATTTAAAAAAATTAGTTGTACGGCCAGAGTGCTGGCAGCTCACCCCACTAATCCTAGCTATTCAGGAGGCTGAGATCTGACCATCATGGTTCAAAGCCAGAGCAGGCAAGGAAAGTCCATGACATTCTGATCTCTAACGAATCACAGAAAAAAGCTGGACATGGTGATGCTATAGCCCAAGTGGTAGAACACTAGCTTTGAGCTCAGGGACAGTGCCCTGGCCCAGAGTTCAAGCCCTAGGACCAGTGTGTGTGTGTGGGGGGGGGGGTGAGTTATACAGAGGGGTTTCAATTCAGCATGTCTGTTGATAAGGACAATGTATCTTAAGCAGTGTCATCCCTTTCACTCTCCCCTGTCTCTCCCAACCCTCCCCATCCCCTCAAGTCACCTGGTTCCATTGTCACATACATGCATTGAATATTATGACTGTGTTCTTCCACCCTTTCTCTCTCCATTCATCTCCCTCCCCATCTTTGACCTCTCTACCCACCAACAAAACATGTTTTAGCTTGGAGTTTACATCACTGGAATCCTCCACTATGTGTGCCATACTTTAGCCAGTCTGTGTATATCTGTACGTGACCCTGTATAAGAAGACTACATTTCTCTTTTTGTTGGCTCTGGAGTTTGATCTCAGAGCCCTGCACTTGCTAGGTGGGTGCTGTAGCAAATGAGCCACACGTCTAGCTCAAAACCAATTTTTTGGTAAGTTTTTTTTTTATTGTAGAGTAAGTATTACATATTAGCTTCCAATGAAAAAAAATTAAGGAATTTTTAAGAAAAATAGAAAACATTTACCTAAAAGAAGAGGAGAAAAAAGAACCCCTATTTTAGGGGCTATAGAAACGCGAGAACTTGTCGAATATACTGTAGGTTGCAACTGCAAAACAACAACAACAAAACCCAAAAACAAAAACAGAAGGCTATATTCAGGAAGAAATTGCTAACTCCTGGAGTTTAATATAAGAGGAAAACAGAATCCAAAGATGCAAGTAAAAAGTGTCAGTGAGGGGCCGGGAGTTTGGCTTAGTGGTTAAAGTGCTTGCCTAGCATTCATGAAGACCCGGGTTCGATTCCTCGGTACCACATACATAGAACAAAGCCGGAAGTGGTGCTGAGGCTCAAGTGGTAGAGCTCTAGCCTTGAGAAAGTCCAAGGACAGTGCTCAGACCCTGAGCTCAAGCTCAGGACTGGCAAAAAACAAACAAAAAACGTGTCAATGAATAAATATCTACATGTATCTACATATAGTAACATTTTATTCATTTGAAGTCATTATAGCCTGTGACATCAGCAATCATTAACAGATAACCAACCCAAGCTGGCCTAAGCAAAGGGGGGATTTAATGGCTGCTGAAGGGTCAGATGGAGTCACCACATTCTTCATCTCTGCGTTCTCTAAGTTAAACTCTCCATGCCAGTAGTGTGGTCTGTTAGCCTCTCCCTCTCTCATCCTCTTTCCTGGTCAGTCTTGTAATATTTGTGCAATGAGGCTTCAGCCACCTCCAAACCTTAACTACAACGGAAGAAAGTGCTATACTCTCAATCGCTTATGCATGGTCATTATTCTTACCTAGGGTGAAGTGGAGGCCTGACCATCTGGTGACCGACTGGAAGGACAAAAGATAAGTTCTCAGATGAATAACAAAAGCAAAAAAAGTCATCATAGCAGCTGGAGTGGCAGCAATCCTTGTTTACCATATACACTAGGACTTATCTTCAAAACATCGTTCTCCTTTTTGAAGGATACTAACACAAGATGCAGACAATGAAGGATTGTGAGGCATACTTGGAGGTAAGCATCTCTGACTCAAGCATCTCATTCTCGGGCTGAGCCTTAATTGTGAACTTTAATGTTGCAGCATTAACAAGGGTTTAGAAGCATCAAAAGCCCCGTTCCTCTACATGTGGCCATATAGAGGCTTTCTGCATAAATGTATGGTATTTCTCTATTTTTTTTTCTTTCTGAAAATGTTTACTTCATATAACTTAGAGTATATGCTTTTAGGAGATTCCTGAGTCTTATCTGTTCCTAATAAGAAAGCTTGGAATGGTTTATCCATAATTCAAGTGTTCAATGTGATGACTTTGAAGCATTTGGTTTGCTTTCCTCGGTATCTTTCCCTGCCCCTTGTTTTCTGGGCTCTAGATATGAAAGTAGGGGGAGGAGGGAGATCAGGCCCTTACAATTTGAAACAAGAAATGCATCTAGCCTTCAGTGTTAAGAGCCTCAGGTAAAACAATTTGGTTATTGCAACTTCATGTTTTGTAAAGGAACAAGAGATTCTCTTTCAATTAATCTGTTAAGAATAGTTTTTTAAATTAAAAATTGTTATTATAAAGGTAATATATGGAGGGGTTACACATAAGAATTTTTTTTAATGATTGAAAAAATACACTGAGTGATGCTTGTACATCCTGCTGTTACCAGAGCTGTGAATTAACAGCAGCACGGGGGGTGAACCTATCTCTCGGCAGAACTCGGTTGTGGTGGAGAGTGCCATGTTCAGACCAGCATCTTGTATGGACCTCCTGTTCCTTGGTCTTCACTGACTTTCAGTCCTTGCCCAGGGCCTCCAGTCCAACTCACAGTCTGGGCTCCTGTCTTCTCCATTTGCAAAGGTCTTCCTGCCCATAGTGTATATCACACTCTGTGCCCTCATTTGTCTTACCACAGCAAGCAAAGCAGATCCCTAATCATGTGGCCGGGACTCTGGGGTGGCCGGCTGCCTCCACTGGGAATGTAAGCTATCCGTGGAATTAAGCCCCACCCATGCATTAATGCATGGAAATTACTTACCACATTGTTGCTCTCCAGGGACACTGCTGTCCTGGTAAGAAACAATGACTACTTACAGATTATCCTAAAGTGATTTTTAGGCATATCTAAGGTTCGGTAAGTTGAGGAACAGTAGAGCTTTCTGTCTGTGCTTTGGGAAGTCGTTCAGGTCTTTGTGTGTTTCACTCAGGAGAGCTCTTGGAGATCTCCCTTGTCGGAACCAGGATAGCTGTATATTGCTTTCCTGCTGTGTTCTTGAGGTCCTCCCTCTAGGGACTTATTTGTGTGCCTGGACATCATCATGAGTTTATGCATTTGGATATATGACCCTGGGTTTATATCCTTCCTACCATCTCTACCCAACTGACCATTTTGGAGCCACATCCCTTCAGCTCCTTTGTTGCTTTCCATTTGGGCTTGAATCAGAGTGGCGTGTCTACAAGGTGGATTAACTTTGTAAATATGTGTTTTATATATATACATATATATTAATATATAAATATTCATATAGTCAGTGCTGGAGTTTGAACTCAGGGCCTTACACTTGCTAGGGAGGCATTATACCACTTGTCTAACCTTTTTAGGTTTTAATTTCTCTTCAGATAAAGTTATTTTCTGGCTATCCTCAGAATGGGATCTTTCTACCTTAGACTTCCTTCATAGACAGAATGATAGGTACTCATCACTGTCTCTAGTTTATTGATTGAGATAAGGTCTTATTAACATTTTGCTTAGTCTGGCATGAAGCCACAGTTGTCATGATCTCTAACTTTCAAGAACCTGAGATAACTTCATAAATATTCACATTTTTTTCAATTGTATTTTATTGTTGGGGTGATGTACAGAGGGGTTACAGTTACATTCATCAGGTAGTGGGTACATTACTTCTTGAACATGGATACCCCTTAAATATTCACTTTTTCTTGGATGCCTTCCTTGGATTCTAGGATTCCTACCTTTATTGCCCCTTCTGTCTAGTTACAAGTTTCTGTCTCCTAGCAACTCGTGTTGCCTCTCTAACCTGTTGGTGCTGTACAAAATGATGGCGCCATGAGACAGAGCCTGGTAGATGAGTGAGGATAACGCAAAGTCTTTGTAGTGAAGGAAGATTCATGGATTAGGCCTTGATCACCACCATGAGATGCTTTCTCTACCATAGTTCTCCTGTGATGGTCCAGGAGGCTCACTAAGCCACAGGACTGTGCCATCTCCTCTGGGACAGGGCCCCTCTTGGGGCAGGATGGCCAGAGTCTTCATCATTCTGGGCGTTCTCATATAGGCAAACCGGCGTGATGTCCAAAAAGGAGCAAAATATAGGCATCATGAGATTTCACCCAAATGTTTCACCTCTGCGGTGTTTCTCCGTCTTACTCTCAAAGATACTTGAAAAAAAAATGCTTCACTGAACTGTGAATTTTTCTGGGTCAAAAGGAAATGAGGCTATTTGACATAAAGGAAATATTATAAGTACAATGGGACAACGTTTATACATTGTAACACTTTAGAACACATTATAATGTATAATAAGTTTAAGTTGTAAGGTGTGTAGAAGATCCATAGTGGAAGGGGTCTGGAGTTGATAGGGGTTGTATGTAAGGCTTGTGTTTGCTAGGTAAGTGATCTAAGGCCTTTTGCTCTTAGTTTGTTTTTCAGACAGAGCTTCATGGCTTTGTTCTGCTAGTCTTAGAACATGATCCTCCTCCTCCTCCTCCTCCTCCTCCTCCTCCTCCTCCTCCTCTTCCTCCTCCTCCTCTATAGGGAGATTACAGGTATGCACGATCACACCTAGTCCCCAAAGAATTCTTTACTCTCATAAATGACTATTTTACCTTCAGTCCCTTATTTTATTTTGTAGCAGAGGGGGAAAAAAAAAGAAAAGGAAAGAGAATGACAGTTCTTGATATTTTGGTCACTTGGCCTTTTCTATTTTGAACATCTCAGTTGAGCCAAGTTGTGTCTTTTGGATGAATATTCATGCAAATTCAAGATACAATTTTCTTCCCAGAAAAAGGATATTCCTTTAACAGCTTTGCTCCATTGCTTTCTCCTTAGGATGCCACGTGTCTTCCAGCAAGGGCCGCCCGGGGGAGCTGGGCTAAGGGTAGCTGTGGTCACCTGGGACCTTGCGCTGTTCTTGGGGGGGGGTCTTCTTTGTGGAGGTGTTGGTTATCATTGCTCATACCTGCTGGTGGAGCTGCGTCATGAATGAGGGTAAAACATCGACCCATTACAAACCAGCCCCGTTGGCTCACCATAGTAGGAAAAGTGAAAGATAGCACTTGACGGTGATGACCGGCCCCTGGGATGGAATAACACACAGGGAGCCATGGCAGCATGGGGCAGAAGGGCGGGCAGACCTCAGGGCTGGAGCCAGAACTGAGCTGGTTCTATCCAATCCTTTGGAACCCTTTCTGAACTTGTTTCATCATCAACAGAACAGATAACGCATGTCCATCTGATATAAGGAAAGTGTCCGCCAGTAAGTCATCGCTAGAATTACAAATCACAGCATCTTCTAAACACAACACTCATTCTTTAACCTTCTGAGCAGACAGCAGTATCCTTCTTCTATCGGTGTCTGGGTTCATAATGTATGAGACTTTCCCCAGATAGCCATTTTTCTTTGTCTTTTCTCTTCAGAGCCATACATTTCTCTTCTTCCTGAAGGAGCCAAAGGGTCCCCCCCCCACCCTGGGATCCAGGCCAGTCCTGGTCCTGTGTCACACTCTCCTTATTGCTCCCTCAGAGAGCTGGCGGCACCTCCCGTGTGGCTTGTTGATGTACAAGGTGGATTAGGGAAAGAAAGGCCTCTGATACTCCTTACTGTTCAGGAAGTCAAACGTTTCTCAAATGATCAACAAGAGGATTTACAACAGGGAGTCCAGACCCACATTTCTCGAAAGAGAAAGACAGCCAAACTCTCCCCCAGCCCTCACAGGTTTCCTAGGGTTGTCACCTCCCTGTCATGGGGTAAGGCCTGCCTTCCTGTTTTCCTCCTCAGAGCCTCTCAGCTCCACCTGGCTTGCTCCTCCCTCCAGACTGGGACTGGCCCCGTGGCTGGAAAAGCAGAAAGCTCCCTTCTTCTTGTGACAGTGCTGAGGGTCCTGACCCAGCAGGCTTTGGGTGCCTCCTCCAGCCATGACAGTGCACAAGAGCAGAGGGCTTCCCTTCCAATCTGTGGGGCCATCACAGCCAGGCAGAGGGGAGGCAGACCCCAAATGGAAGGGAGGGGTGAGTGGGGCTCCCTTCCCCTGCTCAGAGAAGGCTCCACACGGTGACCTACCTCTCCCCCGGTGTCCTCTCCTGAGCCTGGGTGTCCTGGGGATGGGGGAGGAGTGGTGGAGCGTGAATTCCAGTGGTGCAGTCCCACCGCTTGCTGATGGGGCAGAGTAGCTGGAAGTGTTCTGGTTCTTCTGATGTGGCCGACCAAGCATGTCAAAGGACCCTAGGCTGGCTTCGAAGCCAGTTGAGTGGAAACTTTGTCTGGGCTCTCTGTGACCTTCGGACATGTCCAGACACCCATGAGGACCTCTCTTTCTAGAGGTGTATGATACACCCTGAGCTCTGGCTGGGGGGAAGGTGAGGCCTGTGCCCTGGGCATGCAGTAGATACAGATGGCCAGCAGGTGGTGCTCAGAGCATTTAGAAAGTGCCGCAAGGTACAGCACTGCTTTCTTCCAGCTGTGTGGAAGTGAAGACCAGGTACCACCATTTTACACCCATCTCTCTTTCTCTCTCCCTCTCCCTCCCTCCCTCCCTCTCTCCCCGCTCTGTTTACATGCTTTTGCCCAAACCATCACACCTTACTTTGCGGCTGTGCCTGTGTTAACAGTGTTATTTGTAATTAGTTCGAAGACCGGAAGGTTTTTGTTTGTTGATGTTTCTTCATGTGTTTATGATGCTTTTTATTCTTTGGGGCTTTAAAAGAAACAGCCCCCAGAGATCTTGTTTGTGTAGCAGCCCTTCTCCCTGCTCCCTTCACGGATGGAGACAGCTGCGGAAGTTGAGATGCCTGGCTGGCATTGTTCTTCCTCCAGAGCCTTTTCCTGTCAGTTTTTCACATTCTTTGTATAGATTTAATGTAAAAGGAGTCAGGTTATTGCTGCTTTTACTTGACAAGTGGACTGCTTCATGAATAAGTAACTCTGCCTATGTAGTTTTAATAACAAAAATCTTACCTAAAAGGAACTTGAAAGCTACCAAGAAACTTAGGGGGACTCAGCAAGGAATCTCTGTGCCATTTTGTCTAGGGGAAAGAGTTTCCAGGGAATGTAGTTAAAGGTGACCCTGGTAATGGTGACGGAGGCCTGCCATCCTCCCCTGAAACCAGGGACTGCTCATCCGGAACCAGGTAGTGGATGTTTTAGACTCTGCATGCCATACGGTCACAGCTGTAGCTCCTGGACTCGGCTATGTTAATGGGAAGGCAGTCATAGGGCAACACACAAACGAACAGGCATAGGTAGACATGTACACTATTGTGAGCTGCATAACCGAAACAAGCATTTGTATTGGACCCAGTAATTCCTCAGAAGCTTCTGGTGGCATTGCATTTGGCTGAGCATGGGACCCTCTGTGGGCCAGAGCTCCACTGTTTTGCTAAGCCACACTCACTGGCTCACAACCTGCCCCTTGTCATTTGATGTAGCTGGAGACCTGGCCCTGCAGTACCAAGCGCCTTCCTGTCTGGACCTCTATAGAAAATGTGGGCCAACTTTGCTTTCCAGCAGTGCTTTCCTGCAGAGGGGTGCACCGTGCTTCCCTTTTCTTGACTTCTTAAAAATCTGTCTTGAGCTCTTGTGGTTTTGTTGTCCATGGCAGACTGTGACTTGTACTGCACCCAAGTCAGCAGATGGGCCCGGAAACCCCACTGGGGTAGCATGTGCAGAGAGGCCCTCTGCCATGTCCCTCTGAAGAAGCAGGCTCTTTTTCTGTTGTGGCAGGAAGGGAGAATAAGAAATGGAGGCTGTGGATTCTACTTCCTAACCGTTCTCAGGGGATGGGGAGGAAGAGGAGCTCTTCTATTTGGCTGGTGGAGAACAGTGCTCGCTCTCAGATTTCCTTGCTTATGACCTGGATTGGGGCCACAGGTCAGACAGCTGAGAGCATGTAAGTGGTTACCCCAGTGGTGGACTTACCTCGCTGTAGAGTAGGGGGTATGGGTGGCCCAGGTCTGGGTTGACTTTGTAGATGAGGGGGAGTGGTGATGGCTGGTAGGGGCTGTGTACTTTTGTGGTGGTAGATGAAGGGCAGCCAGTGTTATTAGTGCAGTGTCCATGGACCAGTCATTGAGTTGTCCTGTTTTGGAGGCATTTCTACAGGTGTCAAATCAAACATCAACCATGGCCTTTCTTGAAAGCCAAGGGCATGGCTGGGTTCCCATTTTACTTATTGGGACAGAGAAGTGAGATTGTTTGCAAGGGAAAACCAGCCCAGATGCCCAAGGAATGTGACTATTCCTTCCTGGGCCCATATATGATATTTCGACTGGAGAGTCGTCTTCCTACATGTTGTAAACCATGTTGCTTGCAAATGTTGTAAACCATGTTGCAGAAAGCAAATATGTAGTATTATTGATTACAGTCTGTTAAACCAGTGTAGAGCATGAAGAACATTTAGATTGCTATTTGCTCCTCTCCCCACCCCCGTCACTTGATTTTTTTCCTTCTCTTCTCCATGGTGTGTTGTCTAGAGGGACCCTGGGTCTTGATACGGAGGTTTAAGTGTTATGAATGGACATGTCCAATGGGAAACAAAGCCTTTGGGTTCTTCCAGCATTAACATGAGGAGGCTTTTATGTCACATGGTGTGGTGGTATCATTGCTGCTTTGGGTTGGTGGGGGGCAGGTACTATTGCAGCCCATGTGCCAGGTTTTGGGTTTTGAAAGGAGTATTGTTGTAGTCTCTGTTCTGCTGCTCCAGAGTTTTTTCTTTTCAGAAAAGGAAACTTTTCAGAAACCAGCTCCTCTTGTAATTAATCTATAATTTATAGCCATGTTTTCTTCTAAGATCAAGTCACAGCCTAGAGAAAAGTATCGAGTTTTTACTGCCTTACAGTACTTCCCCACTTCTCTCTTTAAAATGATTTTTAAAATCATTTTATAATAGTTTCTAGGGAGTATATCATGATAACTTTTCATTGATGGTGTAGCCATTGTTGAAGTACTGTCACAATGGGATTTGAAATGAGGAAAAACGCACCTGTCTTGTCTGTAATATGCGCGTTGAACAAGTTACCTGAAGTGATAGGATCAAAATATAAGCACTTTCTCACAGGGATTCTCAGCACATTCCATGCCTGGGAATTTTAGAACACTGTCAAGAAGAAATTAAGGCAGCATTCTTGAATAATTCAACAAGAAAAGACACCCCCCCCACACACACAGGGGCATACACACACATCTGTGCCTCCTCCCCTGCCTCCAGTTCAGGCCTCCTGAGTGACCCACCTACCTCACACCTTCCTCTCTCATCTCCTGTGACCAGCTTTGTCAAGTTCAAATCCAGGCCCTCGGTTTCCAGGTTCCATGCTGCCCCTGCCTGCATCTCACCCTTCCAAGTGTGTTGCCCCAGGCTCCAGTGATAGGAGCAGAGCGGCACTGAGATTTCAGAATGTGCAGCTATTTCAGCCTTGTTACTTTTGGTAACGATTTCCTTGCTTTCTTTCCTTCCTTTGACTGGGTCTTCCTTTGTATCCCAGGATGGTCTTGAGTTCGCAGTCCTGTTTGTCCTCCAGAAGTGCTAGATTACAGATAAGGGTCACAGTGCTTCCCTTTCTCACTGCCTTTGGGAGTGTAACCCAGCAGTTTTCAACTAGGGTCAACTTTGCCCTTCCGAGAGACAGCTGACAGTGTGTGGAGACACTTTCTAATAACTTGGGGAGAAGTGTAATTGCTATCTAGTTAGTAGAGGCCAGGGATGCACGGATAGCTCCCCACAGCAAAGAATTATATGTATCAATAATGCCACAGGTAATATATTGTGTTCCAAGCCTGTTTCCGGCAGGGCAGTTCCACTTTCAAGTGGACTTGCTTTCCTTTGCAAACTGTCCTCAGTGCTTCATCTGTAGGCTTGAGAAAGACCCTTGTGCTGTGTTATAAAAGTGTTCTCTCTAGATATCACCCTCGTCCTTGCATAGGATGTCTATTATTAAGTGTAATCAGTTACCTTTTAAATAAAGGTAATTGAAGTATAACAAATCAGAGGCCGGAATAATGACTAAATCCCATTTCACAAGTTCAGAGCAGCAAGTGCTTGGTTCACTACTATTCATCCTCAGGCTTGAGATGTCCAAGTTAGAGACCAGACCCTTTCACGGGATGGAAAAAGAAGCCATTGTCCCATTATCAGGACCCCAGAAATGTTGAGAGGATGCTTCTCCTGATTCCCCTCCAGATCTATAGATCTAGTATTAAGCTCCCCAAAATTCTTGTTAAAGAGTGACATCTCCCCAAAGAGCTGATTGTCACTTTTTTCACTTGTCGGGATTGTCTGCTTTACCAGGAATTGAGCTGTAACCATGGGTGATGTTAGAACCACCATCCATCCTGAGTGCAGAGTCAGAACAGTTAGTGAAATAATTAGAAAAGTAAAACAGTGACCTGGCCCAGTAAGTAAGTTGGTCGTTTATTTTTTTCCTTGCTCTCAAAACCTTCCATGACAGGGAAGGGCACAGTGGTAGGTAAAGGAAGGAGAGGAGAGAAGTACAAGTTGGGCCATGTGACGTGCCTTTCACTTTGGGTGGTGAGTCAGAGACAAGAGATTGGAATCTGATGCAGTACAGAAGGTTTTTTTTTTTTTTAATCTTTCAAAACCTTCTTTCAATGCAATTATCTGGGGGAGATTTTAGGTTTTGTTGAAAGCACCGTAGCCCTCAAAAGCAGTGATCTGTTCCTCCAGCATGTCTGTTCCTACTTTATCCATTCCATTTGTTCACATCATATTTGAAACTTCTCAATTCCATATCCCACTTGGCAACAAGGGCAGGTTTTTTGACTTTCATTGACGTAGCTTCTTTGCTTCTTCACTTTCCTCTTCCTCCTCAGACCTGAAGAGGTCAACGTCATCTTCGTCTTTACTCTCCACAGCTCCGCTTCTGGTGGTGTTTTCCACATTGGCAGGGCAACGCCTGCCCAAAGATTCCTTCGCTCCAGGCAGGCTGCCTGCCCTTTTCCTTTTCATAGGATTTGATATGATTACGCCAACGTAGGGTATCATGCAGGTCTGCAGGCAGCAAGTTGGGTGCAGGTGGTGGGCCGGAGACTGCTTCAAATACGGCCACGTTTGCTTGCGAGGGCACATACCCCTTGATGTAACTCTTGTCCACCAGGTAATCATTGAGCACCTGGAGGCCTGCAGGGCTCTTGAGATCTCCGAAACCCATGGCCGTGGTTGTGTCGTGGAGCTGGGTAGCAGGGAAGAGAAAGAGCGAAAACCAGAAGTTTTTGAGTAAAAAAAGCCCGTACCTCAGAAAGGGAGTGGGAGCTGTTTATATCAGTCAAAGTCTTTGAAAACCTAGGAACTGGGTCAGGATGATATTCTATTAAAGAGAGCATTAATTGCACAGGACATCTAGCATTAGCTGCTGGCAAAAAAAAAAAGGAATCAGATTTATATCCCAATGAGTTGAGAGTTGGCAGGCATCAGTAAGCTAGTTTCATATAGAGGGGATAAAATTCTAAATTTTGCAAGAAAGAGGTATATCCTGAGAGTGCGTACAGTTGATTTCTCAACACAGCAGGGTGGGGCAAAAGCCCTGGGGCCCAGAGTGTCCACTGCTGCAGAAGGCGGTCTCGAAGGCCTGGGGAGGGTGGGAGGGGTCAGCAAGTCAGGGCTCACAGCAGCAGAGCTGGCTTCCCCACCTCAGCCTGGCCCCCTTCCCCCTGAAGTGATGAATCATCATCTCTTTCCCTTCCTCCTCCTCCTCTCCTTCTCACCTTCTTCTTTTTCCCTCCTCCTCCTTCTCTGTCTTTTTCCTCCTCCTCCTCCATCTTATTCTCTTCTCCTCCTTTTCCCCCCTCCCCCTCCCCTCCTCCTGCTCCTTCTCCTACTCTCTTTCCTCCTCCTCTTCCTCCTTCTTGTTCTTCTTTTAGTGATCCTGGGGTTTGACTATGAACCTCATGCTGGCTAGGCAGGTATGCTACTGCTTGCACCATGCTTCCAGCGCCTGTTGCTTCAGTTCTTTTTGAGTTAGTCTTGCTGTTTCCTCTGGCTCTCTTGGATGGCAAAGGTTCTATGTAGGATGTGCTGACAGGCAGGTGCCATCACAGCCTGAGCTGCGTTGAACTCTGATCTTCTTGACCTCTGTGTCCCTAGTCACGGGGTTACAGACAAGAACCATTGCCCTGACTATGGGTTTAGTCTCTAAGAAAGCGTTCATGGAAATAATACATTCTGGTTAACCCCGAAGTTCCTTGCAGTCTCTGGGAAGTTGATGCTTTGCGTGCTGCCTGAACCTGAGAGGGCTCATGCCTTACACTCCGCCACATACTCAAACACCCCATTTTGTGTATTCTTGCCCACCTCCCCACATTCGTATCACCCCATCTTGGGTGTCGTGGTCTGGCCAGGCAGCAGTACTCCTCTTCAGGGAAATTTCTGCCCCCTGGTTCTCAGCTTGAGAGATCCTTCCTGCTGCACCCTCCTGGGCAGTGCCTTTCTCTGCCTGTCCCGAGGTGTGGGCAGGAAGAGGGCTGCATTCTCCCCCCCCCCCAAACCACTGGGGACCTGCCCAGTGGTTTTGGCCAGGGTTAGTGTGGGACTTCCTACTAAAATATATGGCTGTGGTGATCAAAATCGAGCACAAAGCCAGATTTATGAGAGCATTCTGGACATGGCTTAGGCCACTGAGAGCACATGGACTGCGTGCTGGTGAAGCTGGCCCTGCCCTTCTGTGTCCTTCAGTGGTATCACGGGATAACACACAGCCTGTGATGGTGCCAAGATACACTTGAGTGTTGACCACCCACGTGGGCCCGACAGCATCCCAACCAGCTGCATGGGTCGCAGATTCTCCTTTTTCTTGTCTAGGGAGTGCTGCCGCCGCCAGTTGATTTATTTTTATTTATTCTTCCTCTGACAGAAGAAGGAGATGAGAGAGTTTCTAATTCTCTCTTTTTGTGTGTATGGGAAAATATACATAACATAAAATAGACCATCTCAGCTATTTTAAGTGCATAGTTCAATGGCATTAAATACATTCATACTGTTGTATCTCCACTATCCATCTCTAGAGCTCTCTCATCATCCTAAATCTAATTCCTATTATTGCATCTATTTCTCTGGACCAGAAGCCCGGTGAAAACTGAGGGTATGACTAACCTATCTTTTAATTTCCACAGCCTTTCTGTAGTAGACACTCAGAGCATTTATAAAACTGCATTTACATTCAGCAGAGGGAAGCAGAGAAGAGTGCAGCTACGTTATTACCTGTGGGAATGGAGTGAAGGCTCTGATACAGCTGGTACAGCCTGTCTCACCATCAAGGCCATCCTTTTCTTTCCCGGTTTCGATGGGGATAGAGTTTTCATAGATGCTTCGTTATATCCCCAAACTTACAGGACATCAAGGAACTTCTAGCAAATTGGGGTATGGGCACTTAAACACGAAAAGCTTGATCCATTGTATGAAACCCCCCTCCCTCCCCACACATTAGCTTCCAGTCTTGTACTTACTTACAAAAACATTCTTGTTTCCACTGAGGGTGCTGCTGGAAAGGGGGAGGTTCGCATGATTACTGAAGACTACGGTATCCTTTTGGTCTGCTGCTACAACTTCTTCACTTTGTCTTTGTGCTCGAGCTAGCTTTGGCTTTCTTGGCCTTAAAAATAGATTTTTTTATTTTCTTACCCAGGAGCTGTATCATCTCAATCACCATAAAATTGTTTTTGTTTTTCCATGGTTTGTTCTTCCTTCACAGATTCCTGGCCGTGAAACTGAATATTGACTAGATATTGACTTACACCCTGGGTCTGTTGGTTGCTTCTTTTATGCCCCCAACCTTTCAGAGTATGGATTCCCAGCTCCCCCTTGTCTGCAAAGAATACGAGGGATGCTGGTCGTCAGCCAGCCCCACTCAGATGCCGGAGCTCCAGCTTCTTACGAAGGGCTCGGCACACAGGTCACAGTGACATGCTGCCGCAGGAGCAGTAGATCAGCCTTAGAAGTAGATGCTGAACTTTTCTGGTCTGTTGTGGGGCCTGAACTCTGGGCCTGGGTGCTGTCCCTAAGCTCTTCAGCTCAAGGGTAGTGTTCTACCTCTTAAACCACAGCGGCATTTCCTATTTTCTGGTGATTAATTGGAGATAAGGGTCTCACAGACTTTTCTGCCCAGAATGGCTCTGAGCTGCAGATCTCAGCCTCCTGAGTAGCTAGGATGATAGGTATGAGCCACTCGGCTTAGATGCTGCATTTGAAAACGAGTTTCATTCATTCTATTCAGGGCTTTGAACAGCTTGATGCATGGTATAGGATCTTTCTCTGGGCCTCTGCTGAGCCACAGCACCAGGCACATTTCACTGGGTTCTGGCTGCTCACTCTTGTTCATTCTCTGTCAGTCATTTTTTGCCAGCAGGTACGACTTCCCTTTTGGTGAATGGTATATTGTATGTCCTGTGCTTTGTTCTGGGAGCCATGAGTCAGTGCTGTGATTCGTTTGCAGTTAGGCTTGTACCCCGGCACTACAGCTGCTGCAGTGTGACTGCCACCCTGCTTACACTTTTCTACAACGTGTGGCCGTGTCCAGGGACATAGACGAGACTTCTAATTTATATATTGACTCTTCCTTCAGTCTTTCACTCAGCTTCGATCACAATTTGTGGATTGCTAGATTCCCCTTCATGTCATCAGGTCTCCAATCCCACAGATACCCACAGAACCTGCAAGTGCATTCCGCTGGGCTAAATTGCCATCTGTGACTGGGCTATCTCTATAACCACCCCAAAGAATCATACCTTGGTCTACTACAAAACATGCTGGTTGCACTGGTCCACTTCCAGGGCTGGAAGGCCTGCTCTCTGGAGTTCACCCTGGCTGGTGTGGTGTGGGGGCTGTGCTCTGGTCCTGCCCTGTTGATGGCCGACTGGTAACCCTTGGCTGTAGAGGAGAACTTTGTTCTCTGTTAGTTGCATGAAGTGGTCAAGCACTTTGTTCGTGCCACCCTTTCCCACTCTGCCGTAAATGTCTTCTGGGCCTGGCTCCCACCCTCCCGCCCTTCCCAAATCAGTGGTCCTCTTGAGAACAACATGCCTCCGACTTCCATCCTGTGGCAGTCTAGATGTGAGGAAACACATGAGAGATTGCTTTACCTTACACAACAGCGGCTTGTGTGAAAAGCTGCTTGCCACTTGAGTTTTTAGAAATACAAATCTTTTACATGCTTCAAGGGCAACTTTTACCTAAAGGAAGTGTACAGTGGTAGTTTGAGAAAGAGTTCCCCCCTTTCTTTGCCAGTCCTGGGCTTGAGCTCAGGGCCTGAGCCCTGTCCTTGGACTTTCTCAAGGCTAGAACTCTACCACTTGAGCCTCAGCACCACTTCTGGCTTTTTCTTTCTATGTATGTGGTACCGAGGAATCGAACCCGGGTCTTCAAGCATGCTAGGCAAGCACTCTACCACTAGGCCAAACTCCCGGCCCAGAGTTCCCTTTTTAGCTGAAAATAACTACCAATTCATCTGTTCTGTAACACTGGAGTTTAAAGAGTCTTTCTCATCATTATAATTTTGTGTTCTCAATAAGCTATCAGGGATTATTTTCCAACTATGAGGCAATTATTTATGACAGAAACCAAAATTATTCCTAACTTTTCTTTTCCTTCCTTTCACTCCTTATTTCTCTCTCTCCCTCCCCCCCTCTCTTTCTCTGTCTCCTTCTCTCTTTCCTCTCTCCCACTTGTGGACTTGTGGCATACATATAAATTATTCTGTTTTGTGAAGTAAGGAAAGAAAGGAGGGATAATTTGATTAACTCAGCATGGAAGGGGACAGAATAGCAAGGAATTTAGAGTGTGGAAGTTGCAATTGACAAAACAATTTGCAGATTTTGACAAGAATTCACTTAGGACTGCTTGTTTCTACTTATTGCTTCAAATGAGTTAAAAGTTCTAAATTCTGAAGCTGCAGTGGTTTAAGGTTCACTTATCACAGTTAGTGCTGTGACTTTGGGCTTTGGTAGCCTGTGTTTCATCTATCCAGGGAAATGTACTGGGAAGTCAAACATTGTGGTTCTAATTGGTCTTTCTGCCAGAGTTCCATGATGTTTCTATTAAAAACAAAAAAGTATATGGGAGAGCTTGTTTGATCCTTAGACATTATTAGGTTCCCATTTACTTTTGACATTCGTTTTTCTGCCTTTAATGACTAATTTTTTTCAAGCTGTTGGGGAAGCAGGGTCAGGGAGCCTGGCCTTCTGTCATCAGACATCCCGCTGGGTTTCTGTGGTCTTGGGTATCAGAAGTGGTGGCAGGAGGACCTTCACAGATGACTCATCTGTCTGAGTGAAATGACTGCCACGTTGTATTCCACACAACTTCTTCTGACAGGGAATCCGATTTGTCTCTCTTGAACTGCAAATTGCAGAGACATTGGGCAACGCAGGCCAAATCTAAGCAGAGGGATCAGCTGTGTGTCCCCGGTGAAACCCAGAACTGTGGCAAGGTGAGAAATGTTCCCCCATGGGACATAAACTCCAGAAGCCAACGGGAGTGTTTGCAGTTGTGCAGGAATCCGTTGGTGGCAACCCGGGGCTTTTGGTGTCGCTGAAACTCCTTGGGAGAATCTCTTCTTCATGCATTTTGTGAAGTACAAGTGGCCAATTATATTAGTCATGTGATGGGGCTGTAGAGGGGACCACAGTCATCCTGAATTTCTCCCTGTTCTCAAATAATCACAGTCTGGTTTAGTTTTAGAAAATTATATATTTGAAAAGCACAGATTATATCTATCTCAGCTTTTAAAATTTGCGATGTCTGCATTTACCCTAATCTTCCCACCTCTAGATTCTGTCACAATTCAACATGTATGAAATTATAGTAATAAAGAGTGAGAGTGGAGGGGATGGGTCGGAGGTAAGGAAATCTAAGCATAGAGGAGAGGAAAGAGAAGAAGAGGAAGAAATGCTGGAGAGCCGTGTGGGGTGAAATCCAGGTATCAGCCAGAGGATAAAGAACGGGAGAGGTGGAGGAAGATGGAGCAGCAGTAGGAGGTGGAATGTCAGTTGCTGACATTGAAATGGGGCCCCAGAGCTGGAAGACTTACTTTTTAAAAATTGCATTTTATTGGGCCAGGGGTTTGGCCTAGTGGTAGAGTGCTTGCCTAGCATGGATGAAGACCTGGGTTTGATTCCTTGGTACCACATACATAGAAAAAAAGCCAGAAGTGGTGCTGAGGCTCACGTGGTAGAGCTCTAGCCTTGAGGAAGTCCAAGGACAGTGCTCAGGCCCTCAGCTCAAGCCCCAGGATTGGCAAAAAAAGTATTTTATTAATGGGGTGATATATAGAGGAGTTACAGTTACATTTGTCAGGTAGTGGGTATATTACTTCTTGAACATTGATACCCCTTCCTATGTTTTTCTCCTACTTTTCCTCCCTCCACCCCTCCCAATCATCTTGTTTTCCCCCTTCCCTTCCCTGTTTCAAATAAACAAATAAACATATATACAATATACCAGGTAACAAAGTTAGATACAGTAACAACATGAGATAAATCATAATAGGGGAAAAACAAAAGAAATAACTTTACATAGTACATTAAGGAAAACAATCATAAATATGATACATTTCTATATCCTGGAGTTCATTTTGCTTAGCCTTATCTTATATGGCCATATGTACATAGCTTTTGAGCTATTGTGATTCTCTGCTAGGACAATCCTAGATGTATACTAATTGTTACAAATGAGGGAAACCATGGAGCCTATGTTTCTTTGGGTCTGGCCTACTTCACTTAATATGATTTTTTTTCCAAGACTTTCTATTTCCTTACAAATGGGGTGATGTCATTCTTTCTGACAGCAGCATAGAATTCCATTGTGTATACATATCACATCTTGTTGATCCACTCATCAACTGAGGGGCATCTGGGGTGGTTCCATATCTTTGCTATGGTAAACAGTGCTGCAATGAACATCGTTGTGCTAGTGGATTTAGTATGTCCTTGTTTCTGGACAATTGGGTAAATGCCAAGTCGTGGAATTGCTGGGTCATAGGAGAGCTCTATGTTTAGTCTTTTGAGGCACTGCCACACTGCTTTCCATAGTGGTTGAATGAATTTGCACCAACAGTGTAGTAGTGATCCCTCCTGGCCACATCCCCTCCAGCATCTGTTGTTATTCGTTTTCCTGATCCTGGCCATTCTAACTGGAGTGAGGTGGAATCTCAAAGTTGTTTTGATTTGCATTTCTTTTTTTTTTTTTTTTGCCAGTCCTGGGCTTGAGCTCAGGGCCTGAGCACTGTCCTTGGACTTTCTCAAGGCTAGAGCTCTACCACTTGAGCCTCAGCACCACTTCCGGCTTTTTTCTATGTATGTGGTACCGAGGAATCGAACCTGGGTCTTCATGCATGCTAGGCAAGCACTTTAACCACTAGGCCACACTCCCGGCCCCTGATTTGCATTTCTTTTATGGCCAGAGTTGTGGAGCATTTCTTCATGTGTCTATAGACCATTCTTATTTCCTCTTCAGAGAAGTCTCTCTCGAACTCTTTAATCCACCTTCTAATGGGATGATTTCTTTTTTGAGAGGTTCAATTTTTTGAGCTGTTGATATATTTTAGATATGAGGCCCTTGTCTGTTGTATGGCTAGTGAAGATCTCCTTGCCTGCTGACTGTGCAGCCACCTTCTGGGCCAGCAAGGGCAAGTTGGCCCTCTCTCTTCAGAGTGACATAAATGACCTGAGCTGTGTAGAGCTGCCCCATGGTCATCCTGCTTCCTCCTGCCCTCTCCACGCCTTTTGGCTTCGCCTCCTCTGGCTGGCCTCCCCCTGACACTTCCTAACCCACTGTGCCCTCATATGAATACTGCTCTCTCATGACTGTCTTTTTGATTTCTCAGGCATGGCTTCTTGTGGGGAACTATGGAGACTGTGGGTCTTTAGTTACGACTTTGCTCTGATCCTGGTCCAACACTTTTCTTTTGAAAGAATCTTATAACTACATTAAAACGGCTACAGCACTCCTCCCCACAGCAGCATGGCAAAGACAGAGGGCTATTCCTTCCCGAAACAGGATTCTCAAGAAACTCATTGACCTCCTGCCTAAAACATTGGCTCCAGTACCACCTTCACCTAGTTCGCAGGCCTGGGCAGAGATGCTTTGTGTAGGGTCAACCTCATAAAACTCATCAGGCTGTAAACCAGGATAAGATGAAGAAGCAGATTCTCCCCTCCCCTCCTGCAGTCATGGGGCTCGAACTCAGGTACTGAGCATTGAGCTCTTTTGTTCAAGGCTAGCACTCTCTTACTTGAGCCACGGCACCACTCCCAGTTTTCTGATGGTGAATGGGAGATAAGTCTCACAGACTCTCCTGCCCAGGCTGGCTTCCAATTTCAAGCCTCAGATCTCGGCTTCTTGGAGAAGTTAGAATTACACGTGAGAACTCCCAGTGCCCGGCAGCTCTCACTTCTCATGAGAGGAAAAATATAACTTCAGTGGCAAATTGAAAGAAAGATCTCACACTTGGAAAAGCTATCAGAACAAGCAACTGATAAGAATATACCCACAGCTCCACACTGCTGCAAGTGAAGGGTGAGGGGCTCCTGTTCTGGGTATTCCACTGCGGTTGGTAGCCCTACTCCCTCTTTTAAAACCTGGTTGTGAGTGTCTCTCTCTGCCGTCGGCGTCATCAGCTGGAGAATCTGAAAGATCACGATACACATCAGAAACCAAGGGTCCTCAGTGTCCATGTCATGAATCCAGTTAGCATGATTGTTATGTGATATAAACTAGTCCTTTAACACAGTTAGAAGAGGTTAAACAATGTGACAGTCTTATTATGTTTGGCTTGTGTGAGTGAACTATATAAATTCAAGTTAAGAAATAGAAAGTAAGGGGGCGGGGGGAGGGAAATGGGAACAAAAACCATGAGAAGGGCTATCAATGTGTGAGAAGGAATGCCCTACTCCCTGGCGAATGTAACTATAACCCCTCTATACATTAACCCAACAATAAAAAATAAATTAAAAGCAAAAGAAATAGAAAGTAATACTGTGTTATAAAGATGTTGGAACAGTGAAGTTTAAAATGAGCCAACTCCAGGTTGATAGGACCAGTGACATTTTGGAACCAGGGGTGTCTGTCACATTCCTTTTAAAAACAGGCCCCCCCCCCAAAATCACTGTTGTTTTTCTGAAGTTCTTTCAGTAGTTTCTTAACACAAAGTGTAGAAGTAGCTTTTGCTATATTCTAAAGAGCAATACCAGCACTGGATGGGGGGGCAGGATTCTGGACAATGGAGAGGTGCCTTCACCGAGTGATTAAGAATGAAAAGATGTCCATAGCGGGACTTTTCGGCTCCTCATGTGTAAGGAACCACAAGCCAGGGCCCTTTGGGGCATGTCTGCTGAGGCTGCAGCTGGCGCAGCTTGGAGAATGTGGTACACAGCATTGGGGTCCAGTGGTGTTTTTAGAGCTCATGGCAGTCTTCTTAGTTCAGCTCAAATTTTAAGTTATTCTGGGTTTTTTTTGAGGAACTTTCATTGGGGCTGGTATGAAGCCATCTGTCTCTAACATGTCCTAGCTTAGAATTTAGAGCTCTTTCAGTCTCAGTCTCTCTCTCTCTTGACCTGTTTGTATAGATTTAAAATACAAGTAGGACAGTTAAAAAAAGAGTACTGAATTTTTTCATATATTTTTTATTGTAATTAATTGAAGGATTACATTATACTCACCAGATAGAGGGTGCATTACTTCACATACATTGGTACCCTTTCTCATGTCTTGGTCCCCATTTCCCTCCCACCATGCCCACCCCTCATCTTTTTTTCCCCCTTTCCTATCTGATTTCAAATAACCAAATATGCATATATACAATATATCAGATAACAAGGTGAAATACTGTAATAATATGAGATAACCAAGTGACAGGAAAAGAGATGAGAGGTGACATAGTACGGTTAAGGATAACAATCACTCATTATATGGGTTTTGTTTCTATATCCTGGAGGTCCTTTCATTTAGCTTCATACTATATGGCCTTATGTATCTAGGTTTTGTTCTGTTGTAAATCTCTGCTAGGGGAGCCCAAGGTTTCTACTGATTATGACAAATGAGGGAAACCATTGAGCCTATGTTCCTTTGAGTCTGGCTTACTTCACTTAATATGATTTTTTTCTAAGTCTTTCCATTTCCTAACAAATGAGTACTGAATTTTTTAATATGAAGAAAAATTTCCTCAAATGGTGGCTGAATTTTGTTTTTATTTATTTATTTATTTATTGTTGGGTGTGGGGTTTGAATTCTGGACCTGGGTCCTGTCCCTGAGTGCTTCAGCTCAAGGCTAGCATCCAACCCGGTGCTTGAACGTTGTCCCTGGGCCCTTCAGCTTAAGGCCACTGCCCTGTCCCTTTAGCCACAGCACCATTTCCAGTTTTCTAGTGGTTAACTGGAGATGAGAGTTTCACAGACTTTAGTGCCTGGGCTGGCTTTGAACCTTGATCCTCAGATCTCAG
Source organism: Megascapheus bottae (assembly GCF_031878675.1). Taxonomy (NCBI): domain Eukaryota; kingdom Metazoa; phylum Chordata; class Mammalia; order Rodentia; family Geomyidae; genus Megascapheus; species Megascapheus bottae. Next base: position 371,056 of record NC_143546.1, read on the forward strand.
CCTCCTGAGTAGCTAGGTTAACAGGTGTGAGCCACTGTGCCTGGCTCTGAGTTTTATTTTAAATGAATGAATCATATGGTACATGGCTTACATTTCAATAAAACTGCTATAAAAAACAATTACATATGGAGGGGAATAAGCATGGATGGAAAACATTTACCGTCAACACATGAGATCTTTCTTCCCTTCTTCCTTCCTTCCTTCCCTCTCTCCTTCCCTCCCCTTCTCTTCCCCCCTTCTCTTTCCTCCTCTTCTCTTCCCCTCCTTCTCTTCCCTCCCTCCCACCTTCCTTCCCTCTCCTTTTCCTTCTTTCCTGCCTCCCTTTCCTCTTTCTTTCACTCCCTCCCCTTTCTTCCTTCCCTCCCTCCCACTGTCCTTCCTCCTTTCCTCTCTAACCCTCCTCCCTCCATCCCTCCTTCCTTTCTCCCTTCCTCCCTTCTCCTCCCCCCAACTCCCTCCTTCCCTTCCCCCATCACTCCTTTTTCTCTTTCTAATAAAAGCAATGTAGCCCTAAAGATTTAATCCTTAAAAAAGTTATTTTGGGTTAGTTTTCAATTCAAATAAATTCCACTATGTTAGCTAGGATTTTAAACGAAATCCCAAAGTGCAATAACTGTAAAAGCTACTTTTAACCACAGTTGGTGCAAAATAATGTTTGCTTGTTGGTACTGTTTCTATATTCAGCTTGAGCTTAGCTGTGGAGCCATTGGCCAAGTGCTTCATTCTGAGATGTGAAGTCTTGCAGTACAGAAATCCCTTCCTTCAATACTGAGAAGTGAGTGTTTTCCTAGGCTTAGTGGTTTATAGTCCTAACTTTGTAGGAGCGGGTCTGTGTTCCAGATGAAATCAATTACAATCACTGACTCTCCCACCACAAGGAATGAGCTCTTCTTGTACAGTTCCAAAGAGAATTGATGTCAGAACAAGAGCCAGGTAGAAAATGATGGTTTGTCTGGTTTGGTGGTCTAAAATGAGAGCTGCACTTGGGAGTTCAAATTAAAAATGTCGACATTCATGTAGGAGATTATGACATATTAAAATGCGAATATTTACACCTTTACTCCAAGCCCAAACTTGTTTAATCAGTCAATCAATATTTATTGCTTATTGGAAATGAGCAGTGTCACAGACCTGAGCTCATCCCTCTTTCTTTGCTTCATTTCTTCCTACTTGTGTTGCTCCTTTCTATTCCTGGAGGCTAACTCTCATTTGTGGAGCTGTACCCCATAGTTAGGTTAATTTTACGGATCCTTCTCTATACTTGGGAGTCCTTGTCCTTTATTCTAGGTAAGGTGGCCTGTTGCTGTCAAAGGCCAGCCATCATTATAGTTACCCTCCTGGACTGTGAAGTTGGAGCTGGGATGTGGAGCAGGCAGGACAGGTCTGGGATTAGAGCCTGGGCTGTACTTGAACCTGTAGAGACCCTGGAAATGGTTAGGAAAAGTAAGTCAGGGCATATAAGCAGGATAGCAGGTCAAGGATCAAAGTCACAGGAAATCACCCTGTCCTGTCCTCTATGCTGAGACTCTGGGGCCTATGAGGACGAAACCAGGCTGGTGTGCAGTTAGCTCTGGGCCTGAGTCTGGCGCACCGACACGCCCTGTGATGAGTTTAGTTCTCTTTCTTTATGTCTTTCTTTGTGCTCTTCTTTTGAAATCCTTTTCAACTTTAAAGACCCAGTTTAATGCCATCTCTTTCTTTAAGCTTTTCCTGATCATCCCAGTCCCAGATATCTTTCAGGAGATTCACTCTCTAAAGAGGCAAAGGAGTGAGCATTTACCACCTTCCCATGCAGAATATCAAATTTGATCTTTGTTGACTCCTTATTGGAACTTTGTATCGAAGGAGTATGTGGCTTAAGGTGGGTTCTGAGACTCTTTTTGTTCTTAATGATCATGAGGTTTGAAGGAGAAAGTAGCTTTCACTAGAGGGGGGACACCTTGAGATGGCTTTTAGATTTTACTAGTCACATGATATTCAGCTGCTGAGGAACTCAGTTAATGTCCTGATAACTTAACTGCACTGAGGAGAAGGGATAATATACTTCAGTATTTCCCTGGTGTCCTCTTACATCTGATTTATTGTATCCACACATACAATGGAAGGATACAGTGGGGGTTCTCAGAATCATCTAGGAAAAGCATAGAGAGGGGAGAGAAGGGAGGGTTGGCTGGGTGTGTTGTGATGTCTTCACATCTAGGAATTAATCAGTTTCTCCGAAGTCAACTGAAAGGGAGCAGAAATGGGGTTTAATACAGAGTTTGACAACGACTGACAGACATTTCCACTCGTGCAATTGTGGACCATGGGAGCAAACAGATGAGAACTCTGGAAAGCTTTTCTGTGAAAGAAGAAGAGAAATGAGCACAAGCTTGCATGGTGTGGATCTTTTTTTAAGATAGACAATGGAGCAATACATAAAAAGCAAAAGATATTTAAAAAAAGTAGAAAAGGGCTAGATGTGGTGGTACATGCCTGAGATTCTAGTCCAGGGAGACTAAGACTGGAAGATTCCATGTTCCGTGAGGTTCTGGCCAGCCTTTACTAGATTGAGAGATGGTATCTAAAACAACAACAACAATAAATAGAAATGTATAAGAGGAATCAAGGCCCCTGAGCTGGAGAAGAGAGGGGAATGCAGCGCTCTATGGAGAGAGCAGCCTTGGACAAGGCCAGGGTCAGAACGATTGCTTGTCATGGAGGAGAAGCAGAGAGAAAAGTAGAAAGACTATTTGTTGATTCAGAGTGGAGGACAGGTGGCTTTTACTCTGTTGTCTCTTTGAAGGATGCAAATTTTGTTGGAGAAGATATGCATCAGCGATAACAGGAAGACAATTTCCTTGGGAAGTGCAGTGGAATTGCAGGTTAATAGAGTTGCTGGGGATTTATTTGAGAGTTTGGCAACACATGTAAAAGGAGGACTGTGTGAAATAGTGAGGCAGCATGTGGAGTTGGCTTTTTCCAAGGCTAATTTTTCCAGATGTATATGACACTAAGAAAGAGAGAAAAGGTGCTCGTGGCATCTTCAAGGGTCCCGTTCAAGTTCCAGCATGAGCTAATTGGGAGTAAATGAATGTATAATGGGAGTAAATGAATGTAGAGTCTGAAAACGTGGCTGTGTGCAGGTCCCAGAGGCTCATACCCAGAGTGGCCTAAAGGCCAGCATTTCTCTAGGGGGTTAATATGCACCTCTCCCCGGCCAGTCCCACTGTTGGACATATTGATTGGCTCTGTTTATTTCCTCTTCATAGGTTTAGCAGATCAATTGATGAAATGAGGGTTTGGACCACTGGATAATTTGAACAAGAACAAGTGAAATCATTGGCTGTCCTCTTAGATTGGAATAAAATACAAGTCTGTGGATTTCCTTTCCTTCTCCTCCTTCCTTTCCCCAATATGAGGGCCTGAACTCAGGCGCGATGATTTCTCTGTTTATGGTGGCTACTCTGCCGCGTGAGCCACAATTCTGGTGTGGCCTGGTTAATTGGAGATGGAGACTGGAGGATTTTTATTCCTTGGTTGGCTTGGATTTTTGATTCTTAGATCTCCGCCTTCTTAGTAGCTAGGATCATAAGCATGAGCCACACACATCAGTCTAATTGGAGGCAGCTTTTGATTGGGGGGGGGAGGGATAATTGAGAAAAAACATACCTAGAATCAGATAATCACACGCCAGGAATGTGGGAGTTTTAGGAGTAGTGAGGCAAGCCAGTAGCTCCTCTCTGCTGGAGAAAAGGAGAACTACCATGTTGTTCATCTAGTTCTGAGACTCCTCACAACTTAAAATTCCACCATTATTCATCTAGATCTCTAGCTTTAGAGCCAAGTTAGTAGTCACCTTATTTCTGATTCTCTTGCCAATTCATTGCTAGACGTGAGTCTCCTAGAGGCCAATTCCTGCCATGATCTGAAAGTTCCATGCTTGTTCAGTGAGCTTTGGAAGTGAGTTGCTGCCACGCTCCAGGAGAGTGCTCAGGAGCAGAGGCAGCAAAGGAGGCCCAGAGGCATGAGATAGGAAGAAGGGGCGGAGTGGGGGAGGGTTGGTTGTGGGCTTTGATATACATGACTTTGAACATGCATTTGGTAAAATTTTCAATATGTGGCATTTCTCCCATGGTGAAAGTAACATAACCTGGCTTGTGTTTAGGAGAATGAATAGTGATGGAGGAGAGGCCACACTCTTGGTGGAATGTGTTTGCAAGGCTTTGTTCTGTCAGGAGTTCAAGGACAAGGGCCGTGTCCTCACTCTGTCTCCAGCATCACTGCCTCTTCCTTGTGTGGACTTTGATGTTCCCTTTCCCTCCAGACTTCAAGCTTTCCTCCTGGCTTCCAAGGGCACTTGTTGAGTGCTTTTGAGTTTCCGTTATCAACACCTTGAGCTTGAAAGGCAGAGTCAGGGTCATCATGTAAGTAGTAGCTTACCAGCAGATCTATTCATTTACCTTGCTTAAAGACGTTTGTCAGAGATCTTAGCGCTATTTTAGCATATCTAAATAATAGCCAGGCATATTTGAAGCCCTGCTACTACTCCTTTCCATCTTAGCTAACAATGTGGCCAGTTTCTGTATGTGGAGGGCAAATGTGAATATTGAATGAGGCTACAGGATGGGCTTGTTTCTTTTGATGTTCCTCAGGCTAGATTTAGGAACAAGAGACAACACTCCTTAGATGGTCCGGTGGTTATTATATCTACTCCTTAGCGGCTCTGCAGAGCATAGATAGTAATTCTGCACTGGCACTTGTGCTATGAGTTTTCCTCTACTCCACACACTTTTGGTGGCTGTGTATGGGGACTCACTTATTCCTCTGTGAATGGTTATTTTTAGCCAAGTGATGGATGAGCTGCTTTCATCCAAGTTATGCTATTCATAAGAGAACTAATCACTCTTTATCAAACTTTATGCAAATAAAGCCAAATTAGATTTATTAAGGTGATGAAAGAGAAAAGGGATTTTTTAAAAGATGGGTAGCAATGTTGTATATTATCTAAATGCAAGGCAGATGTAATGATGCATTAGAAATGCCAGGGAAATTTAATCAGTGTAGCAAAAAAATATAATGAAATGGTTGTTTAAACACTGTACAGTTAATGTTAGACTAATTACTTTCCATTGAGCAAAGCATGGAACACACTATCCAGTCTCTGATTAGACATCTTGCCTACAACATCTGGCCCTTTGATCCATTTTGATTTGAATCTAATCTCTAAACTTCTGAAGTTAGATGTTGGAATGGATAAATACACTTCTGGAGGAGACGAGTTCTTGATTCCTCACAACATTAAAACTAGCCCGTTCACTCATCTCCCTCTAAACCTCACCTCTCTGTCACCAAAGACAGCGGGGTTGCAGATGTCCACATTTGTAAGATTAGACAAGAGAAACTTAATGATGTCTCAGTCTAGGTGTGGTGGCACGCAGGTACAATCCCAGCACTCAGGAGTTTGAGGCCAGCATGGGCTGCCCATAGAACACACTCTCATAATTTCCACTGTCTTCCTATGGATGTGTGGAGTCACTGGGTATATGTGGCAGGGACTGTGCCTCACTGCACTGGCTTTTCTCCACTGAGATGTCACCCTGTAGGCTTTTCTGCCTTGGTTGGCCTTGAACCACGATCCTTCCCTTCTCAGTTTCTCAAGTAGCAAGGATTGCAAACATGACTCGTTAGCACCCCAGCTGGATTTTCTGTAAGCAACACATAAACTGACCTCAGCACTAGATGGGGTGACCGTGGAGATTTCACCATGGGGAAAGACCTGGGATTGCTTGCTGCTGGATGGAGAGCAGAGGCAGAGGGTGAGGATGGTCCAGTGGGCATGGTCTTCAGCATTGCCTGAGGAGTGTTCATCTTCCTCTTAAAGTAATTTACATACCCAGTGCAAAGCATCAAGACTGCGGGGGATGGAACTGTGTGTGTGTGTGTGTGTGTGTGTGTGTGTGTGTGTGTTTCATTTTTAGAGGCTTCTTGATCCTGGATTAGTTTGTGTGTGTCTCCTTCCTTCTCGTGCTTCTCAGCCTTTATGGCTCATGCATACTTTTTTTTTTTTTTTTTTTTTTTGCCAGTCCTGGGCTTGGGCTCAGGGCCTGAGCACTGTCCTTGGGCTTTCTCAAGGTTAGGGCTCTACCACTTGAGCCACAGCACCACTACTGGCTTTTTGCTACGTATGTGGTACTGAGGAATCGAACCCGAGTCTTTGTGCATGCTAGGCAAGCACTCTACCACTAGGCCAAACTCCCAGCTCCTCATGCATACTTTTTTGCATGTATCAAGTAATTAGAATATGTGAAAAGTAAGTTCCTGGATGCAACAGAGACCTGAGAGTGAGGATCATTTGAAATGTTCATGTGTTAGTATTTTAACAAAGCACTTAAAACATCATGGCCTAAACAACATCACACCTTCAAGCCAGCAGGTAAATGCTAAACATCTTGTAAAGGGCTGTTTTCTTTTCTCTTTAATAGTAAAGGGTGGGAAAGAATGAGGGAGGGGGGAACGCTATTCAAAAAGAAATGTACTCATTACCAGACTTATGTAACTGTAACCCCTCTGTATGTTACCTTTACAATAAAATTTAAATTAAAAATAGTGTGTATTAACTGTGCAGATGGAAGCATCTGCACAGGTGAGCTCTGACACCACCGTGGATTCTAGATCTCACTCTTCCCTTGTTTTCTTGCCCGTTTACTGACACATTTTCAGGGATGCTTCCTGTGTGTTTCATGCTTGGGGTTATTGTCAGACTGGGGAGCTGTTCCCAGCATCTGCTCCATCAGATCACTGGAAGCACACTACCACTGTTCCTCTCTTTCCCGATTTCCATCTCCCAAGCAGCTGGGATTCGAGGTGAAAGCTGTTCCTTGTGTGACTGTGCTTGGGCACGGTTTCTCTTTTGAGCCTGGGTCTTCATGCATGCTAGGCGAGCACTCTACCACTAAGTCATGCCCCTGGCCCAAATCACGCAGGGAGGGGCTAGGAAATGTGGCCTCAGTGCCCAAGGCTAGCACTCTATCACGTGAGCAAAAGCACCACTAGTCCAGCTTTTTCTGTGTATGTGGTCCCGGGGAATGGAACCCAGGGCTTCATGCATGTTAGGCAAGGCAATTTCTCTTTTGAATGGTGATAAAAGCTCAAGTTCAGAGAAGCCAAATGTTTGCCTCCAGTCGTGAGACCCGAGGCTGTCAGGGTGGAGGGCACCAGGCCTGTGCCCAGGATTCTCTAGTCGGGGTCCCGTGAAAGAATGTCCATAAAAGAAATGCATGCGCCTTACGTTCATCCACGGGGACAATTTTCTGCATTGTTTAAAGCATTTTTTACATAATGGGAGGAATTATTTGTGAGGAAATTAATTGTGACTGTCGAAGAATACTGGACAGTGCTCCTTCTGTATGTGCATCTTTGTGTACACATCTGTTATTTAAGAGTAAGCATCTGCCTGGGATGGATAGTTTCTGCCCCTTCAGTGCTGGTCCCCCAGCTTTTCCTATAGACACAGGTACAGCAGAGGACACGGAGAAAACCCCAAAGCCCTATTTGTCCCTGTCAAAAAAGCAACAATGCTTGGGACTAAATCCTAAAGTTACACATGACTTTGAAAGAGCAATTTGTCAAGCGTTTCATTGGCACAAATTGAAATGGAATGAGGTCTTGGGCTCTTGGGGTCACTTTGCCACAGGAAGCCTTCATTATCTAAGGACACACAGAGAAAATGGCCTCACCATCATATTTGCATGGCAAGGATGAGTGCCCACGCACAAAACCAAAGGCCCAGAGGTCACTTACAAGAACAAAACTAGATGAAAGCAGAGCCTCAAGTGGGCCCTGGCTGATAGCCTCCTACTTTTTCCTTTCCCCCAGGCCAGAGCTGCTGTGAGGCCTAATTTCATAATGCACTGAGGGAAATCTTTGTAGTTTATGCACAATCACTTGCTCAAGTCCTATTGCTGGTTGGCTGATCCACTGAAGCTCACTGCTCTTTCCCATGCTTTCTCCTCTTGGGTAAGAGTTTTTCTCTTCCTGTACGTTGCGTATTGTTTGAAAGGGTCCCTTTTCTCCTGGGACCACGCGTCACTTTCACTATTCTTCGCATTTCCCCAAAGAGCAGCCTCAATAATCAAACTGTTTGTCGGCTAGCAGGGAGATGGGGTTCTACATAAGCAATGGGGAGTGTGTGCTAAATGCAGCGACTCAGGGTTATATTTTAAAACCATTTTCATATATTGTTTAGAACAGTGTTTTTCATTGCATTTTTGTTGGGCCAAATTTGATGACAGATTGTCAGATGACTTTAATTTTTTTTTTTTTTTGCCAGTCCTGGGCTTGAGCTCAGGGCCTGAGCACTGTCCTTGGACTTTCTCAAGGCTAGAGCTCTACCACTTGAGCCTCAGCACCACTTCTGGCTTTTTTCTATGTATGTGGTACTGAGGAATCGAACCCGGGTTTTTGTCCATGCTAGATAAGCACTCTCCCACTAGGCCAAACTCCCGGCCAGATGATTTTAAATTTTAAATGTCATTGCTAAGTAAGTATACCAAGAGGTTGGAATTCCATAGGGCAGGTTAAGAACACATGTTTATCAATGTCATTCCATCAACCCCCCCCTCATTTGTTCCTTCTCCCATCCCTGCCCTCTAGTTGTACAGTTCTATTGGGGCCTGACCTCCATCTCTGAGGCCTGATTCCCGCTCAGCTGCAATTAAAGGGCTTTGGCCAGGCATTCACTCCTTGCATGCCTCTCTTAAGGCATCTCTGTGTATGTGACTCGATTGAGCCCCCCTGCAGCTTCGCGGGTCTCGAAGCAGTGCAGATCTCACACGCTTTCCTGCACCTGTCCTGCCCGTACCTGAAAGTCCCCCCCCAAACCCTTAGTGGTAGCACGGTGGCCCTCTTCCTATTGGCTAGCTTCCCAGTTCCCACTTTGTCTTACCCCAACAGTATATAACTAATTGCCTGACACAATAATGAGAGATCTGCAGAGATCAGCAGAGATCAGCAGAGAGATCTGATGCGCTTTCATGATTAACACTGCTTCTGACTCAGCGTGGTTTTTTTCTTCCCCGGTAATTGGGGGAGGGCTGGGTCATTGATATTTACCATCTCGCTCGGCTCCAGGGGACTACAGGGTGGCCCTGTGTGTCCCTCCCCGTTCCTGAGTTGCTCCCTAGAGAAGCAACACAGTTCAATTTTTACATCATGTATAAAACACAATGACTGCATTTGCTCACCTTTCCTCCCTCCATTTTCATCCCTCCCCTCCATTCCCCCAGTTCCCAAATATGTTTCTGCTCCCTGGACTCAATAATTGTACAGAGGAGTTACATCTTTGAACTCCTCCCCTAAATATACCATCCTTTAGTCAATTTGTTGGTGTGTATACATGCATAAAAACCTGTGTCTGTTATGAGGTATGCTTGTATTTTAGATCTAGCCTTCACCTAGGAAAAAAAAACAGGTGCCATTTGTTTCTCTGAGCTTGACTTACCTCACTTAACATGGTTTGTTTTGGGTCTATCCATTTCCCTACAAATGAAATAATACGGTTCTCTTTCTAATGGATGAGTAGGGATTGTATATATGTACTACATTTTCTGGATCCACGCGTCCACTGTGGGATACCTGGTCTGTTTTCGTAGCTTGGCTATGGTGAATAGTGCGGCAGTGGACATGGATGTGCAAATGTCTTTACTGCCTTGTTATATGCTGGGCAGCTGCTGGAGAGTGGTGTTGCTCTTGGGGAATGAAGAGAAAATGGGATGGCTAGAAAGGATGGATTTAAGTGGAGATCTGTGTAAGGAAGCAGAAGTAGGGATTTTCTCCTTTACCCCTTCTCATTGCTCCACCCTTACTAGAAATGACACTAAGTGGGAAGGCTCAGCTGCTAGGCCCTGGGGCCATATTTCAATCCTGCTCACGTCTTCTCATCTCATTAAGATTCCGCATCTTCTAATTTTTTAAAGTTCTTTCTTCATATTGTGGTATTCTGTTTTCCCTGTTGTATGGTTGCTGCTCCCGACAAGGATTGGTACTGATTTGTTAGGTTGCTTTGGATAGTATGGACATTTTAATAATGTCAAGCTTTCCAGCTCAAGAGCGTGGACTGTCTCCTCAACTTTTTGCCCTCGTAAAGTTATTTCAGCGCCATCCATTTATGGTTTTGAGCATTGTTCCACATGGCTAAGTATTTGCATGTGGTAGTGTTTCTTGGGTAGCAGGTGACTTTGACCACAATGATGGTCCCTCCTCCCCGAGGAGAGAGGGGGCTCTCGGCAAGACGATGGGGCTGTGGCTGGCCCTGCTGGATTTCAGAGACTCCTATGGCCTCTTCAGAGCGTGCTCACATACAGAGGTGTGGACGATGGATAAAGCCATGATGAGTAAGGATGGCGGATGTGTAAGGAGGAGAGCTCTCCTTTCCCTGTGCTCTTCCCGACGAGGGGCCCGTGGAAGTGACACAGCACTGCAGCCTGCCAGCCCTAATTCTGATGCAAATACAAGCTATGGACATTGGTTCTCTTCGGTCCTTGCAGGAGAGTACAGCCGCAGCAAGCACTGGGAGGGTTGGGAAATGAATGGCAAAAAGAGAATGGACCTGTCAATGCAGCAAAAGCTTCAACATCCGTGTTCTGGACTACACTAGCTGCCGAAGGCAATATGTAAACATGAACCTATCCAATGAAGTTTGCTACCCAAGCACTTGTAAATTACAGAAATAATGGTTGGTTATTAGAATTTGAGGAGAAAGAGACTTAGCTTCATCTTAGTTCTCTGGACGCCAGTTGACAGGTCCAAGTGATTTAATTAATGAACTTCTTTTGTTCACTGAGATACACTGTCCTTTTTACTGTGTGAGATACTAAAAGCAGGACAGATCTAAATAATCTAGGATGATTTAGAGGTGATTTTGGCACTGACTGAACTCTGTCAGTCAGTCAGTCCTCCAGAGGATGACAAAGGAAACATATCCCTTCTGTGTCCCAGCCCTCCTACCGCAGGGAGGGTGAGATTTCTCAATTCTGGCCTCTTCTGACACAATTCTCAGCTTGTCCCATTGCTGCTTCCCAATGATGTAGGCAAAGGAATTGGGAGAGATGTGATACTGTGCCCTAGCACTTCTGTACAAATTGTGTTTGAGATTTTTTTTTTTATTTTGCCAGTCCTGGGGCTTGAACTCAGGGTCTGCACACTATCCTTGGGCTTTCTCAAGGCTAACGCTCTACCTTTGAGCCACACCACCATCTCTGGCTTTTTCTGTATATATGATACTGAGGAATTGAATCCAGGGCTTTGTACATACCAGGCAAGCACTCTACCACTAGGCCACAGTCCTGGGCAATGTTTTACATCTTTTTTATTTCCAGTAGAAAGAAACTCTCATGAGAGCAGGCACCTTGCTGGATGACAATAATGTATAGAATATATACATGCATTCTTATGTGTATATCCCTATATATATATACACATCTGTATCTATATACATTCATATATATGTATATATACACATACATATGGTGTCCATGTCATTTTGCATTAAACATGATCAATTATTAACACATTTTAATGATTTACATAAGTTTCTTAGTTGACTTTTCTCCCATCCCCTTGGTTTACCATTGGTTCTTCAGCTGGTCATCAGATATTGGTATTAAATATATGAAGGTAACTATGTCTCTTTGGCAAGTTTGACTTAGACCTGGAGTTCACTGTTACTTGTCTGGCCTACAAAGAGACCTTGATAATTGACAGTTGTATTCAAGTCCAGAAAGAACTCACAGAGCTGGTGATTATGGTGCCTTCTGGCTGTCACTTTGATTTCAGTGGGATTGTACTTCAATGCTTTGCCTGAGAGCATTAAGAGAGACCGTTTTCCTTTACAGGCTCCCTGTAGAAAAAAAAAACCTCACTAGCACAGAAAAATAAAAAGACACCTATCAACTTACTTTTCATCTGGAATTAATGTGATCAGCAACGTCTAGAGAAGGTAGGTAAAGCATGTTTCCATTCCAGTGAAATCAAGATGTTTTTCAAAGCTTTTGAGCTGCTAATCCTCCCCGCTTTGTGCTGTGTTTTCCTTTTTTTTTTTTTTTCTCCAATGCAATAGCCGCTTCAAAGCTGTTTCTGAGAACAGTCAGAAGCAAGGTGAAGGGGCAATGTCTGATGATGGAGCAGAGGCACCTGTCAGGGAGGCCCCAGGTCTAGAACGGAGTTTATGGTTGGGCCCTCTCTGGAGGACTAGTGCACGGGGAAGTGGAATGAAAGGTGGCAGATTCCATTCCTGCTTGGCTGCCATGAAAGCTGGCATACCCTTCATGAAGGCTAGAACCCTGAAAAGTCAGCAGACAGAAATGGAGGGGACCTGGTTGTTTTCCTTGTGGTCAAGACCAGTTTTCATCTGTGCCCTCCCTGCTTTTAGAGATAGTTTCTGTTGACAACAGAAGGATGGGAAGTGAGCTGAGGATCAGGTGTGCTACTTTAATTAATTAATTGTAGATTAAATGCAGGCATTGTGACAAATGTTTGAAAATTAAGCCCTGTTGCTGGAGGAACGGGGCTAAAGTTCAACAGCAGAGACAGGTGGATACAAAGTCAAAACCAGGCACATTGAAAAGCCATTGTGATTTAAAGGAAGGTCAGGTCATATAGGCTGTCTGCAATATGGAGGTTGTACTCGCTATTAGAATGAGGTGCAAACCTTGTGGAAGAAAGTAATGAACTGGAAATATTTTATCCCTCACATTATAGAGAATGATCTTTAGGAAAGGCAATTTCCTTACGAAACAAGAAGTGGTTGGATTGGGAAACCTCTCACCAAACTAAAAATAAAAATAAAAAAGGTCGCTTTCTTCTTGGGAGTTTTCAGTAAGCAGGTCTTTCCCCGTTCAATCCTCAGTCCTGGGCTTCAGGGTCTCTTAGCCTGCTGTCTTGCCAGGCCTCTGAAAACACTTTGGACCAAGGAGAGAGATGCGATTAGGAGAGGTTGTGTTAATGTGAGCCCTGTTTGCAGAGGGCTGGCTGCCTTTCCCTTGTTGACTTAAAATTCCATGGGGGAGGTTTGGAAGTAAAATATGTGAACCATATTTGAAGTGAAAAAAAAAATCAAGCTTACCTAAGATGGGATGTAAGGGTTATGGTAGTAACCTCTGGGCAATGAACCAAAAATGGCCCACAGTGGTAGACGGCAGTGGAGCGTGGAGAAGCTGAGTATCTGCAATCCTGCACGGCTTATGTCTTCACTAGTGGCCTGTGGGCCCTTCGGCTAGTACTGAATGTCTCAGGCTGAATTTTCCAGAAGGTTAATGCCAAGATGAGTCTAGTTACAGGTCATTTATTTCAGAGAGCCCTTGGGCCAGCACCCCAGGGAACAAAGGGAAAGATGCATGTGGGGCAGGGGACAAATGTGGAGTTAGAATTTTGATTAGAATTTTTTGAGTACCAAGAGATTTTTACCTGTCTTTTTGATCACTTGATTTGAATTTTGTTCTTTTCGCTTATTTCTTTCTTAGAAATATTACCCATTCCCATCAAAATTGGTAGGTGTTGTCTGTAAATTGAGAGTAAGGCAAAGAGTTCTGACTCTTAATCTATCTTTGTTTTTTTTTTGGTTGTGGGACTTGAACTCAGGGCCTGGATATTGTCCCTGAGCTCTTCAGCTCAAGGCTACTGCCCTACCCTCTTAAAGATCTATCTTGTTACTACCAGTATTAACCCGAATCAAGAAACACTTTTATTAATATATTTATAACATTGTTTATGTGAAATCTTTCCAGGTTATATGACCTGGGGAATTAAACTATACAGGTAAACCTATGTAATATAATATTGGTTATTGGGAGAATTCACTAAGGTGTTCATAAATACCAAGAAGAAGGTTTTATTTCATGCCACATGTCAAACAAATGCTAAGGGAAATGCTATTCATAATATTATCACTGTCACAAAACCTGTATCCTTGTGAATGTTTCGGCCAACAGTGAATTCTCTGTGTTGCCCGCTTTGTAACCCATGGCTAGGACTCTGCTTATCATGTCATGCCACCAGGTTTTGAGTTCAAGAGTTGTGGTTGCTTTGGAAAGAGTTCATATTTTTGCTTATTGTTTAAACGTTATTTCCCAAAGGAGGTAACTCAGAGGCCTGGAGGCTGTGTGTATAGGTGGGGGGAAGGTGTTGGAACAGCGCTATGGGGCAGCTGAGGTATAGCGGGTCCCTGGGGAACATGTGTCACCATCACCATCCCAATGGGTAAGAACTCCATCAACCCCCCCGTGAGTTTCCTGTTTCCTCCGCCTCTTCCATTTGCTCTTCCAGCACTGTGCTCAGTTAGATGGACTGAGCACAGAATGAGGTGCGGTAGAGGCACTGCAGAGTATGCAAATCACGAGGAAGAAAGAAAAACGGGACGTTCTTCCTCTGTAGGACATCTTGCGCTCAGAACGCCAGAGACTTGGATCTGAAGTGAGCTTAGGAAGAGTCCAGCCCAGACTCCCTTCCAGCTCGGCAGCACCCTTGGGCCGGCCCCAGGCTCTCACTCCCATCTCTTAGTTGGCTAGCATCTTTGGGCCCATTCTACCTGGGTCTTTTTCTTCAATTGTTCTTGTAAAGGTGACGTACAGAAGGCTTACGGTTACACAAGTCAGGTACATTTCTTTGTGAACAGTGTCACCGCTTCCTTCTCTTTGTCCCAGCACCCCCAACAAGTTGTATAGTTCATTGTCTGCAGTGTCTAGAGAGTATCACTGCTGCGTTCCACTGTTTTCTGGTCCTCCCCTTGACCCTCTCCAAAACAGATAAACTTACATACCAGGCAAAAGGTACAGAAAGTGAAAAACAGTGACCAAGGAGAAAAAAAAACAAAAATAACAACCACAACCTAAAATCATTTTCGATTTCCATTCGCTGGAGTTCATCTCGATAAATCTCATTTTACATGATCACAGGCACACAGATACTCAGGCTGTGCCCCTCTCCTGAGAAGCTCCTCCTCTGTGAGCGTCTGTCTTGATGAGGCTGCTGCAGGCCCTGCACTGATGGTGGAGCCAGACTGGCTTTGTCCCCATCACCCGGGGGCCGGGGGCAGTTGTTTTCGGAGAAGGCTTCTTTGGCGCTGGCCTGCCCTCTCTGGGTGGTAACCACCATGGCTAACGCCCTGATGTTGAGCTGCCATGGGCCCTGCTGTCACTGCTCCTGCTCACCCTATGAGATCTGAATGGGGGTCATTTTCAGTGACAAATGTCTGCCTGACTGGGCCCCCATTCAAGCACCCTGTGTCAGCACTTGTCGCAGACAGCCGTTCAGCCACGCCAGCCAGACAATGACAGATTCAGTCTCCTCTCAGGCTGTCAGGAGTCTCTCCCCACAGGTCTGGGCTTGTCCCAAGAGCGCCATGCCAAATCCTGCCCAAATCCTGTGCAGGCTGTGGGCTGCACCTGGGCCTGCACATGTCAGAGGGCCAGTGGCTTCCACTGCCCTCTGTCAAGGTCAGCCGGCTCTGCTGGGGAGGGGTGTAGGGCTGGGGGAGGCTGTGCTGGGTGGGCCAGGCCTGTAGCCTTTGTCTTTGCTCCGTGTCAGATGACACACTTTCAATGTGGAGCTGGGGCCATGAGCCTCTGAGGAAAGCGTGGGTAACATTCCTTCTCCATGGAAGGAATTAGTTCAGGCAAATATGCATCTCTGGATGGCCCTTTCCAAGTTCCTTGTAACACTACCTTTCCTGTCTTGGAGAAATAGCATAGGAAGTGGAAACAGAAAGCCAGTGACCGCCGGTAAGAAAGGAATGGTTCACATTCATGGCCACCTCGGAGAGCCTGCCAGAATTGGCCATGTGATGATCGTAATGATGATTTATAGATCAGAAGCTGCAAGCCAATGCTCAGCCCAGGGTCTGAATTTGGCACAAAGGGAATCTATCTGGCTTGCCGTGTGCGTGTTTGTTTTCAGTGGAACTTGATGTTAATATTTAAAATTAGGAAATTTTCGTAAGTAATTTCTGGCTTCTCTTAAAAAAACAAAACAACTGAAAGCAGCACTGGGCTTGTGTGCTTACAGAGAGGCAATTGGAGTAAACTACTTTGTTGCCCCTGCAATAACTTAGAGGGTGTAAATCCTCTCATTTCCATAGCTTTTATCTCTCCTCATTGTCTTACCTAAATAGTGTCACTTATTTATACTACAAAGATCAATTCTGTATGTACTTGAGTTTGTGTATCCTGCACAAATATTGCATTTCATTTCTCTACTCAATTGTTTTTATTAGATTAGTTACATGGAGGGGGATTTCATTGTTACATTTCTGTACTCAATCTTAAATGGACTCTATTAGTAAACTGTTTCCCCCTTCCTCCCCCTGTTATGTGAAAGATCATTGCTCCAACTGTCATAGTATAAATGCAATTAAGAAATAAGAAATAAGGAAAGTGGATTTATATATATATGTGAGGAGTGCATTTTGCTAATGTCTGTAGACATTACCATGTGTAGTAAGTCTTGTTGCCACTATGGAGGGGAGGCGGAGAGACACATCTGAAATCCTGGCAGAACACATCTAAGTTGGTGAAATGGTCATCTTTCCATGAATGAGGAAGTGGGCTTTAAGTTAAGAAAGTCAGCCTTCCACGTGGGGAATCAAGGGAATTCTTTCTGTCCTTGACAATGGCCCTGGCGTCCTGTAGTAGTGATGGAAAGGGGGCCTTGGGGGACACACCGGGAAAGGACGGGCCGACTCTGCTTCTGTGGAAACTGCAGACCACACAGGAAAAGTAACCCCACCATGCAGAGGCCGTACAACCCATGGCTCAGGCATGCCCTGGGGGCCTTGGAACAAGTATCTGGGGATACAGCAGTATCTGCTATATAGCGTCTCAGTCCTGCCACTGAGCAATTATAGGGTGCCCTGGTGCCAGCCTCAAGTCGAGATGCCTCCATGTCGGATACAAATAAGACGTGTTATTTCCTAATGCCTGCCTTAGGCAGATATTTGCTGGCATATCCCGCCCCCACTTGTGCCTGCTGGAAGTCGGACACCCTGGATGGGCCCTTACTACTGAGCTGCCATCCTCACTCACCCTGCCACAGAGTGTGTGGAAACAGCTGCCCCATCCCACCTTTCCCAGGCAGCTGGCATCCCCAAGCTCTCCGTGCATGCAGCCATGTCATCACACTTTTTTTGTGGTAGCCAAGGGTTCTTGTCTGGGTGGTGATTTGGTACAAAAATAGAAGACTTCTCATAGCGAATGGCTTCTCATCGCTGAAACTCATGTGGAGCTTCTTGCCTTTACAAAAGCAAGTGCTTCTGCGAGCAGGAATCCATTAGCCACACAATGTAATAATAGCAGTGTCACCATGTCTGACTCATCATTAGTAGTGGCATAGGCATTTCTGGTTATCTTAACCCCTGGTGTATAACATAAGCACCCCTGGCTTTAAGCACTCAGGAATTTATTGAGCACTTATAACAACCTGTAACTGTAGAGATGAGTTGGCACTGGGAAAAAAAAAATCAGCTTGTAAATAAACAACCTACCCTCTGGTTTCTTTGCTGGCATTTTCTCAAAGTTGTCCTCTGCATTAGAAGAATAAGGACAGAGTTGGGAGTGAATATGAGGGAAACGAATGTTTCTTGTGAAAGAAGCATTCCTTTAAAGAAGGGTGATATCTGCAATGTTTTTTTTTTGTCTTTGTTTATTTGTTTGTTTTTTGCCAGTCCTGGGCTTGAGCTCAGGGCTTGAGCACTGTCCTTGGGCTTCCTCAAGGCTAGAACTCTACCACTTGAGCCTCAGCACCTCTTCCAGCTTTTTTCTATGTATGTGGTACCAAGGAATCGAACCTGGGCCTTCGTGCATGCTAGGCAGGCACTCTACCACTAGGCCAAACTCCCGGCCGAGTCTGCAGTGTTTTAAGTAAAAATGTCTTTGCACATAGAGAAAGAGACATGCACGGAGATTATAAGAATGGATACGAATACTATGTTTCTAGGGCTGGAATTTCAGCATGACACCACAGCGTAGCCATGAGTGGGGTGGCATAGCAGGAGGCAGGGCGAGGGTCGGTGGGCAGGAGAGTCATACTTTGAACCAGAGGGTTTGCTCTGAAGCTTGGTGGAGACATGGGAGCTTGTGAAGGAGGCGCCTGATCAGGGAGCACTTTGTGCTCAGTGTGGGGAAGGGCTGGGGCAGGGAGGTGGCTGAGCGGTGCTGAGCCAGAGCCTGAAACCAGCGAAGACACTTCCATTTCCTGACAGGCCCTCAGCTGTGTAACTGGAGGTGTTTTCCAGGCTGGTGGATCCTCTGAGTAATGAGAGGGTACCAGATGCTGTTCTCTGACCCCCCCAACCTCCGGGGCACCCCCAGCAGGCCTCAGAGTTGCTGCTCGCTGCCTCTGACAATACAGGAGCAGAGGGCGGCTCCCACCCAGGCTGGATCTGGCATGTGCAGCCTCACCTGGGGTGGAGAAGGGAGAGCCAACTCCCTCGCAGGCTGGCAGGGAATGACGGAGGCTCCGCAGGGCGCCATCGGCCAGGATTTGCTCATTGCTTGGCTGACTTGTCGAAAGAGGCCCATATGTCCTCCATATCCCTTCCATGCCCTTGGATGACCTTGCTCCTCGCTGCTTTGGTTTTGTTGCTTCACGGGAGACTTGGACTTTCCAGAGAACCTGCGAGCTTTTCCTCTGTCACGCGGAGACAGCTTGGCCTCCCTTGCCAAGTGTTGGAATTATTGTACAGGATCCCTAACAAACACCTAGAAGGATGCAGGCCTACACAGGAAAAGACCCTTCACTGCTTTGGTCCAGGGAGACCGGAAGAAGTGCAAAGCTACAACATTCCGCTGTCTCCCCACTCTCTCCCTCCGCAGCAGAGAGCGGGAAGGCTTCAGGGGGCATGGAGGGACAAGTCTGCCAGATCTCCACACAAAAGAGCTGGTGCTGCAGAAAAGCCAGTGCTCCATCTCCTCTTTGCTGCGTTTCACTTTGGGCCTCCCTGTGTGCCCTGGGCAGAGATCCTTGAAAAGGCCCCCTCTGAGTTCCATGGGGAATCTGGGGGTTCAGGCTCTGGAAATGTGTCATGCCGGGTTGCATTTGTCTGTCGTGGCAGCACAGAGCTGCAGGCATAACTATGAGCAGTTAATAATTCTTGGAGGGAAACAAATGCACTCACCTAACCTGTTAGCCCAGAAGCCCAGAAGCAGGGTATCTTATAGCGACGAGATTCCTCATAGGAGCTTTGCTGGATGACAGGGAATGTGTGCTGAGGCTTGGTCCCTGAACTTCAGGGTTCTGAGGGGGGTTCTAAGGGCGTTCTGCCTCCATTCATGGGGTTGATACTTTCCTGTACACAGATGATGTTTGGTTCTCCCTACTGTGGATATATCTATGGAGAGCATGCTTCCTTGTACCTGTGGATACCCTGGGAGACCATTCAGTGATTACTGATCATCAGGTAGAAGAACTCGCCGGGCAAGTCCACATCAGTCCTCAGCACCAGGCCCTGCACCAAAGCATTGCACCTCTTACCTCTGCCAACCATCACTGCAACCTGAGAAAGCAGCGTTGCTGTTTTTCAGAGGAGGACATCTGGACCCTAGAGGTTGTACCCTCTGCGTATGTCACTAGTGTTGCTGAGCCTCCATCCGCCTCCGTGTAGCTCTGAGGAGAGATGTCATGCTGGAAGAGGGGCCATGGCCGAGCAGGACAAGGCCACGGCAGTGTGTGGAGCTTGGATGTGTATGTGAGGGACGCTGACTGCAGACCGCGGATCTGCGCATGGAAACCCCCAGGGCCTGATGAATTAGCTTGGATGCCGAGCAAGAGGACCCAGTTATCTGTGCTGCTGTCCCCCCGCCCCCGAAAAGCTCACTTGGCCAGCACCTTTCCGAGGAGCTGAATGACTCGTCTCCCCTGATGGTTTGCCCAAGTTATGGAGTGGGAGGGAAGAACAGGAGAGAAGGAATCGTTTTCACAAGTGGAGAAGCAAGGAACAAAGCAATGAAAGAGCCTGCATCAGTTGTGCTGTGATATCCCCAGGGCTGCGTTTCTGAGTCTTTCTAATAGGCCGGACCATTTACTGCTCTTAAGGTCTTGGGTGTACCAAAAAGATAATATTCTCAAAAACACTTGGAGTTTGGCAGAGTTGTAGGAAACAGGGTGTTATTACTATAACATAGCAATTTTTGCTCTGCCAACTACCCTGATATTTTCTTGTGAGCACAGTCAAGAAGTTAAGACTTTTTTTTCATGTATTCTGAAGTTTTTGTTGGGAAAGTAAAGCGCGGTCTCCAATGTCACATTCATAATTCCCATGGAAGTTTTAGAAGACGAGGGTAAAGTGATAAAACTAAGCATGTAGATTTGATTTATGTGTTTCCATTTGTTTTCCTCTTGGAGAAAGCAGGCAGGCAGGCAGGCAGGAAGGAAGGAAGGAAAGAAGGAAGGAAGAGAGGAAGGGAGGGAGGGAAAGGAAAGAGAGAGATTTTATTTACAAAGTATCTAGAAAACAATTTTTTAAAAATCTAGTTGAAGTCATTTCTCTGGTGGTAGTGGACACAATTTCTTATAAATTCTTACTAATCGCAAGCAAAATAGTGGGAAGTATTTGGTGAGGGAGGGAGACGCAGACCTATCAATAGCACAGAGTTGTCGGCTTCTCCATGCCCAGTGAGCTCCCAGTGTCCCTGGCAGGTTGAATTCACTCCTGGAGGGTGTGATTAGGCTGCTCTTATATGATGCAGGCTGTGGTGACAGGAGGAACACGAGAAGACATATCTCAGTCATGCAGAACAAGTGGTTACAGCCCTCTCCAGCTTTGCTCTTCCTCTGGTGAACACAGTGCTGTGAGAATTGATCTGTTTACAGAGAAACAGTTTTAGAGTCTAATGACCAGTTCCTGGCTTGCCACATACCCTAGACTCATTAAATCCATATCAGACTTCTTCCTCCTTTGTTGAAAAAGCTCTCAATAACCTGACTTGTGGGGCTCTGATTATTTGGTTTAGCCTCTGTATAGCTCATTTGCCCAATTAAAGTTAGAGAAAACTGCAAAGACTACATTACATGAATTTGATTGACTTTGGGTAGGGATTTTCAAATGGCACCTCTCATTGTAAAGTTCCCTTCAGAAGGAGCAGAGACCATCATTTTGAATTGCAGCAGTTGGAGGAACTAGGGCTTGCTTGGATCAATTCTTACGGAGAAATGTCAGGCTGCGGTCTGGGTCTGGAATCTTCAGTTTATTTATGTGGAGGCCAGGAAGTAGTGGATTTCAGATAAAGGTTTAGGAAAGATACTGCTATGCTCCCTTGTAAAAAAACTGCCCAAAGATCATTATGGGGGGTGGTGGTTCCTCCTCCTCCTCCTCCTCCTCCTCCTCCTCCTCCTCCTCCTCCTCCTCCTCCTCCTCCTCTTCTTCTTCTTCTTCTTCTTCTTCTTCTTCTTCTTCTTCTTCTTCTTCTTCTCTTCTTCTTCTTCTCCTTCTTCTTCTTCTTCTTCTTCTTCTTCTTCTTCTTCTTCTTCTTCTTCTTCTTCTTCTTCTTCTTCTTCTTCTTCTTCTTCTTCTTCCTCTTCTTTCTTGAACTCTGGGCCTAGGGGCAGTCCCTGAGCTCTTCAGCTCAAGGCTACCGCCCTACCCCTGAATCACAACCCCACTTCCCATTTTCTAGTGGTTAATTGGAGATAAGAGTCTCACATTCTTTAGTGCCGGAATGACTTTGAACCTTGACCCTCAGATCTCAGCCTCCTAAGTAGCTAAGATTACAGGCATGAGCCACCACACCCAGCTGTGGGGTGATTTTTTTTTTTTTGTGGGTCACAGGGCTTGAACTCAGCCTGGGTGCTGTCCCTGAGCTCTTCGACTCAAGGCTACCACCCTACCCTTGATCCAGGCCCCACTACCCATTTTCTAGAGGTTAGTTGGAGATAAGTCTCAGGTCATTTTTGTACCCAGGCTGGCTTTGAACCTTGATCTTCAGAGCTGACTCCTGAGTAGCTAGGATTACAGGCGTGAGCCACTGCACCTGGCTCGGGGTGATTCGTAACTACATATTTTTGCAAAGAGTAAGGCCGTTCTTACCTCATACATAGGTACGAGAAGGTATTCCTGGTCTCAAATTGCTTCAAGATCTGAGAGAGACTAAGGGCAAAGCTGCATGTGTAACATCACTGAAACTAAACACAGTTCCACATACATGCCACCAGGGAAGTGAAAAGCTAGACCATAGACTGGGAGCACAGTTCTGTGAATCTTAGATAGGAGACTTTTATCTGTAATCTGTGTTATTCCTGAGTCATCTCCATGGCTCACGTCTGCAATCCTAGTGAGATGGTGAGGACTGCAGTTTGAGGCCAGCCTAGGTAGGAAAGGTCATGAAACTCTTTCTCAACTCATGGTTGGGAATGGTGGTGGTGTGCGCCCATTATCCCTGCTTCTGTGTGTTTACGACTCAGTTATAGATGATAAAAATACAGGCCAATTAAAAATGGGAAGATGATCTAAAGGAGATAGATGAATGCCAAATAAGCACACAAAAATGTATCCAGCATCGTTAGTCATCAAAGGAACACACATCATTACCCTAATGAGGTGGTACTTAACAACCCCTAGGATGGATGTAATAAAAAAAAATACAGGTACCAGAAGTGTTAGAGGAGAGAGCTCAGAGCCCTCAGAGAGCTCAGGCAGCTCTTAGATGGCTAAACATGCAGATCCCCGGACAACCCAGAAATTCTACTCCAGGTATGTCCTTCATGCCCAGAAGACGAAAAAAGACAAAATTGCAATGCTTGTCGATGGACATAGACAAAAATACAAGACACCCATGGACCAGAGTAAGGTTCAGCCAGAAAAAGAAAGGACATGATGAAAAATGCTACAACAGAGATACATCTTACAAACATGACCACAAATTAGAGAAGCCAGCCAGAGGACCACATATTACATGGTTTTATATGTGTGAAGTGATCCACAACCTGAATGTGAACTCTATCTTCATAAGGCCACTAAGAAGAAGAATGCATCAATAGTGTGTGCATCTCATCCTTTTATTACTCTCCTTTTATTACTGACTCTCAGAAACAAAAAGAATATGTTTTAATATTATTTTACAAACCAATTGGTGGTTTTCAAGAGAGAGGAAAAACCCAAGGATTCTATGTGAAACCCATAAATTTCCAATTTCTGGTTTGATGAAGCACGGATAATCTGAATTTGAGTGAGGTGGCACAAATGATCATTTAATGCTTCTACTTTCCAGACCAAGGAACAAATTCTGTAGGAAGTATGGTCGTTAAACACTCCCACAAATGGGCAAAGCAGGCCATGCAGGCTTGGAACTGAAAAGGAAAGAAAAACAAACATAGAGGAAAAGATTCATTTCTGAAGAGCCAGAAGCCTTTGAATTTGATGTTTTTGTTCCCCTGATTCAGGGGTTGGTGGAACCCTTCCACAGGCTTGTTTGTCTGTTGTTGGGCGATAAAGAATCAAAGCACTGCCCACGGCTACTCTCCTTAAGACTGCACCAAACTGGAGGTTTTTATGTGTCAGCTGCCTGTATAATGTGCTTGGAAGAGAAATTGTTAAAAAAAAAATGTAACAGTCTATAAGCAGAGGCGGCATTGGAAGTTTTCCAGACGCCCCACAGAGAATGCACAAAAGAGATGTTTAAAGCAGGACTTCAATGGGAAAGAATACACTTTAAGAATTCTTTCTTTCTTTCATTTATTTATTTATTTTATTTTTTGCCAGTCCTGGCGCTTGAACTCAGGGCCTGAGCACTGTCCTTGGGTTTTCTCAAGGTTCAAGCTCTGCCATTTGGGCCACAGCACCACTTCTGGCTTTTTCTATGCATGTGGTAATGAGTATCTTTGCTGGCTTGTTGTTTTATTAGTTGGTCTTTTTTTTGCATATCAATCAGAAAGTATATGTGTGTCTTGTTTGAAAATGAGACCCTTTCAATGTGAAGCACAGCTTGGATGGTGCTTTTGTAGTTTTCTTCACCAAAAGGTGACCACTGAGGACATTTTTTTTTTTTTAGTAATAGTCTAGTGTAATAGTTTTTATCCTATAAGTGTTTCTATAAAGAACCAATGCCACTGAAGGTGCAGAGAAGCCAAGTGTCCTATAACTGTTGTCTCGGCCTGTTGAACCACATGTTGGCTGTGTAGTTTGTCTTTGGGAACAGACAGCTGGGGAGGTCCCTGTGTGCCCTGCAGATCTCAAACAGGTGGGGCTCTCCACTGCCTCTCGGCTCTGTTCAGACCTGTTTGTAAGAGTAGTCATGGATGGACACTGTAATAAACCGCTGCAGACTTGGTGGCTTAAATAATAATAATAATAATAAAAATGTTCTTTTAGAGTTGTGAAGGCCCAAGTACTGCATAGGAGAATCTGTTCCTGAGTTTTAGAAATGACTCCTGGCCTCACTGGCCTCTCCTCGCCTCACTCTTCCATCTGTCACCATACCCAGTGCAGATTCGTCCTTCTTCCTTCTCACAAGAACTCCTGTGGGTACACTGGGGGCCCTTGGACACGGGAGATAGTCTCTCCTCAGGATAGTTAATGTAGTGATATTTGTAAGATCCCTCTGAACCCTCTTTCCAGTGAGGTAAAATGTCCACAGCTCACCACAAATGGCGTGTCACCTTGGCTGAATATTAGGGTCACCCTGAGATTTAAAAAAGCGTTGATGCCTTGGCTTCCTGTACAAAAATTAAATTAGGATTTCTGGATGGAGATGAGGTAAACTCCTCAGCTAGACTTCCATCTTGGTATGCAAGTGAAGGCTGGCCAGCAGTGCACGGAGGCCATGGGAAAGGGTCCAGGGGTGTGTGTGTGTGTGTGTGTGGTGTGTGTGTGTGTGTGTGTGTGTGTGTGTGTGTGTGTGTGTGTGTGTTTGAAAGTATCCCCAGAGGCAAAATCTGAGCGCACTTGTGATGTAGAATTCCTACCCTTCAACTAAAAGGATTCACATATTCTCTTTGTATGTGCTTTTCCCAGCCTAGAGAGGCTGTGGGTCTCTCCTGAACAACATCAAAACGCATCGTGTCTGCATGAAGACGGCATACATTCCCCTTCCAACCAGTAGAGAGCTGTAAAACAGAAGAGAGAGGGGTGCCGCTTGCTTCCCAGAAGCGTAGGTGTGAGGCCCGCAGTGGGCCCCGTGTCCAGTCCGCAGCTCTCGTCCCAGAAAAGGCCTGGCACAGAGTTGATACCAGGAAGTGCCTGCTGAATGGATGACGGGAGAGAAGGGTTCTGGCAGGAAGTGCAAACGTGTCAAGTAAGTGAGAAGAGAGACTCTGGGGCTTTGGAGGAGGAGGTTGAGACGTCAATGCAGTTTTGATGGAAGTTAAAAGGCAGGAATTACAGCTCAACGGAAGAGACGTGTGACTCCCGAGAAATCAAGAGAAAGGCTAAAGACAGCAATTTAACTCGAGCACTGGAGGTGGAAGTGTGCAGGTGCTAATCATTTATAAGCTAAGAGTCCAGGCACGTGGGGAAAAGCGAGAGGAGCCAAAGGGCGCTTGAGGAGAATGCTGACACGCGGTGGCCGGGAAGAATTGTGCCCAATATATCTATACCTGAGCTGTCAGCAGAACTGGTAACAGTACGATGGAGTGCTTTAATTAAAACTGAGCTGCACTGACCATACCACTCAAAGGCATGAGCAGCCTGGCACTTCAGTGGGGTATGATTGGTGTCTGAAGTTTGTCATCTCCCGGCTATTTGGCTGGCTGGTGTGGGACTCCGTGGCTATGTTTGGGGGGGAGCAGTCTGTAGGGAGGATCTTCACGGGTGTTAGAAACAGGGGTGCAGAGGGCAGGCTGACATCAAGACTGCGATGCCCCATCCATTGATCTTGCACACACCACACAGCCCCTGTAATCAGTGTATCTACCCCATCGGAACCCATAGACCAACAGAGGACATAGGAGTTTAGACTGTTGATGCTTACTTATGGGACAGAACAGGATGGAAAGCAAGCTCATGTATTTGGGGTTATGTCAAGGTGTCTTTTGCTGAGTCCAGGAGGGTGTGCCTTGCAGGATCTACATGGCAGCCTGGTTCTGGAGGGAGGTGAGCGAATGGTGAGGGTTGGCTGTCATTCCTTCCCCACCACTGAGAAAGAGTGGCAGTCCAGCCTTGAATTCTACTTTGCGCCCTGCCGGGGGAAGGCATCTCGGAGGCCTGCCTACCACGATTCGCTGTGGTTATCTTTACATGACCCCATCATGACTGACCTGAGGTCCCCCGCACATGGAACAATTCCCTCTGTCTCTGGAATCAGTAGCTGGGGAGAGGTGGAAAGGAAATGGATTGAAGGGCCAGCGTAAAGTGGCACTGGCTTAGAGCTGAACCCTCATCCTTGGACTTGCTTTCCAGACAGTTCCTTCTGAAATCATGCTGGAAAGGAGGCGGATAACCGCTATCAGAGCCTGGGAAGCCTTCTGCAGTCGGGTGACCCCCTTTTCTCCTTGTGCTGACTCTTGCTGATTTCCAGTCTTGTTTGGCTTTGATTGCTGACATAATGGGAATGTTGTCATTTGCTGTCAACTCTATAAGTAGGTCTCAAATAACCTAATTAGCATTGAGGTTAATTAATAGGGAGGGAATTGGCCTTGTGAGCGGAGGACAGATATGTGCTCAGTGTCATTAGATGCCGAAGATGGGAAATTGAAAGGGGAAACACAGAATATGAAGAGACTGTTGCTTTCCCCGCCCTGAGGATTAATGAGATCAAGCTGTATTTACATACTTATCAGGAAACGGCGTACTTACCCTGATGGGCCTCCTCATGAAGAACCTTCTGGAGATAGCCCAAATCCCCTTCAGCATTAAGAAGCAGTGGCGAGCGTCTCCCTCTTCTGAATTAGTGTGCGTGCTTTGAGGAATGAGCACTTTAAGACTGGAAGGCCGAACACCATGCTTCCTCTGATACAGAAGAATAAAATGACTGACTTAAATGAAGAGGTAAATGGGTTAAATAAGCACCAAAAAAAAAAAAAGCCCAGCAGAAAAAATGTTTGTATTTTTTGAACAAAATTAACATTACTCATTCATACTAGGTGCCAAATGCATATCAATCCTATTTTTTTTTCAGTTCTCTAAATAAAAACATTGACAGGCAAGTGACTCAATATTCTGAAAGCTGTTGTGATGAGTAAACAAAGAACGTAGCCAGGCTCAGGAGACATTGGTTTGTAAGCCAGTGACTTCACTGCATTCTGAGAGAACCGGAAGGACCAGTGTTCTGCAGTCTCCTCCAGCCAGGCTTTGGGCGAGAACACTTTGAATGGAAACCATGGATAGTGTGCTTTGTTTAGCTCCCTCAGTGATGCCTTGACCAGCCTGACCACTAAAAGCACGAACAGTGTGTTGGAGGAAAAAGACTGAATGATGTCCCCATTCTAAGGCGATAATTATAGATTTTGAGTGTGAGTGGCTTCAGGGAAAAGGAGCAGGAGATATAGCACAGGTACTGTGGGAAATGATTCCCTGAGTGGATAATCTTTCTTTTTTGTCAATCTGTCAAGGCAGGATTGAAAGTGGTTGCTGTGGTTAAGGTCTCAGAGTTTCTAAGGGGAAGGACTAGGCAGGGAGAGAGGGCTGTAGGAAAGTTACAGAGGTGTGAAGACTTCAGGAGCCATTCTGTATTGTCCAATTTCAAAATAAAACTTTCTTTTTTGGATGGGGAAAAATGAAAATACATTTTCTATTACCAGACAGAATGATTGACCAGAGTTGGATTCCCATCCCGGCTTGGCTGCAGAACTGGCTGGGGGGCGTAGCAAGCCGACTGCCTGGCCCCTCATGGAATGTGGGGTCATGAACCAAAGCTGTTGACCTTCTGTGAGAACAGTGTGTGTGTGTGTGTGTGTGTGTGTGTGTGTGTGTGTGTGTGTGTAGACATGGATCATTGTTTACACGCATTTGGGTCTCTTATTCCCGAGGGCAGTGGCCGAGGCTTCTCACCACCTCTGATGGCAGCTCTGGAGATAACAACGGCTCTTTCTTTCTTTCTTTCTTTCTTTCTTTCTTTCTTTCTTTCTTTCTTTCTTTCTTTCTTTCTTTCTTTCTTTTTTCTTCTTCTCCAGTCCTGGGCTTGAGCTCAGGGCCTGAGCACTGTCCTTGGACTTTCTCAAGGCTAGAGCTCTACCACTTGAGCCTTAGCACCATTTCTGTCTTTTGTCTATGCATGTGGTACCAAGGAATCGAACCCAGATCTTCGTGCATGCTAGGCAAGCCCTCTTACTACTAGGCCAAACTCCCAGCCCTCGACTGCACTTTCTAACATGTATTTTCCCCGGGTCATTCCTCCAGGATAAAGGCAGGACCTTTATCCTGGCCTGCCACCGGTCTTCTACACTGGCTTATTATTTAAACACCCTGGGGTCTTGAAAATGGGAGGCTGTTAGAAGAAGTCATGTTTTTAGGGTGGGAGAGAGACACAGGTTCACCATGTTATCACTTTTATTTACTAGAAGGTCTTAAGATGCTTCCGAGAGACGACTGCGTCAATCCCAGGGGGTGGGACAAAGGGCCAAGCAACCATGAGCACCGAATGGAGTCCCAGGTCTGTAGTTCCAATCTGGGTTTCCGTCCTTTAGAATAATCCACGGAATCTTTCCTTCCTGGACGGCAGGAAACAAAGCCCTCCGTGGTGAGTGCACCGGCAGAGGCAAACTGGAGCCTTCCTCCCGAGGGGGCTGTGCTGTCCTGGGCAGGGCCTGGCTGGAATCAGGGAGAGGGTCACACTGACCCTGCCCTCTTCAGAGCTGACCCTGTTGCCCCAGCTCTCATGCAAAGCTGACAGGGAAATTGGGAGGTAGATTGGTACCATCAAGGGAAGATTTTTCTTTTCCTTTCAGCGGTGAGTAGTAAGCACTGGAATTGTCATTCTCCCAACTGTGTCCCATGCCTCTCCAGTCCCCAGACCTGCAACGCTCAGGTCCCTTATCATAAACAGCCGGCTGGACTTGGGCTGCACCAAGATTGTGAGAGCTCTTGAAGGGAGGCTGTCTTTGCTGGATGATTTAAAGATCTTGCCCAGAATCTACTCTGCTGTCGACTTCCTGAGGAAGGACCCGAGAGTCTGTTAAAGTTAGGGACCTCCCATACCCGGGGGGTGGGCCTGCCTATGAGAGAGGACTTCTTGAACCCAGCTGTGTACTGCTGACTAAATCAGACAAGGATTTATGTGCAAGGGTTATGCCTGGAGTGCGGCAGACATTGTGCCGGGCCCTGGGCTGGAAAGGACAGAATCAGCTCATCTCCTGCCTGCCAGTAAGGGAACAGCAGGTGCAGCCGGGTGTCCAGATGGGTGTAGCTTGTGTGTGCTGCTTTTCTGCGTCACATGGGGAAGGACTGAGTAGGCCCGTGTCAGCCTTCAGCACGTGAATCATTTCTTCTCACTGAACAGTTAAAATGGCAGCAAT
This sequence comes from Megascapheus bottae, assembly GCF_031878675.1. NCBI lineage: Eukaryota > Metazoa > Chordata > Mammalia > Rodentia > Geomyidae > Megascapheus > Megascapheus bottae. The sequence goes on from NC_143546.1 coordinate 400,465, forward strand.
TTGGGGCCCTCAGGAAAGCAGAGAGGGAGGTACAGACGTTCCCTGTGAACTTCTTACCTCAGTCCTGCCCAGTCTTCCTGGGCCAGGGTCCATCCTGGAGAGATGTGTGGTTGGCAGCATCCTGTAGCCAGGGCTCGTCTGTTCCCGTTAGGATGAGAGCTGGGACATTCATTCTGTGGTCTGGACATAGGTGTAGTAAGGACAGCGCCTATCATGCTAGAATTGTAGGTAATGATTCCACTGCCCTGAAGTCCTGCCAGTGGCCTGTTGGCCCTCACTCCTCAGCCCCCAAACCTGGCACCCACTGAGCCTCTCATTCTCTCCATAGCTTCGCCTTACAGAGTGTTATATGGCCAGATTCATACGTATACAGCCCTCTCTACATTGGTTCATTTCAGTTAAGCTTTAAGGCTCCTCTCTGGCTTTTCCTGAATTTCTAGCTATATTTTAATTTATTTTACTTTTATTTTGTTATTTCAACGAGTAGGATCTAGACGTTGGTTTGTTTCCTACAGGAAGGCCTCAAACTCATGGTTCTTCTGCCTTGGCCTCATGAGTAGCCAGGATTACAGGATGATATTATTGCACCCAGACTTAGTAGTTCCTTTCTTTTTAATGAGGCATACTATGTCTATAATGTATTCACTCATCTACTAAAAGACATTAGTTGCTTCCAAATTTTATCAATTAAGAAAAAATTCCCTCCCTGTGTGTCTGTGTGCAAGTCTTTGTGGGGTCATAGATGTTCCCATTGCCTTGGGTAAGCTGGGCTGTGTGACGAGGACATGTTTCATTCTGCAAGAAGCTGCTCGTCTCCTGGAGCGGCTCTGCCGGGCCACACTCCCCTTGGCAGTGAACGAGCTCACACTGCGCTCGCACTGGGGTTGTTGGTGCCCTGGGCTTTGGTCATTCTAGCAGGCAGGCACTGGTCCCTCATTATTTCAATTTGTGTCTTCCTTAGGAGATGTATTGTGGCATGTTTTCCCCTGTACTGATTTGCTGTCCGTACAATCTTTGGTGAAATGTCTGGTTAAGCACATTGGCCCATTTTTAAGCCAGTTGTTCATTTTCACGTTGTTGAGTTCTTTTAAAAACAGATTCTCATGTTGTTGTTATAAAGGTGATGTACAGAGGGCTGAGAGTCGCCCCAGTCAGATAAAGAGTACTTTCCTAGCAACTCCTTTCGCAATAGCCTCAAAGAAAATAAAGTACCTAGGAATTATCTTAACTAAGAACGTAAAGGACCTTTTGGATGAAAACTTTAAAACCCTGAAAAAGGAAATTAAAGCAGAACTGAGGAAATGGAAAAACCTCCCATGCTCCTGGATTGGAAGAATCAACATAGTGAAAATGACAATCTTGCCAAGGGCTATCTGCAAATTCAACGCAATACCCATCAATATCCCAATGGCATTCTTTAAAGAAATAGAAGAGGCAATCCAAAATTTCATATGGAATAATCAAAGACCCCGTATAGCAAAAACACTTCTTAGCAGAAAGAACAGCGCAGGAGGAATTTCAATACCAAGCTTTATATTCTATTACAGAGCTATAATTATCAAAACAGCTTGGTACTGGCACAGGAACAGGCCTGAAGACCAATGGAATAGACCTGAAGACCCAGATATTAAACCACAGACCTATGGCCACCTAATCTTTGACGAGGGAGCCAAAAAAATGGAATGGAAGAAAGACAGCCTCTTCAACAAGTTGTGCTGGCAGAACTGGTTAAGCACCTGCAAAAAACTAAAGTTGGATCCTTCTTTGTCACCCTGCACTAGAATTAACTACAAATGGATCAAAGACCTGGAGGTAAAAGCTGACACACTGAAAATTTACAAGAAGGAATAGGAGATACACTAGGCCTCCTTGGCACAGGTCAAAACTTTCTTAATAAGGACCAAGAATCACAACAAATCAGAGAAAGGCTGGATAAGTGGGACTGCATTAAACGGCGGAGCTTCTGTATGGCAAAGGACATAGTAAATTAATTAGGAAGCCTATAGAATGGGAGATCTTCACCAACCTCACAACGGATAAAGGCCTCGTATCTAAAATATACCAACAGTTCAACAAATTGAATCACTCCCAAACTAATCTCCAAAGTAACAACCATCCCATTAAAAGATGGGCCAAAGACTTAAAGAGAGTCTTCTCTGAAGAAGAAATAAAAATGGCCTATAGACACATGAAGAAATGCTTGACATCTCTGGTCATAAAAGAAATGCAAATCAAAACAACTCTAAGATTCCACCTCACTCCAGTTAGAATGGCCAGGACCAGGAAAACGAATAATAACAGATGCTGGAGGGGATGTGGCCAGGAGGGATCACTACTATACTGTTGGTGGGAGTGCAAACTCGTTCAACCACTATGGAAAGCAGTGTGGCAGTGCCTCAAAAGGCTAAACATAGAACTCCCCTATGACCCAACAATTCCACTACTTGGCATTTACCCAATTGTCCAGAAACAAGAGCATACTAAACCCACTAGCACAACAATGTTCATTGCAGCACTATTCACCATAGCAAAGATATGGAACCAACCTAGATGTCCCTCAGTTGATGAGTGGATCAACAAGTTGTGGTATTTGTACACAATGGAATTCTATGCTGCTGTCAGAAAGAATGACATCGCCCCATTTGTTAGGAAATGGAAAGACTTAGAAAAAATCATATTAAGTGAAGTAAGCCAGACTCAAAGGAACTTAGGCTCAATAGTCTCCCTCATTTGTCATAATCAGAAGAAACCTTGGGCTCTCCTAGCAGAGATTTACAATAGAACAAAACCTAGATATATAAGGCCATATAGTATGACACTAAATGTAAGAACCTCCAGGATAAAGAAACAAGCCATATAATGAGTGATTGTTGTCCTTAATGTACTATGTTATCTCTCATCTCTTTTGCCATCCCTTGGTTATCTCATATTGTTACAATATTTCACCTTGTTATCTGTTATATTTTATATGTGCTTAATAGGTTATTTGAAATTGGATAGGGAAGGAGGGAAATCAAGATGAGCAGGGGGAGGGTGGGAGGGAAATGGGGACCATGTCATGAGAAAGGGTATCAATGTTTGTGAAGTTATGCACCTTCTATCTGGTGAATATCATGTAACCCTTCTATTAATCACAATAAAAATTATTTAAAAACAAAAACTAAATGATAAAAAAGAGTACTTTCCTTTGGCCAGCTTCACTTCTTCCCTCTTGCTCTCCCAGTTGCATTATTGAAGGTTGTTTGGTTGTTTTTTTTTTGACTTTGAGTGAGTCTTTCATTGATCAGCCTTTTCAAGTATTCCTCCACCTGTGGCCCCTCTTCTGGTTCTCCTCACATCAGAACACAGTGTAGCAGTTTTTAATTTTTCTCCTTCCAGGCGTTACCGTCTGACTCTGGGAGAGGGGAACACTGGTGACTTGTCTTTCCCGGAATGGTGACGGGCATTCGTCCAGTGCACCCTGGAAAACACAGAGAGAGTGCTTCCTGCATGCAATGATTACTCTGTGCTGGAGTTTTCTACAAAGAAACCTCAATTCCATGTTTACCTCTTGTCTTTTTCTCTACTGAAGTGTGGTCATTGGCTCATGGGAAATCTGTAAATCAGCTTTGTTCGTAAGGCAGGTCCCATTTGCTGTAAGAAACATGGCCAAAGCCATCAGAAAACAGTTGTGCTTGCACACACACTTATCACTCATATGCCCCGTTTGTTAACTTTTTTGGGGGGGTGGGGTGATACTTGATTTTGAATTCAGTGTTTGCTAGACATACATTCTACAATTTGAGCCACATTCCTGGTACTTTTTGCCTCAGGGTATTTTAGATTTTGTAATTTTTTTTTGCCAGTCCTGGGCTTGAGCTCATGGCCTGAGCACTGTCCTTGGGCTTTCTCAAGGTTAGAGCTCTGCCACTTGAGCCTCAGCACCACTTCCGGCTTTTTTCTATGTATGTGGTACCAAGGAATCGAACCCAGGCCTTCGTGCATGCTAGGCAAGCACTTTAACCACTAGGCCAAACTCCCAGCCCTGTAATTTTTTTTTTAAACCAACAGAACACATGGTTCTTCCTGTATCATGTATTGGTTTTTCCATACCTGCGTTGTGTTACCCAGTAGCTGGTAGCTGTTGAGGCGAGTGAGTACACCCATCTGAGGTGAGCTGTGTGTACACAATGGAACCAGTGCCTGCAACCCTAGCTACTCAAGGGGCTGAGATGCAGAGGGTGGCCGTTCTAAGCCACCTAGCACAGAAAAATCCACCAGACTCAGAAATAACTAGTAAAAAGCCAGGCAGCAGTCATGGTTCAAGTGGTAGAAATGCAGCAAGCAAGAGGTCCTGAGATCAAATTCCAGTACTGCCAAACAAAGGCAAATACACTAATTGAAATTTTTGATACAGCATTCCACAGTGTGCTTTTGGACATAATAAAATATATAATATAACCGGGCATGGTAGCTCACACCTGTAATCCTAGCTACTTAGGAGGCTGAGATCTGAGGATCGAGGTTCAAAGCCAGCCCAGGCACTAAAGTCCGTGAGACTCTTATCTCCAGTTAACTTACCAGAAAACCAGAAGTGGTGCTGTGGCTCAGGGGTAGGGTGGTAGCCTTGAGCTGAAGAGTTCAGGGACAACACCCAGGCCCAGAGTTCAAGCCCCACAACCAACTTAAAAAAAAGAAAAGAAAAAATACACACAGACACACAGACACACAGACATACAGACACACACAGACACACAAAGCATTCTATGCTATCTTGGAAATATATAACTATTATAATGAAATACATACCATTTAATAAACACTGTTAAATTATTGTCACCTTTTGTTTTTATCTTTTTTTTCTTCTGTGCTGGGTTTAAACTCAGGGCTTTTTGCTTGTCAGGCAGGTACTCTACCACTTGATCCATGTCTTCACCTCTTTTTTTCATATTTTTTATTGTAATTATTACAGGGGTTACATTATACTCACCAGATAGAAGATGCATTACTTCACAAACATTGATACTTCACAAACATTGATACTCTTTCTCATGTCTTGGTCCCCATTTCCCTCCCTCCACCCCTGCCCTTCACCCATTTTTTGTGGTTATTTTTCACAAAGCCCTTCCCATTCTTTTGCTCCAGGCTGGGCTTGGATGTCAACTCTTCTACCTCTGTGTCCTGCACAGCTGGCACACAGGTTCCTGCCACCATCCCTGGCTTGTTTTTACTTTCTTAAAGAGTAAGGATTAGAAATTCTCAGATGATGTATGGGGTTCATAGTACATTTCTGTAGAATAGCTCAGCTCAGTACATTAGATTTAATGACTGTGGCTTGCTGATAGGTTTTCAGATTTGCTTGAACAACTTCTTGTCATTTCTGTTTATCGGTTTTTTATTATTTATTTTGCCTAGTTATTCTTCCAGATAATTTAAACTATTTTTTTTGCCAAGTTCCAAGAAAATTAAATCCCACTGGGTCTTTGATTGAAATCACGCAAAATTCGTAAGTAGGTTCTGAAAGGATTTACATCTTTATAAGACTAGGTCTTTTTTCTTTGGAAAATGGCATCTTCTTTTATTTTTGTCTTTTCTCACCTTCCTTAGAAAACTTTCTTTATTCATATAATTTAACCACATTTGCTCTTTAGATTATTGTCAGGTATTGTGTCTTTATTGCTGTTCTAAATGTGAGTTATTATTCCAATTCATTTTCTAAGTAGTTTTTGTTGGTTTAGGAACAGTGATTTTTAAAATGTACCTTGTAACTAGACATTTTTACTGAGCTTTTAAAAAGATTAATTCTAATAGTTTTTCAGCTGATTCTCAAATTATGCTTTTCGAATTAAAATACCATATCCCAGTAAGTTCCAAATGAGATTCTTTAGTCATCTTCTGAATTCTTGTTTTAAAAGTCTATTTTTGAAGAAAAAATAAAACTTAAAGTCCTATTGTTTGTTTTAGGTAATTTTTTTTGGGGAAAAGAAACACCCCAAACTCAGAGCCTAGGCACCCGCACTGCACTGGAGGCACCCCAGGGACCTCAGGCACTCCACTGACATAGCACAGAGGTACTAGTGTGTGTGGGGCGCAACCCCGGGCCCAGCCGGGACCCTTAGGGAAGAGAGTGCCTTCACACGTGGTGGCACTTGAAAGGAGAACCTCACCGATTACCCCAGCTATTTACCTGATTTCTCAGGCAATAGAGTCAGAAAAGCAAAGCCCCTAGGATGTAGCCCAAGTGAACCCTCGCTGTCAACGAGACAAGAATACGCTCATCTGTATTCCAAGGGAAGATGGACCAGCGTCTTATGCATTATTGATCCGCCAAGCGGCATGTACCCAGGCCGAGTTACTGTGTGGGTGCGGCTGCCTCTCCTGCTGGCCCACACGCTCTGCTGGGAGGGGAATCGCGGCACCCAGCCAGGCCCCCAATCCCTGCACCATGACAGTCCGTGACGGGAGATCACATTAGGGCTCCATTGCCAGAGCGTCCTTGAGACGGCATGGGCTGAGGCATTTCCACTCAACCCACATTGAATAGACATGCATTTTAAGCTGTTAGAAAAAAAAATAGCTCACAACAAAGAAAGGAACATACACACATAGGCACACACACAAAAGGCTATTTAACAGTGTGTTACCGTGCTGAGTCGGTGGCCTTGGGTCTGATGCATCAACTAGAAGATGAACAAGTGGAAGGAAAAGCTACGCTCCAATGCTGATGAACTTATTAAGCAATACATTTTTATAACTATGGGTCATCTTGCTAAGTGTGTGTTTCTTGAAACTCTAAAATTATTCCCTGCATACATTCTCCAAGTTTTAAGGAAAGACATTTAATGTCAAATAGATGATTCCTTTTCTCTAAACACTTGTTGGGACATGGATTGAATCTCCTGCAAGACATTGTGAGCATGTCTTCCAGACAAAGACGTGCAGCATTAGGATCTGAGCCCTTCTTGGCTAGCTGTCTTTCTGTATGTCAAGTATGGAGTTTGTAGACTTTTGGTGCAGCTTGCGTATTATTATTATTATTATTATTATTATTATTATTATTATTTTGCCAGTCCTGGGCTTGAGCCCTGGACTTGGACTTTCTCAAGGCTAGAGCTCTACCACTTGAGCCACAGCACCACTTCCAGCATTTTTCTATGTATGTGGTTCCAAGGAATCGAACCCGGGTCTTCATGCATGCTAGGCAAGCACTCTACCGCTAGGCCAAACCCCCTTTCCTGCGTATTTTTTTAAGTATCCTTTATGTATTTCCAGTTGAGAGGATTTAGCTAAGAATTACCTGTTGTTATTTCTACAGGAACAAATAAAACCATCTTACAGACGGATGTAAATCCCATCACACGCCGTGCTCTGTACCACGGCTGGCCAGGCCCGTCGTGCAGGCGCGTGGAGCTGCCTGGACCCTTACTGTGGGTGAGTCAGGGTATTTTCAGGGTGGGAGAATCCACGGCCAAGGTGAGCACCCAAGGCTTGCCACTACCTTCAGCTAGAGGGAAGCTGATTAAAAAAAAATGTGCTTTTGTTCAAATGTGGGCTGTAATGATAGTGTTTGAGAGTAGAACGGGGTGATCTGCAGTGGATGCAGAGGTTGGGACGCTGTCCTCTGGGAGCTGCCAGGTCTGGAGAATGACCTGGCCCACAGCGGGAAGGGAACCCCTGACGGCCTCGGTGGGCTCTGCCCCGCCTCTGTGTCTGATCTGTAAAGGGATAACCTCCCAACTAACTAACTGGTGGCAGCACCCCCGTCCCGAGGTTTCTGCCCCGTTTTGATAACACAGGCTGGATAATCAAGCTCTTTCTTAGCTGTCGGCAGCCTGACATGGCCAGCAGCAACCTGGCTGGGATGGGGAGGCCAGGCTGGGGGCAGGAGGAAGGCCCTGGGTTGATGTTATACCCCACCTCGGTGTCAGGGTTTTGAATCAGATCTAGCAGCTGGAGCAGGACTCCATCCTTTAAACGCTGGCTCGTGTCGTCCGCAGACAGGGATGGTTTCACTTCTCCCCTCCCTGTTGGACTCCCGTTTTGTCTGCCTGTTCTTGCCTTACTGCTCTCTCTAGGAAGAATTTCCTTCTTGAACCTTTGGGTTTTACAACTACCTTTTTTTATACTAGAATCTCAAATGAGGTGGCTTAAAATTTGACCCTAGGTAACAGAAATTTAATTTCAGCCGTGGCTTACCACACCACGTTGTGCCACACACACACACACACACACACACACACACACACACACAGACACACACAGACACACACAGACACACACACACACACACACACACACACACACACACACACACACACACACACACACACACTTTCCCCTGTCTTTTCCTGAGTTGGTAGGAAAAGCCACAAGCCCAGGAAGCAGCTTCTTCAGGCAATGCGATTTCTCTGAAAGGAACCTGGACTAGGTTTTCCTTAGCCTTTTGCTGAAAGCCTTTTGCTTAAGACTTCTGCTCTTCAACGTGGGGAGCTGTTCCGAGACAGTGACCTGGCCCTGGGCCCTGGAGAGCCACTGCTGCCTCAACGCTGTGCCACCGGTAACTTAGTAGAAATCTCCAAAAAACTGTTATGATAAAGGTGAAGTACAGAGGGGTTACAGTAACCAGAATTCTCTCCCATACAGTCTACCTATTTTACCTAAGGTAGTTCAGTGCTGATGTACACTCTGACACCCGTGGGCAGGAGGCACCTGCTGGGATCTGGGCCGGCGACTGGCACACATTCATGACTTTCATACACTTCTCTGAGGCATTTTCACAGAGAGAGAGGCCATTCCATTCCCCAGCCCCAGGATGCAGCTACCAGAGCCTCCAATAAGAACTTTGACCTTGGGCATCCTCTGTGCCTGGCGTCCAGGCACATCTAATCCCTTGCCAGAATCCATGGCATGTGGTGCACAGCCTGCAGTAGATTTTAGCAGAATGTCTGCAAGATGGATTCTGGAGAGGGAGCCCAGGCCTCCCCGGTGTGCTCGTCGGGGCGATCTTTGCACACCCAGGTTGTGTGCTTGTGCATGCTAACCAGCGTGCGAGGGCATCTTCTCCAAGATGCTCAGTTCTTCTGGCAGCTCCTGTCTCTTTCTATTTGACTGTATAATGTGTGCCCAGAGGCAACTGTTCCTTCCAGAGCAGGCGTATCCTCCAAACAACAAAAACCGAGGTTAAAGAACGGCCTGAAAGGTATGCCTCAGACCCTCTGCGTCTCAGGCACAGGCACAGGCGGACTGCTGCCTCTCGTACTCATTACGTGGATTTTCGGGAGTTATCTTCTATGTCACAATCAACTAAAGAAGGGACGTGAAAACTGGCAACGTATGGAATGATCTACTGTCCTTTTGCTTTTGCCCGTCTTGTGTCTAGTAGGTGCAACAGAGGTGTTGACTACAGGCTGTTGTCTTACTCCCTTTGATGGAGGGGAATTCTAGGTGACAGGGAAACAAGAAGGGAAAAAGAAGTTTTCCTTTCCTCAAGTTTTCCGACAGTGGTGGCCCATATGGCTCCAACTGTTTTCAGGCCATCAGTGCCTCATTGTGGGTGTGTAAATCAGCTCCCAGTGAAACCCCCAGGTTTGGGTGTGCAAGTCGCTCAGTCTTCCATCGCAATTCCAGTGGTGTGTGTGGCTAAGTGCCAGGGGCTGTGTTTTCTCCATGTGACTCTCTGTGCTGGTCACTTGTATCCATCCCCTCCCTTCTCCCTGTGGCTCTGGTCCTGATGTGGTGACTTGAAGTGGACTGCAGAGGTGGCCCTGGGCTCTCGTTCCTTCTGAGCAATGCCGGCAGGGCCTTTGAACACAAATCTGGGTGTCTCCGTGCATCTGATTGACTTCATCATTCAGAACCATGTATGGAAGCCCCCCACCCCTGGGCCCCCCTGTGGGGCTGGCTACCTTCTTTCATAGGAATATACCCTTCTTGTATGCTATGTTGCTGAAACTAACAGGCCTTCACTGGGAACTGGGCCGTCGTTCGGCTGCAGAGGGATGTGGGAGCATGCCTCCACCCCGGGCCAGGGGTGTCTACTTGGTTACTTTTTAGTGTTTAAGGCAGGCAGAGCAAGCTTATTTGAAGGGAGAGTCAGCAGAGGCCTCCTGCAGGGCCGGCTGGTCAGCTCAGGCTCCTCCCACAGCTCCTCAGGCCTCAGGCCTCAGGAGCCTTGGGCCTCAGGCCTTGCCTGACGCTTGGCCAGTGGCTGCCGGTAGGGTGAGAACACAAGGCATTGTGGGAAGAAGCACCTGAGCAGGAGCTCAAGGCACCTTGTGAAAAAGATGTGCCGTGACCAGGCATTCTAGACTGAAGGTTTGGTCATTCTGGCTAGCTGCCGTTCTCCTGTTGTAGATGTGTAAGTCAGGCAGTGTGGAAGAGAAATGTGCATAATAATCCTCCCTATCATATATCGATTTATCATTACATGTTTGGGGGGGGGAAGCACAAGTTTCTTTTTTCCCTCCTGGAGTTTTATTCAGAATTCAGAAAAAAAAGAGCCAGGACTGACTTGTTGATTAACAAGGAGATGTGTGGTGTGGTAACTGGGCACTGGCTGAGAGGACTGGAGGGACCTGGCACCCTTGTGGTACAGGGGGAAAGGCTGCCTCTAGTTAACGGCCCCAGACCTCACAGCCTCTCCTGGGTGTCAAGGCTGGTGATTTTCTTTGAAGTGAGAGGGCATTTGCGGTTTGTGCGAGGACCTGGGATTGCCGGCTCCAGCCCTTGTACCTGGCAACCAGAGGATCGCTTCAGGTCCAGAGGGAATTTACCTGCTCTGCAACAAAGCCAGTAACCCTAGCAATAAAAGCAAACCCTCCCATGGAGAAGGGAGAGGGAGGGAGGGAGAGAAGAGAGGGAGGGAAGGCGGAGTGGTGACTGATGACTGTGCAGCAGTTTCTGGCTGCAGGATTCTGTGACAACCCTTGACACACACACAATCTTATTCTAATACAGCAGTTAAAAAGGGGGTGACGATTCTATTATCCTCATTTTACAAATGAGAGCATTAATGTATACAGAGGGTTTATAGCTCGCTTAAAGTCACCCAACTAGTATCAATCACGAGTTAAATCTAATTAAGAAAGGAACAGAATTTCTCAGAGGTGTCAGAATATGACAATGATTCTTGACTGTGGTGGTATTTGGCATGACTTGGCCAGTTTTAAGGCTTTCCTGCTCGTTCCCTACCCCAGGGGACTGGGTGGGGCCTAAGTGGGTCTCCCATTGTCCAAGTAGAGAAGGCTTGCTCTGAATTAATGTGTTTTACTTAGATTTCCACTGATCTCATCATTTCATCTAAGCATCGTTCATAATCTTGTTTCTTATGGTCAGGTGACTTGTTCAACTTGTCTCTCTAAGAGGTACAGTGCTGTCAAGGCACAGAGCACGTCTCTTCAGAGTCAGGGAGGAGCCTTGAAGGGCAGTGGAGACTGGAGGCCATCTGGAGAGAGAAGCCCTGCCCCTGACTTCCTATAGCCAAGGTTTCCTCCACCCCTGATTTCCCCTCTCCCTGACTTCCTCCACCCCTGACTTCCTCTATCCCAGGCATCTGGGACAAAGTATCAGCTCCATAAAGTAGGTGGCATTCCTAGCACATTTTTCTTCTGTTGGCCAGTAGCAGGCTTTGCAGTCAAGGCCTCAAGTGTTTATTTGACTTACTTGCTCAGTTGGTCCTCTACTGTTGAACCCTATCTTCCCAGCTCTTTGCTATTTATTTGGGAGATGGAGTCTCACAGACTTTCCTGCCCAGGTGAGCCTTGAACTTGAGTCCTGTGGGTCTCAACCTCCTGAACAGCTAAGATCATGACCCACCGGAGAGCCTGTCTGCTGCTCTCTATTTTGCAGGCACAGACAGTGTGGTCAACTCGTTGAAGGCCACACAGAGCCAGTGTAGCCTTGCTAGTCTTTTAGCTCCACAATGTAGTAAAACAACAGAAAAGTGTGCTGGTGGCACAACACACACTTGACCTGCTGGGTTCCAGAACCTGTGCACTGTGTCACTGGGCTGAATTTCCTCCCTAGGCCAACACATTCCTCCCTAGGCACATTCTCCTAGAGCTTGGCTAAGGCTTCTTGGGAGAGAGGCAATCTCACCACTTCAGGGAAAGTGGCTGCTGGTCTCTGGGGAGATGGCCTTGGTGAGACTAGAGAGCAGGGACGGCTGCCGTCATAGGTGAGTGCTGAGGGGATGGCTGTGTGGTCCCAGAAACAGTCACACGAATGACTGAGTCAGATGCTTGATGCATTGTGAGAAGCAAATACCCCAGAAACCTAGGATGGGGGCGGTAGGAATGACCCCGAGGAAGCCGGCTGAGGTGGGAGGGTTGCAGCCCTCTCCTCGTGGTGGTTTTCTGTGTCACCTGAGGCATATCTGACCCTTCTGCCCAGGGACATGAGTGGTGGTGCTGGCAGAGATGGACTCTCACCCAGCAGATCTGGAAGGACGGGGACCGTCGAGCCGTGGTCTGGGAGCCCGTGGGGCATCTGCTGTGCCGGGAAACCAGAGGTGCTATCTTAGCACCCGTGGCTCTGAACTTTGGGATGCTGAGTTTGGGCTGAGCCACGTTTTGGCATTTTGACACTCTCGCACGGGAGAAGGCGAGAGGGCGGTCCACACTTATCCAATTCCTGGGCACGCTCGCATTATGCTTGTGTTAAATCCAAGTAGGAGAACAGGGTGTCTGGATTTAAAGTTGTGTGAGTCAATGAATCCGATTGTGAAGGCAAAATGAATTAATTTTAAACCCGTATTAGTATTTCTAATGCTGTTTTTACCATTAAGATAATTCTATATTTTTTTCAAAGTAACAACTGTAAATACTAGAGTAAAACCAGAATATGATAAACATAGCTTGGGAATTCATTTCATGTCCAAATTGCTTCAGGAAAAGTTGAAAACCTAGAGTATGGATATGAACAAATGTAGTTCTTTTGTGTACAGATAAAAGTTGTTCAGTAATAAATATGCAACTGAGACATTGTGAAAGTATGAACTGTATTATACTATATGAAATCTGCAGAGGCAACAAAATGATTTTTAATCAACTACTGGGCTAGTGTTTAAAGTAACCGGTAATTAATATTTTATAATTCTCAGCATTATAATAAGGCAGATTGGAATTACTTTGCATTCCTATACTGCTCTGGGCTCCTCACATGCTTAATACATGAGCCCTAATGGGGACACTATTAATACTGAGCCCCATTATTTTATTGATCTCTGTGTTTGGTTTCCCTAAGAAAGTTTACAGCACAAGTTTTTCCTGACCTTAGGAAAGGGTGACCTAGGAAGTTTATTTGGTGTGATAGAAGGGCCTGACCAAGCCCGGCCCAGTCCTAGTGCTCATTACCCATGTGATATTGGATGCCTTGTCTGCTTGGTCTGTGTCATTTCTCTCTACGAAACAGATGAATAAAAGTGGTGCTTCCTCTGACAGATGTGGGGACTAAGTGAGGCCCCAGAAACAGCAAGACAGAAGAGGGACGTTCTGTGGTGAGAGAATCTGAGAAGCTGTCTGAGCCTAGACAAGTCATTTTCCGTGTTACCCATGTTGGTTGTCTGATGAATCGAGGAGGCAGGTTGTAAGATGAGGCAGACACTTGACGGGGGTCTCCTTGACTTAGATCTCAGTTTGATGGTGTTGCATGGGCATAGACCATCATGGTTAAATGCTGTGATATAGCACTTGGATTGGCAGGTGGACAGGGATGAGGACTGGTGAGAGGGGAGAAGCCCCCAGCACAGCCTTTGCCTTAGGAGTGGAAGCAGTGGTCCGTGGTGACTGGCAGAGAAGGCCCTGCCCTCCGGGTATCAGGGAGGGCGGGGAAATCTTCCTGCCTTGGGTGGATTTGTAGAATGATGTGAGCTGGGATCCACAAAGAACAGTCTATTTCTCTTCTCCCTCGGTTCCTTAAATTCTTTAACCCTGGAACCTTGAGGAAGAATAGAAAGCCATTCGGCTTTGCTCTGGGAACTTGAACAACCACAAAATAACACATTTGCAGACGGATGGCTTGGCTTGCCACGCTGCGTGCTGCTGCAGGGTTGGGGGCCTTCGCAGACACAGACACACTCCCTAGGGAAGGGCGAGGCTCAGGTGAGGCGTCCTCATTCTCTTGTGGGGACCCTGGCTGTGGCTGTGCTCCTGAAATGAAGCCACCACTGTGGAGAGAACTGGGAAGTAGGGACGGGGCTCGGGGCTCAGGAGACCAGAGGTAGAGACACGGCGGCAGAGGTGTTTCCGGAGTCCGCAGCGGAGCTGAGCCAGCTCTCGCCGGTTCTCCTCCTAGTCGCAGCTTAGTGGTGTGTAGCTTCTGGACACCCAACATCCAGAAGTGTACTCTGCTCAGAAAAGACTTGGGTGCGGGAAACTCCACGCAGGAACAGGGCTCACAGCAGGACTCTGACAGCACTAAGTGGGACCTGGTTTCCTTGCAGCCCTGGGCCCCTGGAAATAGAAATTGGTTGTTTTATCTCCTGTCTTAGCAGTACTTAATGACGTGCCTGAGCAGCAGAGCGACCCTGTACCCAGGGACAGGAGTGACAGCCATTGACGGGATTCACTGGGAATTAATTCCCTGCCCTCCCCGGGGGAGCACACATGCACTGTGTGTGTCAGGATGATGGTGGCAGACAAAAGAAACGTGGGATGGAAGGAGTCTGTGTTCCTCCCCGGTGGAGCATGCTCCCCCAGACTTCCACAGGGAGGGACGCTCCTACTTCTTTGAAAGAAGGTTATGCAGAGGCTAAAGTTGCCAGCGATGAAACATTACGTGTTTGAGTACCGACCCATCTTGAGATTGCTTAATAATGTTATATTTGGAGGCCACTGCCTCAGGCGTGTGATGTGCCCTTACTTCCAGTGTTCTTTTTCTGGAAGATATTGCCCTCGGGAAGAATAAACAGGACTAGGAAACAGGATTTAACATTACTCAGAATTTATATTCTGGAAGGACCGGATTTAGAGGAATCAGCCAATCAGACCCAAATGCAAGTTTGTTATTAATACAGGAGCCCCGGCTTTGATGGCTCTTAGCTCCGTGGCATTGGCTTGGTGCCTTGTAAGTAGTTAATAGTCCCGGAAGTTGAACTCCAGCACACTTCCAGTTCATGTTACTGTGTGCTGGGTAGGACCTGGGAACCCATGTGCCTCAGAAGGGCTGCAACCACCATCGTGCACACCCCAGACACCCGCCCCAGCTTGTTGGCCATGGTGGAGTTTTAGGATGCAGAAGCAGCTTAGAGGGAATGGGGCTGACAGATGGTTCCTTGCCCAGGGCCTCAGCCACGCCCCAAGATCTCCTTCCCCGGGGTGCTCAGGACCCATGCTTCTGTGTTCTGAGACTGTGTTCCCTCTGCATGGCTCTTCTTGAGACATCTCACCTCCATGCTTCTGTTCAGCTGCGTGTGGACATTTCCTTCTTGATTCTTTAACCTTTCATTCCAGGTAAGGCAGGGTCAACTGCTATCACGGTGACGAAGGACATCATCGGCACTATTCTTATTATCATTAGTTCTACCTTTTCTCATGAACGTGTCAGTGCTTTCTGAGGGTCCTCCGTTAGCCTACATCACGTTACTGAGCCCTCGTACTAACTGTGGATTAGAATTACCTTCACATTTCACCTTAAGGAAGAGGAAATTGAACATAAAAGATCTTAAATAACTTGGCCAGGGTTACCTGGTTGATGCTGGCAAGCTTACATCTAAGTCCCGTAGTCAAGATCTCCCCTCCCCCGAGTGTCAGAGCGTCCGTCCGTCTCAGGAGGCCTGTGGTCCTCACTCTTCCTCCTTCAACAGTCAGATGGCGCCGGCTTGCTTCCCAGCCCCCCAAAGAGCTTCTGATAAGGATCCTAACGGTTTCCAAGTCGTGTTTGCCAGCTCTCCCCCCCGTGACAGCACACTTGCGAGATACAATTGAAAGAGAGGAAAGATTTCTTTTGGCCCCTGATGTCCAAGATTTCAGCCCACGGCTTGGCTCCACCATTGCAGCAGGTAGAACGTGATGGCCCAGAGGGGATGGCGGAGCAGCTCTGCTCACGTCCTGGCAGGCAGGAAAGGGGGTGCAGGGGGGTGTGGGGGTGTGAGTGGGGGTCTGGGGGGTGTGGGTGGGGGGTAGGGGCTGGAGGCCTCCAGGCAGGCTCTGTCAGGGAGCTCACCAGCAGATTAACCCCTCCGTCATACCCGTGGCCTCTTCCACATGAAGCTGGTGGGGACATTTCATAACGTGGGTCTTAGAGGTGGCCAATCTGATTCAGGGTACATGCTTCATCTCGAGACACCCCCCCCCACTTTCATATACTCATTCAGGATATTCGGAGGCCTCTCCACGAGTCTTCAGATTGCCCGACGTGGAAGATGGGTGTTCTCTATTCTCAAAGTGCACACCTTCACCCAGGTGAAGATTTTGTAGATAGCTGTGCTTTTGTATATAGCTGCGTCTTAGTGTATAGCGCTCTCTCTCTCTCTCTCTCTCTCTCTCTCTCTCTCTCTCTCTCTCTCTCTCTCTCTCTCTCTCTCTCTCCATCCCTCCGTCCCCCCACTCTGGTTCCCATGAACTGGCCATGGAGGGGTCACTGGAACAGTTAACTCAAGAGGATCAGAAAGCTCCTTAAGTTTTGGCGCAGTCCCTTTGTCTCTCTGGGTGGAAGCATTAAGGAACAGAGGCTCACAAATTCTAAAAGTACAGTCGGGTCATCGGTGCCGTGGTGCGATTGAGCTGAACATGTCGCCTGAATTCTGACTTGTTTTTCATAGCCGTCTCAGGTGTTCTATTTGCAACGGTCTTCAACTGCAGCTGACATTGTCAAACTTTCCGAAGGAAGGGGACGTTTAGTATTCCACCGGGACTGTGAGGAGAACTGCCAGCCCCTGCTGCCCAAGCCTTTCATTTGGGACTAGGCTGTGAGGCCTAACTTGGCAGACCTTTATATTTTGCATTTTGTCTGACAACTGCCCAGTGCTCATGGAAAATTTATAGCTGGCTGTGGTTTGATTAATTTTAAAGCGAGTCTGATGCTTCAAGATTATCTAAGCCTTCCAGCAACACATAGCAAGCATCTACTTGATTTTACATCAACCTAGGGAAACATGGTGCCTGTCCTTCAAACGCTTGATTTGGAATTCTGTGTTTTGGACTTGAAGCTTGGTAGTGTCCTTGCTGTTTATTCAGATGGTGATGGACTGCCACTCAAGCCATACCACAATCCTGTTATGGGTAGCAGTCAGTCCAGTGTCCTCAGTCCCGCAGCAGCCCTGATTTATGTCTCAGTCGGATGCAGAAGGCACGTGCAGTGTTACCAGTACTGTCTCTGCTGCTCCTCGGAGCCCTTTTAGGGTTCATCATTTGGCTTTACACTAATGAGACGGAGCTCAGCAGGGGCAGGTATTTTCTTCTTAAGTTTTCATTGCTGTTATTTAATTGGCATTCCACGCACATGAGACCAGAAAAAAAAAAAGCCACCCTATAGCAATCTGTGCAATACAAATAACACAGGCAGATGCAGCCAAGTGCGGCCTTGAAGGCCTCCCCAGGTCCCTCCAGGCACGCAGGAGGGCAGGGCCCACAATGCCCGACTCCTCCTCTGCTGAATGTGGGGGGCAGTGCTCCTACCCATGGCTGGGGGGTGATCTTCTCAGCACAGCAGGCGTGACAGCACCAGGAGCTGAGTGGGGCCGGACCTGGACAGTGTTCTGGACAGATGGATACTCCATCTGCTTCCAAGGGTCTCCTGGCCTTCCGACCAAGGAGAGACGCCCAGCTGCAGGAGAGGCCTAGCAGAAGAGGTGACAACAGGGAGCCTTCCTTTCCAGAGATCCATTCAGTGTGAGTCTTAACATGGCCAAAAGGCTCTGCAAGACCTGGTTGGATCTGGTCTACAAAGAGGCCGCTCTCTCCCTCTTGGGCTTGTACACGAGGTCTTCTTTACTAGCGCTGTCACTCTCACGGGGAGACACAGTGGGGTGTTCCACACTGCCAGGGTTGCCAACTTATTGCTGCTCCTTCCTTCCCTCCTCTCCTTCCTTCCCTCCTCTCCTTCCCTCCCTCTGCTTCCTCCTTCCCTCCACTCCTACCTTCCCTCTGCTCCAGCTCCAGCCTGCGTCCAGTTCCTGGCCCAGAGCCTCCTCAGCTGCAGGACCCGATGCTCACTTTTGACTTTATCTAGAACACCTTGTGTTTTCCTTGACCCCCCCCCACCCCCCGGTCTCCAGCAGAGCGGAGATCCTTTAGACGAGGGCGGGTGTGCAAGTAGACAGACAAGCAGAGGCGCCAACCACGGAAGACTATGAAACAGTGGTCGCCCAAGCTCCCAGCTCGCAGGGAGGAGACGGAAAAGTCGTTTCCGCACTGGAACCAGGAAACTTTGAAACGTCCAAGATCCCAGTTATGTTCAATTCAGGTGCATGATGCGTTTGAAGCCACAGCAGATAAAGTAACGTGAGTGTGGAGGCGTGACAGTTTTCCACACCTCTCTCCTTTGATGCTTCACGTCCACCCTCGACGTGGCGTCTTCCTCATCACTGAAGCACTTGTTGAGCCTTGTAGAGCAGCTGTGAGGGCGGGAAGCCTTCTTCCCTCCCCTGTAGCCTGTAGGAGCTGGAGCATTCAAAAACCGAGTGTCACCTTCCCCAGAGACTGAGACGGTCCCCTGTGCTGTTCCAGGGCAGCGGCTCTCCTTTCATCTCAACTCTGGGTGTCCATTCAAGATCCTCTCTCTAGCCACTCATTACTTTGTTTTAAAACTTAGAGGCTCGTTTAGGATGACATTCAGCTTTGGAAATGGTTAGGTCACCCCCTAGGGCAGTGACTCAATCCTTGTTAAACTCCTTTCCTTCTAGGTTAATTTGCTGAGAGACAATTCGTCCATGGCCAATTTGCTTAATTTACCTGTTTCTCCTCACTAATTTTGCAGGAAAGGCTTTTATTTTTGTTTTGTCTCCTCGAAGGTATTTTAAGGAATGTTAAATTGAACTTCTCTGGCTTTCTTGGCACCCTCCCTGCGAACGAACAACGACGTGGACCTGTCTCAGGGACCCTGGGGCCAACAGGGAACACATATCCAGGCTCTGGCCTGCATGGGGGTGGGGGGCACAGACACAGCAGCCCAGACCCCCTCTGTCACTGTCTCGTTCCCGTCTCCTGGGGTTCCACTGCGCTCTGTCTTCTCCAAAGCTGACCTGCGGAAAACGACTTGTAAATCCAGGATAGTGATATTTACAGCCATCCATTCATGGTCTCAGGTTCCAGTGGTCCACGAGTTCCCTCATCTCCTCGGCAGCTCCTCAGGCCCGTGGACGAGGCTGCTTTCTTGGGAGGGCGATGGCTTCTGACCCCTCCTCGCCCGGGCCCTATCTGCCCTCTTCCTTCCTCCTTCCATGGCTCTGTGCTTATCGGCACGTTTGCTGTGATAGTCAGCCCTCCCCAGGTGCCGGGTCCTCTACGGAGGCCTTTACTTCCCAAGCCCCTGCTTGGACTCCTACATGAGGTCTTCTTTACTAGCGCTGTCACTCTTTCCGGAAGTCCCAGTGTCACCAACTTACTGCTGCTCCTTCCTCCCCTTCCTCCCCTTTCTTCCCTCCTCTCCTTCCCTCCTTCCCTTCTCTCCATCCTTCTTCCTCTCCTTCCCTCCCTCCGCTTCCTCCTTCCCTTCTCTCCTTCCTCTTCTCCTTCTACTTCCTTCTTCTCTCTTTCCTTCCTTCCTTCCTTCCTTCCTTCCTTCCTTCCTTCCTTCCTTCCCTCCCTCTCTCCTTCCTTCCTTCCTTCTGCTCCTTCCTTCCCTCTTCTATTTCCCTCCCTCTACTCCCTCCTTCCCTCCAGTAGAATAACAGGTAGAATAACTTGTCTGAAACTGCCTGGCAGGAACTAGGGCCTCAGTAAAGATTTACTGGAGGAAACGGAGGGCTGGCCTCCTCCTGCCTTTCCTCTGCTTTAGTTCACTCTGTATGTATGTGTGTGTGTGTCGTGAACAAGTCTGTAAGTGTGAGAGATGAGGAGAGGTAGGGGGAGAGAGAGAGCGAGAAAGACAGAGAGAGAGAGACAGAGAGAGAGAGAGACAGAGAGAGAGACAGAGAGAGGGAGAGAGAGAGACAGAGAGAGACAGAGAGAGAGAGGGGAGACCTCTGGAAATGGTTCACGCAGCTTCCCAGGGGTAGGAGCCAGCTCTAGTCCTGCTCTGGCTGATTTTCTGTTTGAATGTCTTTCCAGCCACGGTTCTCTCCTCCCTTTTCAAGCCCCACATTTCGTTGTTTTTGCCTACATCGTGGTCTCTGCATGGGGCCCTACCTCTCCTCTGGAGAGATGAACACAGCAGGGGCCTCAGACAGCAGTGAGTGGAGCGACTGTTAGATACACTGCCCTGGCGTTGTCCGCGGAGATTAACAATGGCATCTTCAAATCGCTTGACATAAGATGCCTTCTAAAAATTCATGTAATCCTGGATTAAAAATCAAGATTAAAATTTTTTTTTTGCCAGTCCTGGGCTTGAGCTCAGGGCCTGAGCACTGCCCTTGGACTTTCTCAAGGCTAGAGCTCTACCACTTGAGCCTCAGCACCAGTTCCAGCTTTTTTTTGTATGTATGTGGAACTGAGGAATCGAACCCGGGTCTTCATGCGTGCTAGACAAGCACTTTAACCACTAGGCCAAACTCCCGGCCCCCAAAATCTACAGTGTTTTAATTGTGGGAAGTCCACGGCCCATTCACCTCAAAGGCGAAGGGGCCCGGGATGACCTTTGCCTCTACTCACACTCGGCCATCACTCCGGTCATGTATTTAGTGCTTGGGTATAATTCGCAGCGTTTAGCCAGATAGTAACATCTTAAAGCTTTTAGTGCTCTCTCAAATGTATCCAAATGGGACACCGTCATCTGACTCCTACTATTGGATGTTCAAAATTAAACCAACCAACAAAAAAGCTCTTTTTTTAGCAGCAGGGCCTCTCACATCATTTCCTTTTGTCCAAGCAAAAGTATTCCTCTCCCACCTCCTACACAGAAATGCATGCTATTATAATGCAGCCTTATGTCGGAGTAAGTGCCATAGACATTCACATTTTTGAGAAGTCTATCACTGTAAGGCTCTGAAATGGGAGCATTTTCTTCTAGATTGATTATATTTTTCATGTTCAGTGGTCAGGAAACCTCTACTTGCACGTCTGGTCAACTGGGGGACACGAATGCCAAGCTTTACCAGGAGTCCATTCAGCGAGCAGAGATTCCCTTGTCTGGCTGCTTGGGAGAATGCTTCGGTAGTAATTTCCACAGACACCCTTGTTTTGTTAAGAGAAGGTGCTGAGTTCCTGGGTGACCGCAGAGCCACAGAAGGGACGTGGGCAGAGATGTTGGGAATGGACACCCCAGCCTCTCCCTGAGAAGCCCGTGCTGCCCACATGGAAGCCAACTGTCAGTGCAGGGCCCGTCGTGAAGGTCTGGGTCAGGCTCACGTGGCAGGAGCCACCCAGACGAGGGCCTGGCCCTCTCTGCCTCTGGGACTGTTCGTTGCCATGGTCAAATGCCTACTATAGCTGGAGTGTAAACCAACTGAAAAGCAATTCAAACTCGATAGGCAACCATTCCTCACAGAGCCACCCACACCCTCAGGTGACCCCAGGAATGTTCCCCTGGAAGTGACTTTTAGAACCCCGTGTCACCATGAGAGGTGACGCGAGCGCAGAACTCACCAGGACCTCTGAGGTCCACGAGAACAGAATAGGAGAGTAGAGATCAGAGAAAAGAGGAGAAGGAGTTATTACAGAGGACGGGAATGCCTTCTCCAGGTTGACAGCGCATGAGCCAAGCGGGTATGTCAGAAGGGAGGCACATACTGGTCTCGATGGAGCGCGCTGGCGGAGTTGGAGCCAGTGGAGGCAGGAGTGTGTGGGTACCGGGTGAAGTATTGCTCAGGGATGCTGCGTCTCATGACACTTGGCTTTCAAAATGAGCCCAATTTAATCTCGAGAGTAGTTATTTGAATTGGAAATGATCCTTGGAACCCAAGGAGGGAGCAACAGCACCAGATTGAGCTGCAGACAGGCTGGGCGGCAGCGTGAGTTGGTAGTGAGTTTGGTTTCCCCTCCCTTGTCTGGTTTCCTGGGTAGGGATGGCGGTCGCCTCTGCCACAGTGACAGATGTGCCTGCCCGGCCACCGAGCGAGCCCTCTCCTGCCAGCCCCGATTGTGGGTCTCACTCATTGACACCTCGCTACTGGGCGAACAATTACACCACAGCAAGGGCTGCAGTGACCTTGTGTGTTCCCTGGCTCTGCTGGCAGCTGTGATGTACTATTTTAATATAGAACGTCTCACAGAGTGTGGGGTTCTGGACACTTCAGCAAATTTCTTTAAGGTAGCTACAAGGACAACCCTCTACTCTGATTTATGCTCTAGCTTCTTGATGATGTGCCATTATCGAAGAGATGTAAATATCCATTTCTGTTGATTTATTTCCGCGATATCTCTGGTGGTGGCAAAAGGTTTTGTTGTTCTAAAGAAGGTAATCATCTTTAAGACTTTGCTGTTTCCTCTCTTTGGGTCTAGTAGTTATACATGATGTCTTTAGGTACTTCCAGAGGAAAAATAGGTGATTGTGTACATTTAAATGGATTTATATGGCGAAATATACCAATTCTGTATTATATTTCTAGGCAGCTTTCAAGAACTTGAACCATTGTTAAATGAAAACTGTCTAACATTCCAACATGAACAAGATTGTATTTCCCCAATATCATGCTTTATAGAATTTGTAGAATTTAATTTAACTTACATGAAGATACTGTTGATAGGAATAGTATTTGCTAATGAGTTCCATGAATATTCTAGCTAGATGCACCAGATATATAGTGTTGGCATAGTTATTGTTAAACTGTGGAATCATAGATTATACTCTACACGTGCCCACTCGTTATCTTGCAGTGCAGTTGTCCCTAGCGACAGTCGTGAGAACGTTCTGGTGGCTCTGCAGTAGGCACAGGCCATGGAAAAGGCGTGAGCGACCGGGAAGGGGTGGAGGGAACCGGAGAGTCTGACATTTAGCAGCATGCTTGCTTGGGGTTAAGTGACCTTCCCCGTAAATCAGGAGGAAAGTGGTCGGTCGGGCCCTTTCTGCTTGGCAGCAGGAAAATGAGCCAAGCATGCTCTGAAGCAAAACATCACATACAAGGCAATTCCTCTCCCGGATGCTGTTACTGAAGACAGAGCGGGGAAGGCCAGCACATCCACCCTCTGTGGCAGGTCCTGAGTGCGTCGGCTTGGCTTTCTTACTTGAAACCCTTGATCCCTCCCAACCCACCTGCAGAGACAGCCTCAGTCAGCCCCTGGGGAGAGGAGGAAAGGTCTGTGACACTGAGGACAAGGTGAGTGTGGGGCGCGCGATTCTAGAGGGCGGTTATGAGGTGCGTCGCAAATAGTTGGAACTAACTGCAGAGCCCCAGAACTCTGCTGCCCCTGGAGATTCCGCCTGTTGCTTTGTCGTCATGGGAACCATCCCAGTAGCCTGTGAAACCACAACAGTTCTGACTGTCTCGTTAGGTCCACAGGCGGGGGTCAGCAGTCCTGACCCCCAGGGGAAAGGGCAGAACACCCCCTTGAGGGGATTATCACAGTGGACTCTCCAGCTACTTCTGCCAGCCCCGTCTATCCAACCTTATTTCATCATGGAGACAAGGCAGATCAGCCTTGAAGCGCTTCCCATCCTCCTGCCTCAGTTTCCCGGAGGTCTGTGTCACCACACCCAGCCCAGCCTTACTCCTGATCACTCTGAGTGTACCTTTTGCCGGGTGGCAAATCCACCATGAGGCTTCTGTTCACTTCCTTTCCTGCACTGTCATCACCCAGGTTGAATGGCTCTGTGGACCTCAGGGGATCCTGGATTGGTGCTCCCCTCAGTCCTCTATAATAGTCTTTATCACTGTGGTCAGGACGTCCCCGTCCTCCCCAGATGATCCTGGATTGGTGCTCCCCTCAGTCCTCTGTAATAGTCATTATCACTGTGTTCAGGACGTCCCTGTCCTCCCCAGATGATCCTGGATTGGTGCTCCCCTCAGTCCTCTGTAATAGTCTTTATCACTGTGTTCAGGACGTCCCCGTCCTCCTCAGATGATCCTGGATTGGTGCTCCCCTCAGTCCTCTGTATTAGTCTTTATCACTGTGTTCAGGACGTCCCCGTCCTCCCCAGATGATCCTGGATTGGTGCTCCCCTCAATCCTCTGTAATAGTCTTTATCACTGTGTTCAGGACGTCCCCGTCCTCCTCAGATGATCCTGGATTGGTGCTCCCCTCAGTCCTCTGTATTAGTCTTTATCACTGTGTTCAGGACGTCCCCGTCCTCCTCAGATGATCCTGGATTGGTGCTCCCCTCAGTCCTCTGTATTAGTCTTTATCACTGTGTTCAGGACGTCCCCGTCCTCCTCAGATGATCCTGGATTGGTGCTCCCCTCAGTCCTCTGTATTAGTCTTTAGCACTGTGTTCAGGACGTCCCCGTCCTCCTCAGATGATCCTGGATTGGTGCTCCCCTCAGTCCTCTGTATTAGTCTTTAGCACTGTGTTCAGGACGTCCCCGTCCTCCTCTGGGGATCCTGGTTTGGTGCTCCCGTACGTCCTCTGTAGTAGTCTCTAGCACTGCGTTCAGGGTGCCAGTGGAGAAGAGAAGACTTTCAGGTGACTTATCTGGACGGCCTGCGGGGAGCTCTCGTGTGACAGCACAAGCTTGAGTTTCACTCGTCCTCCGGCTGTGCTCCCTACGTTGTGGAGACCGTGGGGTTGAGCCTGTCCAGCTCTGCGTGGGGACCCCTAGAGGGTTGCGCGCTCCCCTGGCGAGACCCTCAGTCCCTGGCGCAGGGTTGGCTCTCATGGTCAGTGTCAGTAGGGGAATTGGTGTTCCCAGCAGAGCAAGATGTTCAGCAATCTGGCATCCAGAGGCGTCGTCGACTAGCGAGTTCCTGTAACCTCGTGGGCGGTTGTGGTAGAGGCGAAGCGTCCCCAGGATGTGGGGATGCGGGCACTGTGTCAGGACGTGGGGTGGCGGGGGGCTTGTCCTCAGGTTGCCCAGTCTCCAGGTGCTTGTGCTATGGCTCTGTGATTCCATTTATTCTTTGACGGCCGTTCCTCCTTGGTTTGCTGTTACAGGACTTCATGTGTGAGGACTACATGAATTGCCCGTCCTCCTCTGACAGAGGAGCGGACACACACTTGCCTTAGGGCGGGCGTGAAAGCAATGTGCTGGCTAACCCTGGCCCAGTGGTTTTGAGAGGGTCACTAGAGGTCACTGGGAGAGATGAGCAGAGCTGGGTGACCGGGAGCCAGAGTGGCCACGCTGGCAGCAGGCAGGGCCTGAGTTCCGCCGTCCTCCTGTCCCAGCCTGCTCTCCTCTTCTACCCAGCCTGCTGCCCTCCTCCTGCTGTCCTCCTCCCCCCAGACTGCTGTCCTCCTCCTGCTATCCTCCTCCCCCCAGCCTGCTGTCCTCCTCCTGCTGTCCTCCTCCCCCCAGCCTGCTGACCTCCTCTACCCAGCCTGCTGACCTCCTCCCCCCAGCCTGCTGTCCTCCTCTACCCAGCCTGCTGTCCTCCTCCTGCTGTCCTCCTCCCCCCAGCCTGCTGACCTCCTCTACCCAGCCTGCTGACCTCCTCTCCCCAGCCTGCTGTCCTCCTCTACCCAGCCTGCTGTCCTCCTCTACCCAGCCTGCTGTCCTCCTCCTGCTGTCCTCCTCCCCCCAGCCTGCTGTCCTCCTCTACCCAGCCTGCTGTCCTCCTCTCCCCAGCCTGCTGTCCTCCTCTACCCAGCCTGGTGTCCTCCTCCTGCTGTCCCTCTCTCCCCAGCCTGCTGTCCTCCTCTACCCAGCCTGGTGTCCTCCTGCTGTCCTCCTCCTCCTGCTGTCCCTCTCTACCCAGCCTGCTGTCCTCCTCTACCCAGCCTGCTGTCCTCCTCTACCCAGCCTGCTGTCCTCCTCTCCCCAGCCTGCTGTCCTCCTCTACCCAGCCTGGTGTCCTCCTCCTGCTGTCCCTCTCTACCCAGCCTGCTGTCCTCCTCTACCCAGCCTGGTGTCCTCCTGCTGTCCTCCTCCTCCTGCTGTCCCTCTCTACCCAGCCTGCTGTCCTCCTCTCCCCAGCCTGCTGACCTCCTGCTTTCTTCCTCTAGGCTTCCTGCTGGGCCAAACTGGAAAGGATGGAAGCTTAAAGCTGGGAAAAGCATCATTGACCTAGGGCCTCCCCCTGGCTTCTCAGCCAACACCGTTTCATGGTAGGAGAGGAAAGAGATTCTGTAATTGGGTAATACTGGGTCTTTCACCTTGGACTGGACAAATCGTGTTTGTAGTTAAAACGGACTGGGAAGACTTAGTAGTTTTGGTGAAGAGGCAGGGAGGGTGACTCTGTGGATGGGGCAGAACGGACAGGACTGGACGCCTGCAAGTGGCTGTTGTCTGCTCCGCTCTCTGGGTCTGGGCTCGTCCCGGTACTGTCCGGGCCTGAGATCTTCATTCATTTGTTGTTCTCCACTAGACTTGGCTCCTTGGAAGCTGATGTGCCTGGAGGGGGGGCCTTGGTGCCCAAAACTACATGTTAGAGCAGGTCAGAGTCTGGGCAGGGGCCTTCGGGGTCCAGCAGCTCCCCACCCTCAGTCCCCAGGCCCTGTCCTGAGCTTGACAGCCGGCGTGGGGCTGGTTCAGCAAATAAGGAAGGGAGGTGTGGAACAGGTGAGCAGGGCATTTCCTGCTCAGATGGTGGGATGAGATGGGGTCGTTTGTGAGGCCCCGTGAAACGTGGGTTTGTCAGCTCAGAGCAGTGAGGTGGACCAATCCCCACTCAACGCAGTCCAGCAACTCTTGTTAAAACAAGCACTGCGCCCTGAAGAAAGCTGAGTGCCCCGTGGCTTTCAGCTCTCCTCTGTGCTGAGCCAGAAAGGCCTCATTTGTTCCTTTGCTGAGAATCACCTCACCCTCTTCAGATGAGGTGACAGCTGGGCCAGAAGCTCTGCTAAGCCAACCTGCCTCAGGCCATGGTGCAGACTGGGGGTAGGGGGAGATGGTGACTGAGGGGGGAGCGTTCTCCCAGCTCAGCGGAGCTTTTCAAGGCTGAGCTCTGTCCTCACCAGTGCTGAGGTTTGGCTGATGTCACTCGTCTCCCTTCTCCACTTGCAGGACAACAGCCTTGGCAGGTTGTTTAGCCTGGTGATTCAGTGTGGAACTGGAGACATGGCACAAGGCTGGCAAAATGCTGGCGGAGCTATAATTCTGTCTCTCCTTCCCTCCTCCCTCCCTTCCCTTTCCGTCTCTCCTTCCCTCCCTTTCTCCCTCCTTCCCGTGTACTGGGATTTGATCTCTCTGCACTGCTGCCTTGCTCCACAGGGCTTCTCTCACCAGAGCCACACCATCTGCTCTCTGTGTAATTCCTTTTGGACAGGGTCTCCCATCGTTGCCCAGGCCAGCCTCAGACTGTGGTCCTTGTACTTAAGTCTCCGGTGCTGCTGAGATCACACACGTGCACTGCCACACCTGGCTTGTCTGTCATCTCGGCACTTGCACTCTGTCCCTGCCTCTGTGTGGGACAAGGTGCCTGTTCTAAATTCCATCGGTTATTGGTTACATATTCAGTGGTCAGTTCCTGAATTTCCAGCATCCCTACAGAGGCAGGGACCAGTTCTGTCTCATTACTAGTGGGTTTTTTCCACGACTACCTTCAGTCACTGCAAGAAAAAAGATACTGCTATTTAAAGTAACGATCGCGGCTCCTGAAAGACAACCTCCAACTTGCAGCGTGGCGCAGGGCCCTTGGCACGGCCCCTCTGCAGCCGCTCTGCGGCTCCCGTACCAGGTCATGGTTAGAAGGGTTTATAGGCCTGCACAGGACGTGTCAGCAGACCAAGACCTAATCGAAGCAGGTCATTTGGAGAGAATTTTGATGTGGCTGGGCGTTCAGAAAAGCAGTAGGGGCTGGTACTGTACCGAGGGTGGTGAGGAAAGGGAGGGAAGGGAGGGGAGAGCACCCACCATGGAGGGGCAGCCTGTGCTGTGTCTGCAGCAGAGAAGCCTGGGGGGGACCCTGACTTGTGTTAGCCAAGCCAATGAGAAGCAGGGGCGGGGGGAGCCAACAGGCCCCGGGGAAGAGGACAGCCGACTTGGCCCACAAGTTTGGAGTTGTGGTCTCCTGAGGACTTGACAAGAGAAACCAGGCATCCCTGTGTATGTTTTGAAGAGAGGCCCTGGCTGCTGTGTGAGACTTGAGGGTGGAGGCCCGAATTCATTTCCTTTAGACTGGCTGACCGTTGGCTCAGCATGTCACCGAGAAAGAAATTCCACGTCGTGGGGTTGGCCGAGGCTCCTGGTTTGATGCTGATATTTCCGCAGACAGTGTGAGTCTCCCAGGTGCCTGGACAGTGTCCGTAGCCCTGGTGCTTTCCCCTTGGTCCGGCTGACCAGCTTCAATGGCCTGTGTGAGGCTGGTCCTACTTGCTCACTGGATGCAGGGCTCTGTGGCGGCTGGTCAGCCCCCCTTCTGGGAAGCTTGGCTTTGCGCTAGGCGTCTAGGAGCCCTTGGGCTATTCTTTCTCTAAGTTGTACTTTGGTAAAGGAAAGTGGGATCTGAAAGTAATTTTCTGAGGAAGTTGTATAGTAGATTGTTCATGCAGAAGTGTGCGTGTGTGCATGTGCGTGTGCGTGTGTGTGTGCATGTGTGTGTGTGTGCATGTGTGTATGTGTGCATGTGTGTGTGCGTGTGTGTGCATGTGCGTGTGCGTGTGTGTGTAGCTAGAAATAGGGAAAGATACAAAAGTGAGACACAGAGGGAAAGGAGAGATTGTGAACCCAGCTTATCTTCTAAACCGTCTTATGTTTTGCTCTCGGGTAAACCCTTTCCAAACTGAGGATAAAGGCGTCCTAATTCTTGAAACCTGACGATTTAGTCAGGAGCCAGTTAAGAGGGCTGACTCCATGTCAACCACAGGGCCTCCAGGGGAGGTTTGGGTGATGTGATTTGTCGGGTCCACGTCCATGGCAGCATGGCAGGGAAAGGAGCCACTGGTTTTAATTTCCTAGTGATTTTTAATAACATATTGAAAAATCAAATGGACTACAGTTTTCCATTTGAAGTTAAGAGATAAATCAGATGTTAATGAAGGATAATATTTTAATGCCCTTTTAAGAGGATGTGGACCTAAATTGTCCAGGAGTCTTTGACTCATCCGTTGGTATTCAAGGGTTGTCAATGGTGTAAGGAGATGGCTTTTAAGAAACTCACGAAGATGCATTCAGTTGACAAAAAGTAAACTGCACGCAGACCACTGGGGAGGTGAGTGAGGAAAGCTGAGATGTGTGAGGCATGGTCTTTTTCCCCAAGCAGCGTTCGCATTGTCATAACCCACAGGTTTCGATACATTCACCTCGGGAAGCTGCAATGGGAGATCATTTCTTCAGAACATCTAGGAGCCTCTCCTCTGGAGTTGTCCTGGAGCATTTCACAAATTTCACTCATTTGTGTGCAAACACGTGCCGGCCCACGGCCCTGCGTTTCTCTCAAGCAGGGCTCGCCACCCTCGCGGCCTCACCAATTCCCTCTTTACAAGGCTGCCACCGAGAAGCTGACCAGCGGCGAGTAACTTCACTGCATGGGCAGAGCCTGCATTTGGTGTTACAGACATTGGAGTCCTTAGAACAAATCATCCAGAGTTTGGAAGCTCCAGGCCTGTCTGCCCTCTCTGCCTGTCTGCTGTTTGGATTCCTGGTGACTTCTCTCTCATGGGTTTTATTTGGACATTTTACTCAAAGGAAGCCAGGAGATAAAAGGACATGCCTGCCACCGGCAGCGTGTACTGTTCTGGATGGAGGTCCAGAGCACATAGGTAAAAACGGGCTGGGACTCCAGGACCTGGTTTGACGGTGTGTGGGGCCCCATGTGTGGACCCTTCCCTGGTGGTGGCCTCTCTTGGGGGCCCAGGTCACCAGCTGAGGTGTGAGTGGATCCCTGCTGGAAGGCTTAGTTCTTTCCCTCGTCAGCTCGACACGTCCTGGAACTCAGGTTTCCATTCTGGAGACAGGAAGGAAGGCCGTGACTCTGAGCCTGGACCTCGGTGCTACCCCAGGATAAGTGGCTCTGACCAGACAGCTGGAGCCACATAAAGGGCCGAACGCTCTCCAGGACTGTGTGTGTATTAGGGATTGAAAACAAAAGCTGTTCTCAGGGTGTAGCACGAGGACGGAGAAAGAGCCTGGTGATACGTTCTTCTGCTGCAGTTTCGTCTGACCCTAGGAATGGACTTCGAGTGGCTCTTCTCCCCCGCAGTTAGTCCCTGCCTAATTTTTCCTCTTGGGGCGTGATGTGGCCTGGGCCAGGGCTGTCTGTGTCGGAGGCAGGTAGATGTGGGCAGCCGCTGATGCAGCTCATACTGCTGCACAGCAGAGTAGCATGATGGAAGATGCTAATTAACCCATCCGGAGGCGAGGCAGAAACCAGGGCCCCAGCTCAGAGCTCCACACAGCTGGGAGCACCAGGGTAATTCTGGGGAGCGTGAGGCATTTTAAAATTATACAGCCATCTCTATTAAATTGCTAACAGCTGTTGCTAGGTTGACACACCAATGACTTTGATAAGAAAGATAAACTGCATACTTGCTGTGAAATCCAGACAGGCGAATGCCATCAGAAATCCAGCAAAAGCACTTACCACTGTCAAGTCAAAACACATCCTCGTTGGCCTTTTATAAGCGGGTGAAAATAAGTTTAGCAAGTAGCATTGACGGGTGAGCTGCTGGCGAACTGGAGGAGGGCACAGGAGTTTGGCCAGCCCTGTTGGTCAGCAGTGAACCGCCACCGCCTTCTCCCGTGAGAGCCGGGGAGGCGAGCAGGCAGCTGCTGGAGGCCGGCCTGGATTCTTCGCCATGTTCTGGGTATCTCTCAGGAGCAGAGCGGTGTGTGCGAGCTGGAGCCTCGCCGGGAGTGGGCTGTGCTCACTGGCCCCACTTCCCTGTCTGTCCTTGGTGTGTACCAGGTCCTCCAATCTCTGCAGGATCCACTGTGGTAACAGCTCAGCCCTGCTTCCCCGAGCACTGTTTCTTCTCGCTGAAGATGAGACACCCTAGGAGAGCATCCCACTGCGGTGCCTTACCCATTTTTGTTGGTTTGCATCTAGCTCCGTTCTTCGACTGCACAGTGTAAATCCAGGCACCTGGATAGACTTCCCTTCTACCTAGATGCAGTTCTTAATAGACCCCAAGTTTTTCTTTCCTTCATCCCTGTCCTCTGTCCCAAGCCACCGGTTAATTAGTCGTGCTGGGCTGACATCTACTTCTCAAATGTGAGCCAGAGCTCAGGACTTCAGATTTCCTGAGTGGCTTTTCAGGAAAGGGGCTTTGGGGAAAAAATGGGATATCAACCCAGCCGTCCTTCTCGGGGATGTGGCAGCCAGGCTGGTTATTTACAGAGCCTGCCCGCACGCTGACCCCGTTAGCATGTTTCTTCTCAGTTTGGGTGGTGGCCCCTCTCTGGCCCCTCTCACGAGGCACGTGCCGTCTTGATTTTAAACTAATGGGAGGAATGCTGCAGCACTGCTGGCCGGTGACATGACTCTCAGGCTGTCTGCAGATTGCCGAGGAAGTGAGATATTTTGACGGAGAGATAAGTATGTGTTGTCAACATTGCTTTACCCGTGTGGAGGAGGGGCTCACGTGGTGACGACTGCTATGATGGCTTCCAAACAAATGGCTGTGGACCACTGAGCTCTCCATGCCTGGCCCTGCACTAAGGGAATGCCCACTTAAAGGCAAAGCTCCTGCACTCTTCACGGGAGGAAGGGTGGGAGGGATTCTGGGAAGGGACGGTGCCAGCAGTAATTCATCACCATAGGAGAAAAACCACTACCACATGGCAACGTTCAGGCTCCTTCCTGCACGGGGACTTAAAGGATGCTCAACATGGACAAAACCTGAGTTTTAAGACAGAAGAGGAGCTGGGGGCAGTGGCTCCTGTCTGCCATCCTAGCTACTCAGGAGGTTGAGAATGAAGATCGCAGTTCAAAGCCAGCCCAGGTACCAAGTCCATGAGACTCTTATCTCCAATTAACCACTAGAAAACCGAGAGTGGCTCAAGGGGTAGGGTGGTGGCCTTGAGCTGAAGAGCTCAGGGATAGCGCCCAGGCCCAGAGTTCAAGCCCCATGACCAACAAAAACAACAAAAAAGACAGAAGAGTGTGTGTGTGTGTGTGTGTGTGTGTGTGTGTGTGTGTGAGAGAGAGAGAGAGAGAGAGAGAGAGAGAGAGAGAGAGAGAGAGAGAGAGAGAGAGAGAGAGAGAGAGAGAATGGGGAGAGAAACATGAATTACTTGTCATATATCAAATAGCATGCTAGCAGACACTGGCTGAAAATAGGAAAAGGGACAAAGGAAGGAGAACCTGCACCGGGGAGATGCATTTAGGACAACTTGCGAAATGGTCTGTGAGATTAAGTGGGAGGGGGCCTGTGTGGTGGAGAGCCGTTCCAGACTGCCTGGCCGCCAAGCCAGTGGGGGAGGCAAGAGTGTTGGTACTGGCCGCAGGGACGTTGGGAGGGCCTCACAGCCGTGGTCATTCAGGGCTGCAGTGTGGGACCGTGTCTTGATTCTCATGCACTGAGAGCACTCTTGATAAGAGAACATGCTGACAGCTTTGCCTGTGAATCATTAAGGATACATTTCTTCTTGTCAGTCTTTCTCATGCTGTGCAGGAGAAAGGAGAAAGCTATGGCTTTGGGGAATGGCCTTGACTTTCAACCTGCAGTCAGCAGCTATTGTGTTCCTGCAGGCCTGTTCCAGGATCACTCTGTCACTCACGTTGCACAACTTCCTTTGTGCTGTGGCACTGTTAAGAGCAATGCAGGGAATTGGTCATGCAGTCTACAGTTCTGTGCTTCTGGGGAGAGTCCTTTCAGAGTTGTTTCTAACAGCCAGAGGTCCAGGGGACAGCTACGCTTGCTCTCTGCCCTATCGTGCAGCGCCAGGCTCTGTCTCCCATATTTCTCCACAGCCTCGACCTAGGCCCCATCTGCCACCCAGAAGTGACCGAGCGCTGGGCCTGCTGAAAAGAGCATGTGTGTCCTCACAGTTGTGCCATACGAAGGCCGCTATGTGAACTTTACCAGGCTCGGGCAGCAAGAAGGCATGTTATCTCCAGAAACCCCCGATCTAAACCATGGCCGAGACAAAACCCACCCCCTCCTCTTCCTTTCCTCACACAGCAGATCAGGATGTGGAACAGAGAGGAGTTCTCAGAGCTTTGGAAACAGAAACGTGAATTGAAAGGCGTTGCTCCCATGACAGTGGAAACCTTTATTTGGAAAATTTCCAAGTGCTGTATTTTTTTTTTATGGTTGCCTTTAGTGTGTGGCTTATGGCTGTGTGTCTGGTTGCATGCACGTTGTTGAAGCCAGGGGCAGGCTGGGCTCCCCCTGCTCCTCCTTGGCTGGGGTCTGGCTGGTACTCTGATGCCACCGTCACAGTTAGGCCCTGAATCCTGCGGGTTCCTGATACCTGTCATTCATGTCAGTCTGCAGTGGCATGACCTGTTCACCTCCTGGTGGACGGGGGTGGGGGGGGGAGAGTGAGTGAGGAAGGGGGAGGGAAGGGAGGTGGGGATGGAGAGGGGGAGAGAGAGGCCTTCCGGCTACCACTTCTAGCTCTCATCTGTGGGCACAAGCCACCTGTGTCCACCAACGTTAGTGAACACTGGAAAGGCATGTTGTCTCCTTCTGTACACACACACACACACACACACACACACACACACACACACACACACTTCTCATTGTTCTTTATACCACTGTCTTCAGGACATGAACAAATAGGAAGGGGGTGGGGGAGTGAAAGAAAGGTATTTGTCTCAGAAGCCATGCTCCTAGCAGGAGAGCTGATGTGGGCAGGACTCTGCAGGCGATAGAAGATGGGGCTGCAACTCCAGCCTTCAGTCTTGGAGAATGTGAGGGTCAGGGATACCCTGCTGTGACCGCCCATCGCGGCCTCAGTCCTGTAAAGGTTGCTGATGGCACATCAGAGCCCATGTGGGCTTGGGGAACCATGTCTCCCTCCTGAACTCGGGTGGCAGAGGGTGGGGGCCGTGGTAGAGCGCGTGAGGTCTTTCACCACGTCGTCTTCGTGTTTTCCTGGGTGAGGATGTAA
The DNA here is from genome assembly GCF_031878675.1 of Megascapheus bottae. Lineage (NCBI taxonomy): Eukaryota > Metazoa > Chordata > Mammalia > Rodentia > Geomyidae > Megascapheus > Megascapheus bottae. Next base: position 434,570 of record NC_143546.1, read on the forward strand.
GGTTGAAGAGAGCGCGTGGGAGCCTCTGACCACCTGTCCATCTTCCCCGGGCCTGCGAGGAGAGTCACCTCGGCTGGCCATTTCATGGATGAGAGCAGGCCTCAGGGCTGGACAGAGGAGGTCCACACATGTCCTTAGCAACTTTAAGACTCCAGGCCAGATTCTGAGAGCATAAGACCAACCGCCCAGATGCTTTCATTTCTTCCTTTGTTCTAGACAATTCAAGGTCATTTTTGAACCCCTAGGATGAGATGGCGGGGTGCAGAGAGGCTGGAAAATTATTGCAGTCCTCTCCACTGCAGGCTCTCTGGGCCTGTTTGTCACAGTGATGGATTAGCAAGGTAAGGTACAGGCTTTCACACTTAAAGGCCCAATCTGAGGAGTTTCACGTGTAGAGGCTGGATCTGAGGAGTTTCACACTTAGAGGCTAGATATGGGTTTCACACTATGCAGGAAGCTTCGATATTTGCTACCCACTGAAAAGAACTAGATGTTTTTCATTAACCTCTCTGAGGGAACAACCAAGCAAGACCCTCCAGCACTGTACTGAATAACAAAGTGGAATCTGGAAGAAAAGCAGTTCTTCCAGGCGCAGTGGCTCACACTGATATCCAAGCTACTCAGGTGGCAGATCGGGGGAGAGGTGGTTCAAGGCCACCCCGGGTCAAAGGTTAGTGACACTCCATCTCAGTCAGTCGCTGGGTGCAGTTATCCTGGCGGGAGGATCGTGGTCCAGGCCAGGTGAGGAAAGCCTCAAGAAGCCGCCCCCAGAATCTCAAGAAAAAAGGAACTAGGGTATGGCTCAGGGTAGAGCCTCTGCCTAACGAGCCCAAGGTCATGAGTTCAACTCCCACACCACCCAAAGGAAAAAGAAAGAGCGCGGTCCTTGCCATTAGAAACTTTTCACCAGCAGGGCGCTGGTGGCTCGTGCCGGTAACCCTAGCTACTCAGAAGATCTGAGGATCACGGTTCGAAGCCATCCCAGACGGAAACAGATGGACGTGGCTCTATGACCTAAGTGCTGAAGTGCTGCTCTCCAAAACAGAGAGACTCAGTAACAGTGCCCAGACCCTGAGTTTAAGCCCCAGGACTGTCGAAAAGAAAGGAAAGAAGGGAGGAAGGGAGGCAGGGAAGGAGAAGATGCGCACGTGTTTTTTGGATAGGAAAGTGGAGTCAAGACCATCATGAATAATCCCTGTGTTTGCTAGGAAGTCTGGATAATTTCTGTATTTTGTGATACTCAGCATTGAGCCCAGGCCTTCCATCGTAGCCAGTTTGTGGAGGTGGACTATTTGAGAGTATGACCTGTTTTTCTTCTGTAGGCTTGGCATCTGTCATCCAGTGAAGGGATTCTTAATTCCAAGCAGGACGGCAGACCAGTCAGTCACTCAGCAGTTTGAGGCCTGGTGTGTAGGAAAGGCCAGGGTTGAGCCTGGGCCTGCCGGGGTCCTGGCCAGGAGGAGAAGGCTCTGATGGCAGGAAGGCCAGGTCATGGCTGAGGGCAGATGGGTGTGCGTGCATTTTCTTGAGTGCCTCAGAAATACCGTGGCATAGCAGGTGCAGGTCTCAAAATAACGCTTCTCTTCTCCTTCCAAAGCAAGGTTTTAGATTTTTGCAGCGGAATGTTCTGGGTAAAGTGAAACAAGTAGAAACATTATTGAAACCTTATTTTCAGGCCTGCACATGATATCACCAGCCTTTCGCTTTGTCCCTCCTTTGTCAAAGGATACGGCTGGCTTGTTTCTCTGGCTTTCATCATGTGTTTTCTTTCCCTTCCTGCTCAAAATAAGCTCTGTTTCCTTTTCCCCTGGCCAGATGAAAGCCTGTATATATACTCTGCCTTTCCTGATACCAACCGGGCCATGGCGTTTCAGGGGTTTTCGTCACTCCCATTGTCTGTCTCAAAAGGATAATGTGGGGACGGCTGGATGAAAAACAAGCTTTACTTTTCCTCTTCAGATCTCTCCTAGACACCCTGCTCGTGTATCATGTCAGAAGACCCATCCAGAAGGAGTCCATTTCCTTCCCTGCCTCGGCGCCGAACCAGGAGGTGACACCTGACGCATTGTTGGGTTTATTGAGCTTCCTTCGGCCGCCAGCCCTGCAGCCATCAAATACCGGGAAATTTATAACCAGGAAGGGCCAGCCGTCCAGCCTGAAGTGAAGGGCACCGTGTTTCACGATTCGCCCAGCTCCGCCCTTTACAGCCGGGCAGTGAGCAGCCTTCCACCAGAGCCACAGTAACCTTCACGGGAGCCGGCTCGTGTCCTTCACTGCCAGAACAGGGTGGACACGGTGGGCAAGCAGCTCCTCACTTGAACACAGACTTCACGTTAGCGTCCAGTGTTTTGTAATTTGCAAGTAACAGTCTGCTTAATTGCGTTTTGATTTCTCAAATGTGCCTATGTTATACTGGAGGAGTGGAAACCTTTTGGAGTTTAAAATATTCACACGGGCTAGTATTTATGTATTTTTATTTATTTTTTTGTGGGTCACGGACTTGAACTCAGCCTGGGCCCCTGAGCTCTTCAGCTCAAGGCTTCCCCTAGAGCCAAGCCCCATTTCTTGTTTCCTAGAAGTTAATTGGAGATAAGTCTCAGGTCCTCTTGTGCCCGGGCTGGCTTTGAACCTTGATGCTCAGATCTCAGCCTCCTGAGTAGCTAGGATGACACACATGAGCCACTGTGCCCGGCTGGTCGAGTATGTGTGACCTACACATTTGTGCTGTGTGTGTGGCTTCCCTCTGACACTGGCTTGTTTTACTTCTCTGTGACATGGCGATAATGTGTCCACCTCCTGCAGAGGAGTTTTAAGATGACGTTAGATCCAAGTTATTAGAAATTTCTTAATGCAGTGCCTGGAGCATTATGAGACCTTGAGCAACGTGCTCCATGAGCGGGAACCCACCTCCGCCGAGCCCTCCCTCCACGGAGGCCTGCAGTGTTAGCCGCGATCTACGTAGAGGACTTTTCTTCTCCTGGCACTCGAGGGTCTTTGGGAGATTTTTTACTTCCACCCCCTTCCTTGCCTCTGAAAGCCGTGGAAATGGCTCTTACTTGATGAGGCCTTTGGTCGTCGTGATCGTTGTCGTCCTCCCTTCATGCTTTGCATTGTGCATGACCTTCACCTCAGAGTCAGGTTGATCTGGCTAGCGGCATCAGAGCTGGGGACAGGCAGTGACCAACAGGTGGAACCTGTATGCTGACCACACACTCCCGAGGGCCGCACACAGAGGAGGACAGGGCCGCCGGAGACAGTGAACCCAGAACGAGCCACTTCCTGGACAAGGCCCAGAGGCCCTCACGATGGGTGCGGCCGTGAAGTCGGGGGCTCAGCCTTGCTTTCTTGGGTAGTCAGAATTCTTCCGCAGTGATGGTGGGTGGTAACTTGTGTGAGGGTGAATCAGAGAAGTGGCCCCCAGAACAGAGCCTAGGAAGTTAAACCATGAGCCATTTTAATTGCAGCATCGTTTGAAAGCTCGGAGTTGTTTTTGTTGTTGTTGTTATTGTTGTTGGTTGGCTGGTTCGTTTTGCTGGTCTTTGCGGCATAACTGTAGGATTGAGTTTAGGCAGATGAACCGTTAATGGGCTGTAATTTCAGACAAACACTATGTTAAAATCTCAGGATGCCATAGAGGATTATTTGAAATGAAAAGGTGATCTCTTCCTTTTCTAAGTAGAATGAACAGGTATAATTGTTGGTCTCTCTCTCTCTCTCTCTCTCTCTCTCTCTCTCTCTCTCTCTCTCTCACACACACACACACACACACACACACACACACACACACTCACTCAGAGTCCAAACCCATTGAATAGTTCCCAGCCATGATTCCACGTGTGCTACATGAAAATTGCTTGGCTTTCACAGGAACTCTATTCTGTGACGAGGAACCATAATGCATACTTACAGCGAAGAAAGATTTCTCAGGAAGGATCATAAATCCTGAGAAGTCATAAACTCTGGGATTGGATTCCAGAAAAAAGCTCAAAGCCCAGGCTAAGGGTGTTAAGGGTGTGTGTGTGTGGGGGGGGGTAAATGTGTTCTTCATCCCAGGTGGCGAAGCCCAGCCTCTCCATCACGAGTTGATGGCTCATGTTTTGTCGTCAGAGTTGATATGCTCACAGTGGGAGGTATGGTTCCTTCCAGAAGGTATGTTTGTGGACATGGCTGCTGCTGCTGCTGGGTGTGGGGGGGGAGTCAAGGAGAGGGGGCTGCAGGGCAGGGGAAGTCTAGCTCTGGTCTGCCCTGTGTGGGAGGGCAGGGGGAGGAGTGGATGGACCTTTCCTGAGCAAGGCAGCAGGCGGCCTTCTTCCACTCTCCTTCCTGGAGGGCTACCCCGGCTGGCTGGGGCCGGGCGGGCCACTGACCTGTCACCCCTTGGTCCCCTGAATTCTGGAAAAGACAGGACGGACACGGTGCCCCGTTAGTGTTCAGTGTCTGGAAACGAGTGTTTCATGGTGTTCTGCAGATACCAAGGTGGAAGAACATAAGTGGACGTCGCTGCAGTTGCTCAGGGAAGATTTGTTGGTGTGTACTCACGGAACTGTGTTTACTGCAGATTAAAGCTTGTTACTCTCTGTTCTAACATACCTCACCCACTTAAGTTTAGAAAGAGAAATTAAATGCGGGTGTATCATTGTCTCACAAGCAAGATTTATAGGTTTCTTTGATTGCAGCAGACAGGTTAATATGTTTTTGCGTTTAATAACAGGGAACTTTATTAGCATGATGAAATTAATGGATAGCAGGCACTGCCTTCCCAACCAGTTGTTACCAGCAGAGAAAGCCGGATATGGGAGCTGCTAATGGAATGTTGGGTCGGGTTATTGCTGAGGTAAAATCACTCTCTGTGGGATGATCAGAGCTATAACACTGAGCTCGAGGAAACATGCACATCGACTCTGGAGTTTTAATTAGCCAGAGCAGTGTCTGGGTGGCTTAGAAATTCGTGGCTTACGACACACTTACCTAGAAATGATTTAGAATGGTGCTATGGGGTCTGCCGATGTTTCCACGATGAGTTCTGCTGCTCAGGGCTCTGCGGACGTGGCTTAAATATTTATTCCAAAGCTGTGTGTGACTGTGTGTGTGACTCTGTGTGTGTGTGTGTGTGTGTGTGTGTGTGTGTGTGTGTGTGTGTGTGTTTCTAACGTCTGCAGCTTACGTCCGCAGTGGTCCTGAGGATGGAATCCCAGTCTCTGCCTGGGGCAGGGAGAGAAGCATGGCTGCATGCTCTCTATCAAGTGTGAGTGCCACACACAGCCTGGCACTGCCCGCAGGAGACACAGACCCCAACGTGCACACTTTCCCGCACTGTTGCAGGGTGTGGGTCGCCAAGGAGGCCCCGGCTTCAGGGTCCTGCCATACTGTCCTGCGGGGACCTTTAGACCCAGCCAGGCCCATCTGCAGAAGGGACCACATACACTTTTAAATTCTTTCTAATTGACGAAGGTGATTGTATGTGACGATGGGGCACACAGTAACACAATGCGAACGGATCGTGCGGTATTTATCGACGGTTTGCAATTGGGAATAGCAACCCCCAAAGCATTTGCTGAGGGTCAGAGGCCCTGGCCCTGGCGTGGCGCCTCCTCCTGCTGTGCGTCTTGCATGGCCTGCGTCCCTCTGGAGGCTTCTAGAGCTCCTGGGCCTTCAGGTCTGCTGGCAGGGAGGCCGCCGGCAAACCTCCTGCCTTCCCCCTGGCTATCATCTGCTCCCGATACTGGTGGAATTGCTGGATTTTACCGTGTAGATTTGTTTTGTGTGAAAATACGTGTCGAGGTGAGTGCTGGTGGAATGCCATTCCCTTGTTTTTCTGAAAGGAGCTCTGTGTAAGAGCCCTTCCGTGAGATACCAGAGGGAGCACTGTGAGGGGAGTCGGTTCGCCCTGGGACCCAGTGCCGTGAGCTGGGGTACCAGCAGGTGACAGCTCATCTGCGGTTCTGAAACAAGTTAGCCCTAATTAATAAACCCCGGATTCACTTTTCTAGGATAGCAAAACAAAATCTGGGTGGGAAACAGAATGCTTTCTAAGTATGCCTGTGCTTCTGCGTGCCAGCCATGACGAAGCAGTCTTGGGAGGTTTCTTATCTGTAGCTCCTGGAGGTCACATGGCAGATGAGGCCCCACTCCACTCACACACAGCACTGCAGCACCTTCTGCAGCAAGGGTCAACTCCACACGCTCCTGTGACGCTGGCGGCAGTCAAAATGAACCCCACATGTGCCATGCCCCAAGCCTCAGAGTGCACCCTCATCCAGCCCGGCTGGGTGCTTGCTGCCGACCAGTGTGTGGGGAGCCAGTGCCCAGTCCTGCAGCACCTTGCTCCTTCGGCCGGGTTCCCAGGTTCTGTGTGTGCAGCCTGGAGAGCTTCCTCCACCACAGCCCGCCGCCCCCCGCACCGTCGCCCCCACCCCAGCAAGGCCAGCTTTGACAGGCAGCCCTCTCTCAGCATCAGCCTGCACTCGGGGAGTCGGAGCACGGAGTTGCCTCAGTTTCCCTTCCCACCTAACTTACGCAGGCAGCACTCAAGTGGGTTAGCCTGAGAACTCGGGTCCCTTTGTTCCAAGAGTCATAAATCCACATTTATTCAGAAAACACTCTCTGGCAAAGACTTGGGCATATCAGTCAAGCTCATTGTGTGGTTTTCCTTCTAGTTAATAGCTTCAAAACATTTACTTAGCATGAGTGATGAAAAATGATTACTCTTAAAGTATATGCTTATATCAAGTATATTGTTCTATATTATGTGTTCATATAACATATACTCATTATATAATATAATCATATAATAAATCCTATATTATAAATAATTACATTATAACTTTTTATATAACTATAATTATGCAGCATAATTAATATTATATTATAAATTATAGAATATAATTATATATAATTATAATATAAAATATAATTATATGATATAACTATATATGTTATATAATTATAATTATATGCTATGTAATTGTATAATTATGTTATATAATTAACATACAATAATATAAGAATATTTATATAATATGATATAACAAATTATATTTTATAAAATATAGGTATAAACATATCATATGCTTATATATTATAAATAATATATAAATTTCCAAAGTAGTAGCCTATTAGAAGATCTGGATATATGATGTATTAGAATACACCTACATGTATGTAAATATATAATAAACCTGTTGCACTTCTGTCTATGTGTATAGTGAAGCCAGTTAAGTTATTTAGCTGCTCACCCAGTACAGCCCTGCAGCGTCTCATTATTCGGTGATGGCTTGGGACCCGGTCCCGTGGGCCGGTCTTCTGAGAGAGCGCAGAGATGGCAGACCCTGCAGGGGCCTCCGAGAGGGGAGAATCCAGGATTACTGGCGCCTGCTTCCGCTCCCTCTCAATGCTCACCACACCAGGCCTGCCCACCAGCGATCCCAGCTCTTGTCCCTCCTCCTTTTCTTCTTTAACCACATTATCCCACAGGTCTTCAACCTGGCAGGCAGGCCTCTGGTAGCCGGCGTATCGCTTCCAGTCCTGACACAGCTGGCCAGGGCCTGGGGACAATGGCTCCACTTCCACCCAGCCGAGCCAGGGCTGGAGGACTTGGGGTTACGTGCTCTCTTGGGTCATGCCGTCTGACGTCGTGAGGGGCAGCCACATGTGTGGTGTGACATGGAGGATCACTGGGTGGCTGGCGGAAAGGGCCCCGCCCCAACCCTGAGTCACTAGCCATTAACAGTGTTGTTTTTAGAAGCAGCTCTCCAGGCAGCGGTGCCGAGCCCCCTCCTCAAGAAGACCCTAGCAGGTCAGCAAGGGTTGAGAGGGACCAGGCAGAAGCCATGGCGCCTGTGTGGCATTGTTTCATGAGAGCAGAGGGCTTGCTAGAGATCACCATGATTTCACAGTCTAGTAGCACCACAAGCAGAGAGCTGGAGCTGACAGTTTTATCGCAGACAGTCTCAATGTGAGGGCTGATGTACTGTCATTCAGATATTATTCGTTCACCTCTGGGGACCAACTCTAACTTAATAGTTCATGCTTAACAGTGAAAGCACGAAAGCTTCCTATGAGAAAAAAAAATGAATACTATGAAAGCTTGAGCCTCTCGTAGGGCTTCACCCTCTAAGCCCTTTCCTTCGTTGCTGTGGGTTGTGTCCGATCTGTCCTGTCAGGTTCTGGGGGCGTGGCCCCCAGTGGCTGTGTTGAGATGCCTTAGAGCCTAAGAGGCGGCCGATAGCTCCATAACTAGATGTTATAGGTGCTTCTGTGAGCACTCAAGTTGGGAGGCAAAGGGAAGAGTCTAGAAGGAAATGGGGAGGTCACCTGCTTTCCTTCCCCTAGAAACAGGCCCAGAGGTGAAGCAGGATCAACAGGAGTTCTGTCTTTAGTTTCTAAAAGAAACCTAGCATTGAACTACTTGTTTGCTCTGCTTACAGCAGCATTATTCACAGCGGTTAAGACAGAATCAACCTAGCTTCCCATCAACTGGTGGGTAAGGAAAAAATGCATATAAAGAAGAATGAGATCATGTCATGTGCAGGAAGAGGGGAGGAGCTGGAGAACACCAGGTTATGCAGGCCAGATTGAGAACTCCCACAGAGCCAGGATCTGGCCCTCAACAGGACAGGAGCGCAGAGCAGGCTTTGTTAGGGTAGGCGGGCCAGAGGCGGGGCCGGGGGCAGGAGAGGGTTACACACCCTGAGCACTGATGAGCGGTTCTGAACTTGCTATGAGGCGGGGTGGGTTGGGGAGGGGCTCTCGAGGGAGCCGCCTGGCCAGTGTGGGTCGTGTGCATGGACAGGAACGCCACGGCCTCCCACGGGGGGGGAGCATTCTGCTGTACCGCGTCCATGGTCTTGACATCACAGCCAGCCACGACGAGCCCCGGGCAATGTCTCCGTCACAAGGCTGAGTGATTATCACCGGCCACTTGACAATGAAGCCTTTAGAATTAGGGCACAGCTGGGAGCTCACAGCTCATGCCCGTAAACCTAGCTACTCCGAAGGCTGAGAACCGAGGAGCCCAGGAAAGAAAGCCTGCAAGAATCTTCAGTTAAACACCAAAAAAGCCAGATGTGGAGCTGTGGCCAGAGGGGAAGTGTGGTGGGTCAGGTGTGGTCTGGGCCCCACGTTTCCAGGGGTCAGGGCAGGAGGCTTGGACCCATTGTAGGGGCTGTACCAGGTGACAGAGCCTTGAAGACACTGAGGTTCCTGGGAAGAGGCCAGGACTGCGCGCAGGAGAGGTTCATGGAGGCCTCACCAAGCCAGGCGGCTCCCCAGAGCGGCTGGTACACAGAAGGCTGCCGTGCACACCAGCCTCCTTCCCCTTTGGTGTGTGGGCCAGGTCCTCACCCCAGGGCGCTCAGCAGAGCCCAGCAGATGGTGACGCCCAGTCCTAGCTCAGCCCCCAACATCTGAGCTCCAGAAACAAGTTTTCTTTTCAAGAAATAGACTAGTTAGCGAGGTCTCATTTTGCTTTTGAATTCCCCCAATACTATTTTTCACTCGATAATTTATGCACTTTTAGTAGCTAAAGTATGCATAGCTATTAACGTGTGTCAGATGCTTCGTGTGCTTTGCAAATAATACCCAATACCCTGTGAACTACGTCACCTGTCAACCAGGCCCTATCACTGCCCCACAGAGAAGGAGACCAGTTCTAGGGAGTAAGTCATCATGGAGAGAAATTCTCCAGGGAAAAAGGCCAGCTCCCTCTGGTAACTTCCACTCTCTTTCTCCATTCTCTGAAACAAACAGAAGCCACACTTGTCCTCATGAACTTGCTGTTGAAAAGAGCTCAGGCAGGCATTTCAGAGCACACCTGCAGTCAGTTTGCCTGCCTACAGGGATGAGCAGCTGTAATTAAAAACGTGTTCTCCCACAGCACTGGATCCTAGAAGCTGCTGAGCCCCGGTGAGGACGTGAGCGCCTCAGATCTGAGCCCAGTGGGCCTCGGGTCTGGGAGGGGTGGCTGGGAGCCGCTCACCACTCCACAATGGTAGCTGTCTGCCCAGGAGAGGTTTGATGGCCCTCCTCTGGGCCTCAAGGCCACGCAAGTGCAGGGATAAAATAATGTCCTGACCCATCTTTAATTAAGCGAATAATGCAGAAGAGGAATTAGTGTCCTTCGGTGTGGAGAGGCATGGGGAAACAGCTGTAACTTTTCAAAATAGCCCATTATTAACAATCTGCACCAAATCGATTGGTACCTGCAGTTCAGCCAGCCTTTAAACAAGCTGGACAATAGCTGAAGTAATTATTTGAGATAAATTATTGCCATTGTAAAATGCGATCAATGGTTTATTACGGCAAATGGAGATATCTTTCCTTAATTTCTCCCTTCTTTTTATTTCTCCTCAGCCCAGTCTCTCTGCCAGAAGTCTGGAAAAATCCATCCTCCCCAGCTCCCCCCCCACCTGCCTCTTCACCACATTGACAAGAGTGTTTTAGCCTTCTGAATGCCACGAGATAGGGCACACCTTGTAAAGGTTTTCCATTTTAATGTCCTTTACTGACCAGTAATGAATTCTTTGTATTTAATCTGCCGTGTCCTCCTGAAAATAATCTAGATGGTTTAAAAAAATCAATCATTAATGAACAGCAAATGACAGCGCCCAACAACACAGCTGTATTTTTGCAGAAGTGATTACACATTGTCTGCATTCGTAATTGCGTGGTTAATAAGAGCGTGGAGCACCAAGTCAAGCATTGTTGCTAATGAAGACAGATGATGTTGTGAACGCGTCGGAGTAAGGGGCCACATTTTCAAAGGCAGTTCTTGGAACGGGGTGCCCGCAGACCCACAAAGTGTTCAATTTGCATGGACCATTTCCAGGTTTGTGTATGGCATCTGGGAGCTTTGCAGCTGAGACTTGAAAACCGGGCCCATTATGACAGAAAGCATCTGTAATGAACAGTGAGTGATCTCTCTCTTTCTGCCCAGCCTTGGAGAAAGGATGAGGCGCTCCATGTTTGGTTTGGTGGAGCCCAGTCCCCTTTAATGAGGAACCCGGTATCATGAGACGAAGGGGAAGGGGTCTTTGTCATTGAAATTCAGCTGGAGGGGCAAGGGTGGGGAGCCTGGCCTTGTGAGCAGGGAGGGCATGGGCTTTGAGGAGACCCTGCGGAGCCTCTGCTCTGAGCCCCTCTCAGTGGCTACCTGCCTGCTTCCTGTCGGCTGCACGCTCTCACAGAAGCGTGTGGATTCCAGGACTGCCACCTCGGGGTGCCCCTGCCAAGCCAGAGTTTCTCTGTAGGCCTGTTGGCTTGAGGCCAGTGCTTCTCCACGAAGCCAGGTGACTTGCTGACTGGTGCTCAGCTCGTCTGCCTCTCAGGGCAGGAAGAAGCAACCCCATTTACACATCGTGGAACTGCAAAGTAGCTGGAAGACTGCATGTTGACAGGGAGGTGCACGAGTCTGTGTGTTCTTGGCAGTGCCTTGTATTTCTCTGGAACGTTGGGCGTGACATGATGTCTTGGGCCGTTATTTATTCTACTTTTTATGTATGTCTATCTTGAGAGTATCTTGGCCCAGGGGGACAATTTGGATTCATCCTGGATCAGCCTTCCTTGGTCTGGAAAGATGGCTGAAGACGTTGTGGGTGTGTGCCAGTACTGGGGCTTGAACTCGGGGCCTCTCACTGTTGCTCAGTGTTTTCTCTCCTGAGCCACACCTTCCCTTCTGGTTTTTGTTGATTGGTTAACTGGAGATCAGAGTCTCTTGGATTTGTTTGCCAGGAGGGGTTTCAGACTGTGATTCTGAGACGGAGGCCTCCTGCACAGCTGGGATCATCATAGACATTCACCATCAGCGCTGGGTGGTCGGCCTGGCAGGAGGGCGCGGGGCTGAGAGCCTTGGAAATGTCATCCCACTGCTGCTTCCCAGTGTGCAGACTCTTGCTTTTCCTCATTGGCTAAACAGGAGTATTAGTAGATCCTTACCAAGACTGCCGCAAGATGAGCAGAGGTAACGCTTAGCCGAGTAGCTAGGACTTAGTAGGTGTTGAGTCCAAGAGCAATCTGGTGCAGAGGGGGGGAGGGCAGGGCCTCTTCAGCTGCGTTGGCCCACTCTGCATAGACGTAAGGGGTAGTGAGTGCTCACTGCTCCAGACTAGGTGGCAGGCGATGATGGCAGACCATTCGGTCGTTCTGTGTTGTTGTGGCTGAAGTGTATTTCCCTCATGCCGAGGCAGGGACACGTGCTGTGGGGAATGGCTGTGGGATTCATAGCGCGGGGCAGGGGCTATGGAAAGCTCACCTCGTGGTCGAGGGCCCCACAGCCTAACGTGCTGCAGAATCTTGCCGTCCACATCGCCAGCCATGGAGCCTGCTCCCACTTCTCTAGGCCATCTGGTGCTCAGCTTCACGAGGTGCAAAGTAAGCAGTGTGGTCTTTACTGCTCTGGATAATTAGGAGATAAAACAAGCAATTAGTGGCCAGTAAATTTAGTTGTACGTCGTGAGTGTTCTTTGACTACTCTGACCTTCTAAGTTCCTTCCCTGTTTGAATTTCTATTAGACTTACACTACTTTGTTCATAATGCTTGAGTGAGGACGGTCTCCCTGCTGTGCTACATGCATAGAAGACTGAACTTCCCAGGAAGAAGAGAGGCTAAATGCTAAATAAATATTGCACAGGAATCTAGATGTGTAGTGCTAGAAGGACATGCAGTTGTGTGGCATATTGTATTTTTTGAGTGGCCAACAGGACACCACCCACATTCTTACGCAGTGGGGCTTTGCCACTGCCTCCATTAAGCTCTTAATTTGCTCCTGATCAAGCTGTAGTTAATTCCAGGTGGGTTCCCAGAAACCAAGCAACCCCAGGTGGGCTGTTCTCACCCCCAGACTCTCTGGCAGAGATGTGAGTGAAGATATTATTTTAAAAAAATATTTAGGGGCCAGGAGTGTGGCCTGGTGGTAGAGTGCTTGCCAAGACCCTGGTTCGATTCCTCAGCACCACATACATAGAAAAAAGCTGGAAGTGGTGCTGTGGCTCAAATGGTAGAGCTCTAGCCTTGAGAAAACCCAAGGACAGTGCTCAGGCCCTTTGCTCAAGGCTCGGGACTGACAAAAAAATTTACTAATGGTTAATACTGTAAAGGTGACATATAGAGGGGTTGCAGTTATATAGGTCAGGTAATGAGTGCATTTCTTTAAAGTATCACCTCTTTCCCTGGTTTTCTCCCAGTTTTTTCCCTCCTGGCCCTCTCCCCCACAGCTTGTATAGATCATTTTCAACATGCCTCTCCCTTGCCCTCCCCAAACAGATAAACTTACAAGGAAAAAGGTACAGAACTAAAAAAAAAAAAAAAACAGTGGCAGTGGAGGGGAAAAAGCACAAAAAACACAAACAAAAAACAAAATAACAAAAGACCTCTTGTTTCCATTTTTAAAGTTTATTTCCATAAACATCCATTTTTATGGTCATATGCACATAGCTTTTGAGCCTTTATGATTCTCTCCCAAGAACATCCTCCTCTGGTCTCACTGTGAATGTTTAAGAGTCCTGTTAATTTATCATGTTCAAATGTAGTTTTTTTTTGTCTTTTACCATCCTCTGTGCTGACTTGTAGATTTATAGGCACATTGTAATTACTACAGAAGATGAGGGAAAACATGCAGCCCGTTTTTTGGGGGATGTGACTTACTTAGTATAACTTTTGAAGACATCCTTGTTTAAGTGGCCAGGCCTGGGTGGGAGGAGAAGAATCTTACCCCAGGGATGGAGAATATTGCTGGGCTGTTTCAGCTGAACTCTCTTCCTCCACTGCTAGTGGAGTGGGAACATATGGAGCAGAGGGAGCCAGCGTGAGAGGAGAGCGAGCCTGAGCAGAGGCAGGCGGACCCCAAGCAGAGAAACGGGGGAACAGTTGGGCCTAAGTGTCCAAAAAACAAATCAAGAAAATTGAAGACAGTGGGAGATGTTGCGGGAAATAGAATACAAACCCAAACAACACATTCAGGGAGAGCGCTGGGGATGCAGTGGGAATCTGATGGTTAGAGACGCTCGAGGCGCTGCCTGTAAAAATGGTGAATGGATTGATGTTCGGGTGAAAGAAAGTAGTTTGGGTGAGAATTCACATGGCAGTGTGTGCTTTTATCTTATGCTATCTGCTCACATAGATGACCATCTTGTATTCCCAAAAGGGAAGTTTAATTACGTTTTTGATCGCAAGAGAAATTGTACATATATAAGCCTAAAAAACATGAATAGATAGGGAATTTCTTGACTTCCTGGGAGAAAGAAATGGCAAAGAGGATAACGTCTGTAATTGTAAAGGAGCAATGAGAACTTAGTGGGAGAATCAGCAGTGTCTTAGCCTTACCGGGGTTTGAAACCCAAGAAGACCAGAGACGCCAGGCAGTCATTTAGCCTCTGCTCATAGCCTGGAGTTTCAGCTCACGTGTAGATCCACTCTGGTGCTTGAGTTTCCATTTGCCAGTGAGTTAAGTCTGACATCTCAGTGATGGTGGTGGTGGTAAAGTGTTCTAAGTATTTTATATATGTTAGTAAATGTAACGTGCCAGTGACAATTCCAAATGGTTAAAGTTGCTTTAATTTTTTTTTTCATTTTATGAGGAAGATGGAGCTGTCTACCTTTCTTTTTTGCATCCTCCTCTCTGTGTGTGTAGTTGGGGGGGGGGGACTGGGATGCCAACCTGAACCTGGCCAGGGCAGAATGCAGCTGTAGGAAGGTCTTGGACACTCTTAGGAAGTGTAGCCCTTTCGCCCGGGCTGACGGGCAGAGAAGGGTCACTCGATGTATTTGCTTGTTAACCATTGATATCGTGGACAGAATAGTCATTATTTTTGACTGTGGGAAACCAGACGTTAAAAGGGTAATCTCCTAAGAAGGGAAATTCATTCTTTAGTGGCTGTCTGGTGGAAAGGAAACTTCAAAACAAAAATCTTGCTAAGAGGGTTTCTTACAAACAAAAGAGCCTTGACTCAGGTGCCTGCTGTGACAGAGAGGAATCAGGGAATGGAAGAGAAATTCTATCCTGTCATTCGGCTGAGGACTAGAGAAATCCAGGGCAACTTAATTATTGATTAGGCCAGGGGCCTCCCGTATGTCTGATTGGAGCTGGAGTTCTCCACGGGTTCCGCCTTTGTGAGGTGGAGGCCCTTGGCCATAGAATGCTTTATTAGGTTTTGGCCAAAGGCATCTAATTCTCACATTTAAAATTAATGTTGGCAGATGGACATTTTGAATCCGGATTTTGTGATCCAGCCGACGTTTTTTGCAGCAAGCCTGAGCGTGTAGGCATAACACCGCCAAGACCCAGCCCCAGAGCTTTGCTGTGAGACAGTGTCTGGTGGACATTATGATTGCATGAAGCCAAAATGGCACTTTTTCTAATTATCACTAATTTACATAATTTAACAAGCAACTCTAAAATCGTATTATCCAAGTCTTTATCACACAAAAGAAATACGCTGGGGAGTTAAAGGATCTGTAAGGTAGTCTTTGATTTGGTGTGATAGGAATCTTTTATATGTGTGACTACATACAGAGTTACCAAACACATGGACCTTTAGAAAATTAATCATCAGATAGAGAAGATGGAAACCTTTGGACCAAAATATTTTTATGAACGCCAGTTAATTTTTATAAGGTATGGAAAAGATTGCCTTCTTATGAACTGAAATTCTATCAACCTATGTAACCCCAACCAAGTATAATTCTTTTGATGGGTTGGATGTTATTAACAAAATTTACATATTCCCAAAGTTATGAAAAGTGTTCATACATCTTCTCACCTTTCCTTTCCTTCCTTTTCCTCTCTCCTCATGTCCCCCTTCTCTCCTTCCTCTGTTTTTCCCTCCCTCCCTGTTCCTTTTGTTTTTGCTTTTTTGCTGGTTTCAGTTTGAACTCAGGACCTGGGCACTGTCCCTCAGCTTCTTTTGCTCAAGGCCAGCATTCTACCACTTGATCCACAGCACCACTTCCAGCCTTTTCTGTGTATGTGGCACTGAGGAATCCATCCAAGGGCTTCATGGCATGCTAGTCAAGCATTCTACCACCAAGCCACACTCTCAGACCTCCCTCTTTTTACTGAACCCCTACAACAGACCTAACACTAAGCAAACACTCTGCCACTGAACCATGTCTGCAACAGTGTTCCTTAAACCTCCTCAAAGATGAAGAAGTAATAGGAAATGTGTTGACAAAATCTTTCTCTCTTTTGAGTCAGGGTTCCTTCATAGTGCTACACTTGGGTTGATGGAAATAGAAAATCATTTGTAAAGAAATTATAGGAACGGTGAGTGTGGCCTGGTGGTAGAGTGCTGGCCTAGCATGCCTGAAGCCCTGGGTTCGATTCCTCAGTACCACATACACAGAAAAAGCCAGAAGTGGTGCTGGACCCAAATGGCAGAGCCTTGAGCAAAAATGGTCCAAGGACAGCGCTCAGGCCCTGAGTTCAAGCACCAGGACTGGCAAAAAATAAAAATAAAAATAAATTATAGGATAATTTTAGAGGATAATAAAGTGCTGTTAAGGAAAGTTAAAAGTAGTAATGTGAGGAAATAATGGAAATGGGTTGGGGGTCAAGGCTTGATTTCTTAGGGTGAGCAGGCGACCTGCAGTGGGTGCGGTCCCCTCCATCATCCATTCTGTCTCTCTGACTTCATGGGAGAACGGGATAAGTGCTGTTTTCAGAACACAGAGATTAAGTCATTTTCCCTGATCAAAGACTTTATGATTGGGTTTTAAATCCCCCCTCTCCATACTTCTAATGTAACCTCAGTGAGGAATTAGACTGGGAACTTGTGGCCGGCAAAGGAGAGGGGGGACACAGAGGTGGGTCTGGAGTCTGTGACCTCAACACACAAGTTCACGGCCTTGACAGATGAGGGCCTGGGACAACTTGTCGGATGGGAGAAGGCCGCTGACAGAAGTAGGCCAGGCCTATGCACAGAGCAGCAGGGGCCAAGTGGCGTGTGGCTGAGGTTCGTCTCATGGTGGAGGCCCTCAGAAGGCTGTGGCATCATGGCTGGCCCAAACCATGATCCTTCACCAGCTCCAGGAGTCCCCGGACTCCTGTCCCAGTGCTCATTCAGATGCTCTCTTCGGTCTGTCAGGTCTGCAATTGCGAGGCCCGACAGTCAGAATGAAGCCAGGCATTCTGAACGTTAACTAATTTTTCTCCTTTTTTTTTTTTTTCAATGAAAAGATCTTTTAAAGACTCCCCAAATGGAAGCTATTTTGAATTACTTTCCTAGACTGACTGTTCTTGAGTTTCTCGGGACCACCACTGGTAACATTCAGAATGGTTTCTGGGACACGGCACTAGGCTTCAACTGGTCTGCAGGCTTCTGGGGCAGCCACCTGAGATGGGGAGTGATTTGTTCACGGCGTGATGGAAGGAGTGGATGTCATGCTACTCAAGATTAATGAGAAGCAACTCCTCCTCGCTAGAGAGCGGGCTGGACACCTGCCCCAGTTTCCCCTGCTCCAGAGAGAGCCACAGTGCAGTTGGTAGAGGAGAAATTATTAAATACAGATACAATTTTTTTTTAAGTCTTAGACCAGCCCAATCCATCCTTGTCTCTTTTGTCCTTGTGAGGAAATCCTGCCACTTAGAGTTAGTGACGCGTCCGAGAAAGGGCCGAGTTGTTTCCACAGTGTAAAGAGACCAGAAAAAAGCATGGATATCAAAAACCAGACCAGGGGTAGGGGCGGGAGCTGACCCAAGCCGAGAATCGGGAGCACAGATTCCCCGCTCCTTCCTGGCTCCGGCTTCTGCATGTCCCGTGAGGAGGCCGTCAGATGACTGATGGACTTTTCTTTTCTCCAATCTGGGATTAAGCAACTGTGTACCATTGCCAGCCCTGAAATGACTGTGGGTCTGGGCCGTATGTCACAGAGCACAGTCCAAGGGCCTGCAGCAGAGGCGGCGCTTGGGTGGAAATCCCTCTCAGGGCCTTCCTCCCCGATGGATGAGAACACTGTCCCAGCTGTGCGCGTGTACATTTGTGTCTTCCTTTAAGAATACGACCTCGTCACGGTCCCTTCCATTCTCGTGATGTCAGCGGGGTGGGGTGGTGACCAGGAGTTCCCTCGCAGAACAGTGCAGTGCTCAGGGCCAGTGGGCTTTAGCAGCATGCTGCCGGGTGTCTTGCTTCCAAGAGCCGGGCTGTTGCGTCCCGGTTTTCCTGGGTGTAGGGGATGGACGAGCCCAACAGGAGGGCCGGCTGTGCGGAGAGCTTTGTGGGAACCACCACGCACGGAGTGAGGAGCCACACCAGCCGCTGCGTAGGTGGCTCTGGGTGGTTCTGGGTGGCAAGCCTTGCCTTTCCCGAGTGCAAACATGCCCGCGGTTCATACAGCAAGCCTGGTCTTTTCTGGAAAGTTGGGGTCATCTCCTGGTGTCAGGGCTACGGACGTGAAGCTGTGAGCCAGGTGCTGTAGTTTTAAATATATCATGAAGTTGTTATCTGAGAGGATAATACTGTATTGTTTGTCTGTCAAGATATGTGTGTGCATTCATGTGTGTGAGTGTGTGTGTGTGTGTGTGTGTGCGTGTGTGTGCATGCATGTGGGTATAGGATGGGCTATAGCTTCGATGTCTTCAGAAGCAGCAACCATGGTGATTGAGGTAAAGAGCTTTCCGGAGCTTCTGAGTAGTGGAATCTCTGACAGCCAGGCACCTGCTGTTCCAGTGGAGACCCCAGCCATGCACGTCCTCTTCCTCCCCTTGTCTTCACTTGATTTATTTTCTGCCCTATACTTACCCTGTCCTCAGAATAATTTATTTGTAAAAGGTTGACAACAAAACCGTTTGTTGTCTAGTAAGTTTTTACAAAGGCTCTGATAATTCCTTCTGTTCCTTTGCATACTGTGCTACCATTTTGAGTAAGCTAGATTTAGAGAAACACAGGTTGTATGGGTTCCCTCTTTTTTTTTGCCAGTCCTGGGGAGTCAATTCAGGGTCTGAGCAATGTCTTTGGGCTTTCCTCAAGGCTAGAGTTCTACCACTTGAGCCATAGCACCACTTCTGACTTTTCTATGTATGTGGTACCGAGGAATCGAACCAGGGTCTTTGTGCATGCTAGGGAAGCACTTTAACCACTAGGCCAATTCCAGGCTCTGGGTTCCCTCTTCTGTGGTAGAATGTTCCTATAAATCTACAAGTAAATACACTAGATAGTTAAAAAATGTACCAGGACATGATAAACTATACAGGTCTCCAGGCATTCACACAAAGTGAGACTAAAGAAGATATTCTTAGGAGAGGAACACAAAGCCACAATACCTATGTGCATCTGACCACCTAAAATAAATAGTATTTATTGAAATGAACTCCAGCAATAGAAACAAGGGGTTTTGTCACTCATTATTGTTTTCTTTTATCTTGTTTGTTCATTTATATGTCGTTGGGGGGCACAGAAATGGAGGGACAAAGGGTGAACAAATGCAGCAGTGGCACTCACTGTACGCCGCTGGAAGTGAATTATACAACTTGTGGTTGAGAGATGGAGAAAAGGGGTGGTATTGTCCAAAAAGAAATAATACGCTTTACTTGCATGAAGGCAGAGCAATAAGCCAGGAGAAGGACATCAAAAGAGTCCACATAGGGAAAGAAGAAATTAAACTATCCCTGTTCACAGATGACATGATCCTATACTTGAAGGACCCAATAAACTCCACTCTGAAACTCCTAGAACTAAAGTGATTTATTGGCAGGATACAAAATCAACCTTCAAAAGTTAGTAGCCTTTCTGTATGCCAATAGTACACAAACAAAAGGAGAAATCAAGAAAATGATCCCATTTGCAATAGACCCCAAAAGAATAAAATATGTAGGAATTATACTAACCAAAGATGTAAAGGAATTATTTAATGAAACCTATAAGAGCCTACATAAAGAAAACAAAGAAGATACCAGGAAATGAAAAGACTTCCCATGCTCATGGGTAGGAAGAACCAACCTAGTAAAAATGGCCATACTGCCAAAATTGATGTACAAATTCTATGCAATCCCCATCAAAATCCCAAAGACATTCTTTACTGAAATATTCTTTACTGAAACAGAAGGTGTAATCCAAAGGTTCATATGGAAAAACAAAGACCTACAATAGCCAAAATTCTAGGCAAAAAGAGCAATGCAGGTGGTATTACAATACCAGTCTTCAAAATCTACTATAGAGCCATAGTAACAAACAGCATGGTATTGGCACAAAAACAGACCAGAAGATCAGTGGAACAGAATAGAAGATCCAGGAATAGAACCACATACCTATAGTCAACTTGTATTTGACAAAGGAGCCAAAGATATACAGTGGAACAAACACAGCCTATTCAATTATTGGTGCTGGCAAAACTGGGCAGCCACATGCAGAAAACTAAAAACTGATTCCACCCTATTGCCATGCACAAGCATGAACTCAATATGGATCAAAGACCTCAATGTCAGACCTGAAGCCTTGAAACTGCTACATGATAGAGCAGGAGAGACACTGGAACTCATAGGCACAGGTAGAAATTTCCTGAACAGAGTCTCAGGGTCACAACAGATTGAAGAGAGACTTGACAAATGGGACTACCTAAAAATAAAATGTTTCTGCACAGATGAAGACATAACTACTAAAATAGAAGGACAGCCAACCAACTGGGAAAAGATCTTTACCCACAATACATCAGACAAAGGTTTTATATCCAATATCTACAGGGAACTCAAGAAACTAATCCCCCCGGAAACTCAACAATCCAATCATTAAATGGGCAAGGGAACAAAAGAGAGACTTATCAGAGGAAGAGGTTAAAATGGCAAAGACACACATGAGAAAATGCTCATCATCCATGGTCATAAAGGAAATGCAAATAAAAACAACCCTGAGATACCACTTTACCCCAATATTCTGAACTCAGACAATGACAGATGCTGGCGGGGTTGTGGAGAAAGGGGAACCCTACTGCACTGCTGGTGGGAGTGTAAACTAGTTCAGCCACTCTGGAAGGCAGTTTGGAGGATCCACAAAAAACGAAACAGAGATCTTCCTTATGGCCCAGCCATACCACTCCTAGCCTCTATCCTGAGCAACTTAACCCAGGATATGATAAGGACACCTGCTCAGCTATGTTCATCTCTGCACTATTCACAATAGCCAGGCGATGGAAACAACCCAGATGCCCTACTGCAGATGAATGGATACAGAAAATGTGGTATATATACACAATGGAATTCTACATAGCCAACAGACAAGATAAAATAATGGCATTCGCAGGGAAGTGGATGAATCTAGAGCGAATCATGCTGAGTGAGACCAGTCAAGACCTAAGGAACAAAAGGCACATGCTCTCCTTGATATGAGGATATTAGATCCAAACAGTACAAGAGGGATGACTCAGTACTTGGGTACTCAAGGTCACTGACAGGATCTTGGAGATATAGCTATATAGTGTATAATCTATTATGGGATATGTATTCTATAGACGCAATGATATGTAGATTCATATGTACCTACGGCCTACGCATCTCAGCTTAGTTTTAACTCTGCTCTTACGTCTATGAGCCAGTGATTGCATATCCAGATTCCCTGCTTGAATACTTGTTTGTTAAACTTGACCTCTGAAATATGATGTAAAATAATCAGCATTGATAAAGTTTTTTGGGGGGAGGGGCGGCCCGGCCTGGGGGGAGGGGGCGTGGGGGGGGGACTTGCCTTGCGCTGACACCATCTGCTGCCCCCCAGGACGTGTTCCTCATGATCCGGCACCACAAGACCACCATCTTCACAGACGCCAAGATGTCGAGCACGGTGTTGGAGCTGAAGGGCGTCGTCCAGGGCATCCTCAAGCGGCCACCGGACGAGCAGAAGCTCTACAAGGACGGGAAGCTCCTAGATGACAGGAAGACCCTGGGTGAGTGCGGCTTCACCAGCAGGACAGCAGAGCCGCAGGCCCCGGCCACGGTGGGCCTCGCCTTCGGGGCGGACGGAGTCTTTGAGGCCCTGCACATCGAGCCGTTTTCCAGCCCACTACAGCTTCCAGATGTGACGCAGCCTCAGGAGGCCGGAGGCAGCGCCGGTGTGAGCCAGCAGCGCAGCAAGAGCCAGGCCCTCCCCAGAGGCCCAGCCCCCACCCCCCACCCCCAATAAAACAGATGTGGGTGTCAGTAAAAAAAATGCATGACGTAAAAAAGAGCAAGCGTTTTCTCCCGCGATCTTGTGGGGACACACCATCGGTTTCCACAGTCTTTCCACAGTCTTCCCTTCTGCATTTCCTCCCTGCACTCAGTGCCGACGTGAGGCCGTGGTCAGAAGGGTGGGTGCGGTGGGACAGAATGCTAATGTTAAGAAACGGTGCACTTTGCCCGTTTTAAACTCAGAGGTTAGCTAGTTTGATTCAATGATTTTCCCGAGGTTCTCTCTGTGTCTAGCTTAAGACTTCAGCTTTTTTTTTTTTTCTTTTTCAAGTTTCAGCTACGATAAAGCTTACCGGAGTGATGAACGCACTGCGTTAACGTTGAAATGCTGTGTAGAGATGGAGATGGGATTTAAATCTTGATCTCATTTTGCCCCTCCGTGTCTAGCAGCTCCATCAAGGGAGGCAAACACTCGATGTCTGAATCACTCACGCATTCATCTGTCTGTGCCAAGGAGCAAGACCAGGAAGCCTTCCTCCAGTCCACGCTGTGCACAGCTCTCCACTGGGAGGCAGCTGGCCTTCCCAGCTCCAGGACCCTGCCGTCCCTACCTTGCAGCAGCAGTTCTAGTAGGAAAGACTGACAGCTCAACAGCAGATTGACAGATCATACAATAGTGGCAGCTGTTAACAGGCAGACACAGCAGAAAAGACGGGTGGGAGGGTTGGGGTGGGGGCGTGCAGTCCTCAGGTGGGCCTGCTCTTGTGAGAACATCAGCGTGCCTGGGCTGGGGCAGTCACAGGAGGGCGATGGAATGAGGCCGGGAGGTGGTAGAGGGCCCAGTGCACCCTGGGGAAGACTGGATTTGATGCTGGTGGTGCTGGAATTAGGGATTTTAAGTGGGAGAGTGTGGCCCCTGGGTGATGGAGGAACCCAATCACGTGAAACCCAGTGTTTCAGCATTGTGCTCTGCCTCTCTCTTAAGTTCCTTTTGTTGTTGTTGTTGTTGTTGTTGTTGTTGTTGGTTGTGGGGCTTGAACTCTGGGACTGGGCATTGTCCCTGAGCACTTCAGCTCAATGCTAGTGCTCTACCCCTTGAGACACAGCGCTTTGCGGTTTTCTGGTGGTTCACTGGAGGTAAGAGTCTCGTGGACTTTAATGCCCGGGCTGGCTTTGAACTGTGATCCTCAGATCTCAGCCCCCCTGAGTAGGTAGGATTGCACATGTGAGTCACTGGGGCCTCGTGCTCTCACTAGATTTTTATTTCAATACTTTGTAATTTCCTTTATCAAATTCCCACCGTGTTCAATGTACTGAGAAAATTGCCATTTGTGTATTTATCCCTTTCTTTAAGCCTTTCCTATAACAGATTTTTTTTAATGCCTAAACCAAATTGCACATTGTTCCACTTATCTCAACAGAAGTAGAAAGACATCAATTGCTTTGGTTTTCTGATAACTGAAACCTCACTGCAGATCTGACACAAAATGAAGTCTGTTCTCCTGATAGCAGCCAGCCTGCAAACCAAATCCTCTCTCCACAGCCAGTGCGGAACTGTGCACACTGGTGTCTGAGTTTGTAATCAGAGTCAGTTTCAGATGCCTTTCCCTTTGCTCTCCTCTACCTGAAGTGGGTGATTGGTCTGGAACTATTCTATGTCAGAGCGATTAATACAGGTGGAGTAATTGAGCCACCATCCTTGTTGGAAATGTAACAACGTTACATATCCTTGTAAATTGTTTTTCAGGCTACATTGGCTTTCATCCATGACACCATTCGGCTCTCAAGAAAGAGGTGCTTCTTGAATACTTAACCATAAATGCAAATGAGATTGCTTTAGATGGCTCTGTCTGGGCTAGAACTATCCGCACATGGAAATCTTACCTGCTCTGTGTCTGTGTAGATGTGAGTAGGTGCTGTCTGTTAGTAGAATGCATGGTCTCTGCAAGAGAAGCATGGTATGCTTGACTCTCAGAAAGAGCCTTCAAGGACTAGTCTCTCCTAAATACGATTACTACTATTTTAGGTCTCCTCTCTGGTTTATTCCTGGGTTTCGAAGCTCCTCCATATTCATAAATACTTGCTGTCACTGTGTTGAGATTAGAATGTAGGTGCTCGTTGAGCAGGAGGTGGCAGAGTTGGGGTCTGAATTCAGGTGTCTGTGACCCTAACATTTTCCACCACACCCTGGGGCCGTTGGTATGCTCGGAGCAAGTTCCACGTGGCTGAGCTGCTCTGGGGAGACCGCGCTGGCTTTTAACAGTTGCTCATGTTCTCACCA
Source organism: Megascapheus bottae (assembly GCF_031878675.1). Taxonomy (NCBI): domain Eukaryota; kingdom Metazoa; phylum Chordata; class Mammalia; order Rodentia; family Geomyidae; genus Megascapheus; species Megascapheus bottae. The sequence goes on from NC_143546.1 coordinate 458,933, forward strand.
TGTTTTAATAGCTCAGAAGCCAGTTCCGTGCGTGAGAGAGGAAAGCATGTCTCCCGCCTCATGGCAGTTTGGCACAGATAGGAAAAGAAAGGCATCTCCTGACTCTTCACAGGAGGTGTGGTGACATCTCTGGAGGACTTTGAGGTGACACGGAAGGAGGTGCCTACTCTTCTGCCTGCTGCGGTTGGGGTGTAGGCAGACAGGAGCTAAGAAGAGCATTACTGAGATGATAGGCTAGCTCTCAGAAGTCAGGACTGGGATCCAGCCAGGAGGCGTGGGGAGAGGTTTCAAAGGGGATGATGTGGCAGGGGACCCACAGACAGTAGAGTCTGAGAACACAGCAGCTGCTCCTCTTAGGGAGCAGAGTGGGTTGTTGGCTGGTTCATGAGAACAGCGGGTGAAGGAGATCCCTGGAGAGGGGGCCGAGAGGCCTTAATGCTGTTCTGAGTTTGGGTGTTATTCACCATCTCCAGATCATCAGAGCCTTTTCTGCAGGGGTACTAAGCAAGCCAAAGCAAGGCATTCTGTTTGTAGGGTATGTGTGTGTGTGGATCTAGGGGAAATGACTTGGAGAGAATCTGAATAGATGGAAGAGCAGTTGGGAGTCAGCTGGCATCTTCCTGGCAGGAGGTGGCGAGGTCCTGGACGGGGTGAGGAGTGGAAGAGAGCTCACTGCGTGGCTACTGTGCGTGGCTCTTGCCAGCTGGACTCATCTCTTTGTCTGATGTCACCGCTCCATCCAAGCTCATGATGCACTTTTGCTTTACCTGCAAAGAGGTGCATTTGCGACACAAATGCCAAGAGGAATCGGAGTGAATAGCCCTGCACCAAATGGGGGTGTTTTTGCACTGACCTCCTCCAGGGTAGGGGTGGAATTCAGTCCTGTTTCCTGTCATGGCTTCCTAAGGGCAGCAGAACCGAGGCTGTGAGCTGCCACTGGAAGCAGTGATTCCCAGATGGAGAGGAAAAGGAATTTGCCGGAAAAGTAGGGCAAAACAGAAGCACTAGCAAAAGGCTTTTTTTTTTCTAGCAGGACTTTGGCTATTTGTATTTCCATGTACGTGAAAGTGCATCATGTTAGCTGAGTGTTAGAGCAATTTGAGTATTTCAGGTTCCAACTTCTGTGTCCTTGAAGCTTGTAATATCTGCGGCAGGTAGTTTCATTGCTGTAAATCTGTGTTGACAGGTGTAAATTTACACTAATAAATTAATAACACAAGTAAGAAAAACAAATCTCAGCTGCCGGGCTGACATTATCCACAGAGCACAGATCAAATGCCTTCGGCTTGAGTTTTCCTCCTGATTAGACACAACCCTGTGCAGATGAAATCTACAGTGCTGGGGTTTTTCTTACCACTGTTTTCACTTAGTAGACTTATTTTCACACTTCCATTTCTGTATCTGGAGAAGATGAGCTAAAAAATGAAACAACTCCACAGCTGCTCTCCAGCTCCGTGGCAGCCTTCGCGTTCTTGGTGCATGGTGATTCTCCACTGTTGTTTATCTTCAGCTTCCACTTTTCTCCTGACACGTGGTGGCTCAGTAAGGGACGGCGCTCCTGCTCCGGCTCCTCCATGCCGCAGCTCTTGAATCTCTTTGAAAGAGGAGATTATATCATGCTCCGGCTTGATCATCTTCAGTTGCTAAAAAGAATGTTCAGCACTTGATAGAAAGGAAGCCATTTAATCAATACCGGATAAGGAAGATGTCTGTCCTGCTAGGAGAGAAAATACTTAGCTTTGTGGTGAGGTTGGGTGAGGGGAGGAGATACTATTCATAAAACAAATTGAAATACATCATGGAGAGAGCGAGAAAATGCCCCTGACACGATAAATGGCATGCTGAATGGTCATGTACATAGACAGCTCTGCATGGCAGATGCACACACACATACACACACATACACACACACACGCCACACACCACACACCACACACCACACACACACACACACACACACACACACACACACACACACACACACACACACACACACACACACACACACACACCCCTACCCTCCCCGAATGGCCACCACGCTGCCCATGACTCCGCTGGGCTGGTGGTCTCAAATCTCTACTCTTCTCGCTCGTAGGTGTCTGCCTGTGTTAGCTGCTGCCACAAACCACCACACACACATATAGCTTCAGACACCTGCCCGAGTTCTGCAGGTGAGATAGATGTCTCTGCAGGACACCAGTTCTTCCGCTGGCCAAATTCAAGCCGTCTCCCGGAAGTATGGAGGGAGTGAGGAAAACCCTCCAACACTTAATTCACACTGTCAGCAGAATCTCTATTATTAATTATAATAATTATTATTATTGTGTGAGGGAGAGAGCAGACCTCCAGGTGCACAAGATGGAGCTCTGGAGTCGGCGGAGCAAGAGAGCTTATGGAGGGAAGTGAGAGGTTATATAGGGGGAGGGATGTGGCCACAGTGGGAGTGAAGGTGACCCCAGAGGGTGGGGAAATACCTAGACTAGGGTACCTCCCACGGTCCCCAGCGTGCCAGTCCAGGGTTACAGGTGCTGGACGGAGGGTTCTGTGTGTTAAAGGTATGGACCCAGTAGTTTGGAATGGAAAGGAGATTTTTAACGGCGGAGAAGGCATCAATCTGGCTCATTCAAGTTGTAGAATAAATGGTAAGCCAAATGGTGTGATACGGATGACTGACTCCTGACCCGAGGAGCCGTTTCCATCTGCAGCCCCTGGTGATGGCATCTGGGGCCGGGCGGGATCAGATGGTGCCTATCTCCCCGAGGGCGAGGGAGCCGGCTGTGACTTCCCTCTGGAGACCACGTGTAAGGGCAAAGTGGGTAGGGGCATGCTTAGTGCGCATGTTTTTGTTTTATTCTTTTTTTTTCTTGTAAATCCCCTTAAAGCACTATTTCCACCCAATCCAAAATCAACTGTGTTGTTGAATTAGGAGATCACATTTTATCATGGACTTCCACAGAGCCCCAGTGCCTCACCCTTCACTTTTCCAACAGCCTTCCTGGCTGTGAAGTTTGTTTCAAGGGCTCATAAATCCTCTGGAGGGCCCTTTATCATGGTCTTCCAAGAGCCATTCTGATAACAGACCTCCCTCCTTCCTTCCCTCCCTCCCTCCCTGCCTTCTTTCCCTCTCTCCCTCCCTCCTTTTCTCCCAGCATATCACAATGCCTCTTTACATGCTACTGTTTAGTAAAATGGTGCCATATGATACACAAAAACTATCTTTTTCATTCTGAAATGGCGGGGTCAGAGATGCAATAGGGGGATAGATCTTTTTTAAGTAGTTTTGTATGGATATTGTCTGTAGCAATTCATAGATGAGAATGTAAGTTCTAAGTTAGCACATTGATTGGGTGTATTTACTTCAGTAGACAGAAGTAAAAGTCATGGCATGGCTTTCATTTTATTTTAGAAACCTGGGATCTGTTTCCCTTCAAAAACGTCAATGAAAGGAAACATCTTAACTTCGCGGTATTGTGGAAATACAGCCATCCTAGTTCACAGGGAGGGGGTGGAATGAGAAAATAAGTGAATTTCTGGGAGGCCAGAGGAGGCCAGTGGTGCCAGGCATGTTTGTGCTCAGTCCTACGATGACGACGACGACAGCAACAACGAGGTTGTCCTCTGGGGAGGACGTGCGTGGGTCAGCGTCATGGTCAGTCTATAGCGAAGGATGGGAGAGTCTGGAGCAGAGTAAGCGGGCTCTTCCGTTGTTGGTTGCTTGGTTGGCTTTTACTGAGATGAGGTTGTGCTCTGTTCCCTAATTGGTCTCAAACCTCTGGGCTGAGGTGATCCCCCCACCCCGTCTCCCCAGGCTCAGGTGATCCCTCCCCCCCGGTCTCCCCAGGCTCAGGTGACCCTCCTTCCTCAGCTCCCCTGTGCCAGGCTGCAGGATCCACATCCTTGAAGAGGTCAGAGTTGACTTGATCACAACCTATGCACATGCATATTTATCTGTCATCTACTACCCATTGATCTACCATCTATCCTATGCATCATCCATCTGTCTGTCTGTCTATCCATCCATCCATCCATCCATCCATCCATCTATCCGTCAATCTATCAATCTACCTACCTTCCTATTTATCTGTCCATCCATCCATCCATCCATCCATCTGCCTATCTGTCCTATCCTATCTACCCATCTGCCTTCCTATCTACCTACCCATCCATCCATCCATCCATCCATCCATCCACCCATCCATCTATATCTGTCTATCTTCCTATCTGCAAAGGCAGAATTTTCAGCGTGGCGGGGAAGGCCTGGCGGCCTGATGAGGAGGCAGGAGAGATCTAATCAACAAAAAGGAGGTGTGATGACTCACAACAATGCTTTGTGATTGGGAAATGGATGCAGGTGTTTTCTTAGCAAGGCAGAAGCCTTGGCTTGGTCCATGTAGAAGATGTAAAATAAACTAGATAGAAGAAGGTGGTTAGAACAACCACGGAGTGGGGTGCGGGGGAGCGTCCAGGCCAGAGCAATGGAGAACAGCAGACCAGCACAGAGGAGAGGAGCTTGGCACATGGGGCGTCCAGTCCAGAGCGGCTGTGTCCACAGGGTGGATCATGCCCCCGCGAAGAGTGGCAGTGATGTGGGACCGAGTCCCAGAAGGGTTCCCAGAAGCTTCCTTGGTGGGGCTGGGGTAGGGGAAGAGCAAGTGTGATGCATGCTGGTTCTTCTGTAGTGACCAGTGATGGGGGATAGTTGCTCTGTCTAATGAGGAGAGTGTACTGGACTGAGAATGGAGACAAGACCGGTGGGGCTGTCACAGCCCCAGGCAGGGGAAGGTCTCCAGGCACAAACACAATTTCCTCCTGTCTTAAATAAAAATGCCATCCATTTGGTGGCATACCACACAAACACATTCCAATCATATGCTAATACATACTCTAATCGATGCATGTACCAAATAATTTGAATTAACAAAGGAGTTTAACAACAAATCCAAATTTAAGCATGGCATGGAATTGATAAAGAATGCTACTGCATTCTACTGTAACTATACTCAGATTAAGAATAGGTCTACTTTTTCAAACTGTTCTGGGGATCTAGAGCAAAATCTAGTCGGCATGGGGATATTAAATTAAAAATATATTTATTAGAATAGAAATCAGACTTTCTGTGTAGAAACTGTGAGGCGGAGAGTCGGCAGCAGTGACTGGTTGAATAAGGAGCTGCCTTGTCCTAGGGGGAAAAACAGTGAGTTGGAGACAGACAGACACTTTGGTTGGGACAGACTCGGTAAAGCCATGCCCCGATGGCCTCTTCACAGATCCAGTGGTTGTTAGTATGTGCTCACTTTTGATAGACCGCAGCTTTGTGGGGAGCCAGGGTCAGAACCCAACCCTCACCCCCTGTAGCTTGGGTCACAGCCCTCCCCCACACCCCACGCTGTGCTTTCCTGTGAGCTCTGTGGACAGGTGTGCGGACCCCCTCCTAACGCTGTCCTCAGTGGTGACTCAAAGAGAAGGTGCTGGGGAATTCTGCACACTGGCCCCATTCTCAAACCTTCGGGAGGCCACATGGTTAACAACAGAAGCTAGATAATTAATTAACAAAGGGTATCCAAGGAGAAGTCAGAGGCAGCCCAGGTTTCTCTGTGAACCTCTTGCCTTTACCTTTGTCCTAATTATAGCCTTAGGCTGTAAATGTTTTAATTTGAGTGCAATTTTCAGTCCTTTAATAAATTTCTTGCCAATTATATTGCTGCTTTAAATGTATAGCTTCATAAGAAAGCATGGTCTTAAGAGACTTTCTTTTCCTGTAGTAGAAATTAGATAGATTGATTAATTCGGTTTAAATTTCCAAGAATATGCAGTTGTGTCTTGAGATTAATGCACCATTAGTGGTTAAGTATCTACAGAATAAGTAATTATTGTCATTTAAAAATACTTTTATTTTATTTTTTTTGCCAGTCCTGGGGCTTGAACTCAGGGCCCTTGAACACTTTTTGTTCAAGGCTAGTACACTGCCACTCGAGTCACTGCAGCACTTCTGGCTTTTTCTGAGTATGTGGTACCGAGGAATCAAACCCAGGGCTTCATGCATGCTAGGTGAGCACTCTACCACTAGGCCATGCTCCCAGCCCCTAAGAATACTTTTGTTAGGAGAAATAACCTTTGGAAATAATTGGTTTTATGACTTTAGCAAAAGTCTACTGGGCTCAACATCCCCATCTCAGAACAGTGCGGCTGGGTTATCTCAGCGTCTCATTCAGAGTAAGAGATGGGAAATGTTTCCAAGGTCAGGGGTGAAGGTCACCAGTTAGCTTCATCTCACAATATTCCAACTTAGTCCTGAAAATGCAATGTGTTCAGTAAAGAGAGAGAGGGGGAAAATGTTCATTACGCATCCGACATTAACCATGCCCTGCGATATTTTTCTTTTCTCTTTAGTCCCTGTGTCCAAGGACGTGGATGCTTTTCTGCCACCAGCCGATGTTGCTGTGAACGTGGAAGAGAAGGATGGCCCGCTGCCTCCATGGCCACACAGCTGCAGCCCCGGTGAGGTGCCCTCTCCCCCTCGGCGCGCTGCTTCTTGGTAAGTGCCACGGCCAGCTTCTTGGTTCCTTCACTCTGTTTACCCCCAGTCTCCACAGGGCGTCGGTTGTGAGGAAAGTTTTGTTAGTGGCGTTCAGTTTGGCAGTGTACTCACATTAGTTTTCTCAGCCATCCACTGAGCTGCTTTTGAGGAGACTGCGAGTTGAGGGGCCAGAGGACAGAAAGGCACAGTCGCCCGCCCGGATGGGGATTTCTAACGTCACAGGGCAGAAAGTCCGGGGATGCAGCTTTGGTGGCTCCCTTCTGGAGAGTCTGGGGAGTGTGGTCCCCTTAGTCCTCTCCTAGCTCTGGGGTTGGCCTCTGGCCCCTGCCCTCCTCTGACTCGCTTCCCTTGGGGGCCACTTACAGAAATGGAGTTGCAGAGGACTGAACATTGCTTCCCTGAGACACTCAGCCGGGAGTGGACTTAGCTGGGTGGGCAGCGGGAAGTTCCGTATCAGGAGTGACTGGGGCGATGGCGTGGGCATCCGGCATCTTAGTTTTAGTGGAGTTCGCAGAGCTCTTTCAGGCCCTGTGTGTTTTCCCTCAGAGACAACGCTTTATAATTCTATGCTGTCCTCCACCCAAGCCACTGCACAATGGTGAAACATTCTGGGTTCTTCCTGGAAAGAAGCGCCTGCTTTATTGTAAATAACTCTATAAAGCACCTGCAATAAGTTAGAATCAGAATGATCTTCCTGTCACGATTCCATTTTTAATCTAACTCATGCGCCTCAAACTTCAGAGGAGTCAATAAAATATGATTCTGAAATAATGCCGAATTGTAAAGCTTGGTGTGCAGGGTGTGGGAAGAATGTCTCGCCATTTTTCTTGCTGTCATTTGAAGGCACAGAAGTAGATTCATTCTGATGTGGGACACACATTCTGAAAATGCCAATATCTCCATCCGTTCCGGGCTTGTCATAATGTATGTGTTCCTTTCCTCACCACACCGTTGGTCCTCTCTGACACGCTAGATTGTACTCAGCTGCCTCAGTGGGCCTCTCCCCAGCCTTCCTCCCGTCGGCTTTACCGAGGCCCCTGGCCAGTCCTCAGACCACCGCACCTTTCTAAGTGCCTCGTGAACTTTCTCTCTGCGTCGTCTCTTCTGCCACTTTAAATTGCATTCGTAAGTGGGCACAGCACTATGGATTACCCACACCTGCGTGTACTATCAACCTCGCAGGGAACCTGGGGATGCAGTTCTAGGGAATCATCTTGGATGTGAATGGAAAATGGAACTATGTTTATGTTGCCATTGGTGGAATTTCCCCCGGAGCTCTGTCTCGTGGTGTGTGTGTGTGTGTGTGTGCGCGTGTTGTGCAGGAGGGGCTGGCAGAGGAGAGGAATCCTGAAGTTAAGAATACTTGTCTCGGGTCCAGGAGTTTGGCCTAGTGGTTAAAGTGCTTGCCTAGCATGCACGAAGACCTGGGTTCAATTCCTTGGTACCACATACATGGAAAAAAGCCGGAAGTGGTGCTGAGGCTCAAGTGGTAGAGCTCTAGCCTTGAGAAAGTCCAAGGACAGTGCTCAGGCCCTGAGCTCAAGCCCAGAACTGGCAAAAAAAAAAAAAAAAAAAAGAATACTTGTCTCATAGGCTTCCTGGGCAAGGCCGAAGGATGGGCCCTGCCTTGGCGTTTCTGTGTGGCCAAGGCCCCTGGGCTCCTCCAGGGTTTTTACATCCCCTCGTCCTCTTCCTCCCTGTGCCTTCCTCCTGGCACAGACAGCTGCTGTTTCTTCCTCTCCCAGGCTGGAGGCAGATAGTGGCAGAGAAGCTGGCAGACATTGCGATTCAAGGTGAAAGAGAATGAGGGGGGAGAAAGAAAAACCATCTTTTAAATAGTTTTCAAACTAGCACCCTTGAAAGTAAGATTATATACTTGTACCTATTACTTCTTCTGAACACACACATCCTTGAAGAAAAATGGGGATCCTGTCGGAAGTTAGCCGTGCCGTTGTCTGCTCCCCTCCTCATCTTTTCCTTGTGAAGTTCTCTGGATTTGTTGCCTCAAGTCTTCCCACTCCTGGCAGTCCTGACCCGTTCCCTCCTCAGCGGCTGCTGCAGGGACACCCTGGGTCCTCTCTTGGGGTCCCTCTGTGGGGAGCCCGTGCGTCCTCTCCTGGGGTGCCTTGCCCAGAGCCCAGCTCAGGGATTTCCAGATGAGTCTCACAGGACGCGTGCGCCCGTAGCCGGCTGTGCCCCGGCCGGAGGGCACAGGCGCCCTGTTTGTGAACGACCTCTCCGGGTGCGGCCCAGGTCTCTGGTCAGAGTTCTCTCCTGCTTGCTTTCCCCACCCAAACCTGGTGCCCGGGTAGGGACTGGCCACGGGATGGGGTTCGTGCCTGAGCGCAGTGTGAGTGGAAGGCCTGCCACCACGCCTGTGAGCACGGCTGTCCCCTCGGGCCCACGTCCCCAGGCCAGCTCTGAGGATCAGGAGATTGACCTTCCACTCAAGTGCTCCGTCTCCCTCCTGCCTTCCCCTTTCCGTCTTATTTTCGATTCTTTCCAGTCTGTCTCCTCATCCATAAGTGAACCTTATTTTGTCAATACTAGGTTTGAACTTGTACCCCGGGCTAAGTAGGAGCTTTACACTTGAGTCACGCTTCCAGTTTTTTTTTTTTTGCTCTTCATTACTTCTCCCCATGCTGCTTCTTTATCTGTGCTTCTGTGTGACAAGATACGTGTTTGGGAGGACATGGTGTCTCAGAAGCTGCTCAGCGAGCCTTGAACTGCAGTTCCCTACACCTTCTGCGTGGCCGGGGTTGCAAACGCCGTGCCCAGCTCACAGCCTTTCTTAACGTCTCCTCCATGTACTTTGCTGTATTTCTGTGGCATCCCCTCTGGTAACGCCGTGTTCTATGTACTTGGTGGTCTCTGAGCAGGTCCCATCCCCGGTATTGCTTTTATTCTTGAAGTCACTTTTATTAGGACAATGTCCTGTGGAAGGCTCACAATATTTCTGGCTCCGAGCAGTTGCTAAATCCTTGCTGTCTGACCAAAACCTCACCGCTGAGCTTGTTCCCCGATTCCAAGACGCAGACTGGGTCTTGATTTAATTCTTCAGCAACAATGAATTCTTTCAGCTGCAGATAAGAGATAAAGTTGGTGACAAACGAGAATGGAAGAGTTTTATGTAAGGATGGGAGTAAATTGAGCTAAATGACTACATGGATCAAATTACCAAACCTTGGGGAAAGATAGAAACCATATGAAATCAACGGTGACAAAATGCATCATGTATCATCCAGCTCACAGATTAGAAGATGAAACAATTGGATCACCGGCTTTGTTTTCAGAATACATGACAAAGAACGATTTTCTGTTTATGAGAGGTATTTATGTCTGAACTTTTTGATTTATTCGGTGACACATTTTTAAAAGTGTTTATTGGTTTAGTGGAATAAGCGTTGAAGACATTTTACTCAAAAAATGTCTCACATGATAAAATTTTAGCACACGATTATATGAAACCATTTCATCAGTCTTTTAAAAAAGTCATGTAAAAGTCAGTTGTTCAAATGAAGTTATATTTTCCTATTTCGAAACCCACATTATGAAGCCCTTCCAAGTTTTAGGGAACACGGTGTTTTTAGTCAGATCTCTTAGTGGGGGTTTCTGGGAAGGAGAAATGTAGGAGTTAAGAAGGGGCCACCAGCGGAAGGAACCCTGGAGCTGTGCCACCACTGTGGACAAGGCCAGGCCTCTCCCAGGCTCTCACCGCATGGGTTCTACATTTTGATGTCTTCTATTGCCCCCTGGCTTACTGTGCCTGCGTATATAAATTCTCTCTCTCTCTGTCCTTTGTTTCACTTCTCTCTCTGCCTTATTCTATCATCTGTCAATTCTTTTTGAAGTTGGTATGCTAAAATTATCTCAAAGAGCACTCACTCTCTATTTTAGCATTCCCTTTCTTGTGCTCAGACCCCATAGAGTGTTCTTTTGTTTAGGCGCCCAGGTCCTTGGTCCAATTAGCAGTGACCAGAGTGGTAGGGGCCCCATTCAGAGCAGGTCCTCGGCAGGTTGCAGAGTGCATATGAGGGGATGCAGCAGCTGCATGCTGAAAACCCTGCAAGACTGACCTGAACCAGAGTACCTTTGTTGATTCAAAAGGAGAGATTCAGCTGTCATGAAAATCAGGTACTGTTGTCCGCCGGAATAGTTTGTAGGATTCCTTGCAGCCAGAACTGGGCTGGGAGTAGAGCAGTCGTGCAGCTGACATGGCTACCAGGCTAAGAAGTGACTGAAATAACTTAGGACCCAGGTGGACCCGTGCTGCCGTTAACTCCCACCCCTGCGTGTGACCCGTCCACCACTGGCTGAGTGGAAATTGGCTCCCGTTCTGATTCAGTAGGTTGGTACTTAGAGATTTATTGGATGTGAAACTTCTCCTCCTATTGAATTTTTTTTGGGTGGAAATAAAAATCAATTCCTGCCAACACCAATCTACTTCTTTTTAGTTTATTTTTTTTTCCCCCTAGAATAAACATCCATGTTACCCCGTGGATTTAAGAGACGAAGCCCCAGACTCTGAGAGCTCCTTGTCTCTGAAGGTGTGCGGAGGTGACCATTTGCATCTGACTCTGTGCTGGCTCCTGTGGCAGGGCCAGGTGGCCTCTTGTCCTTCTTCTAGTCCAGGCATCTGGCTCTGCATCCTTAATACCACAACCCAAATTAAAAGAGGACACCTTCCAGCCCGTCCTAGGATATCAGATGAAGGTGCATTGAGGATCAAAATCTCCCTGGAAGGCCTGAGACGCGGAGTTAATAGCGCCATTCAATCCAGCCCCCAACACCAAGGCCTCCACTCTTGCAGTTTCTTCAGTCAAACATGCATTTCCCAGTTTAGGATTCTTTTTGACACTGGTAAAGGATTTTCCTATTTCTGATCAAATCCATTACCTGGTACTGCAGGAAATTAGTGAGAGACAAGGGAATCTGCTGAACTGAAAGCCTAATTCATACACAGAATAATCTCGTTATTCCTGCAGTTCCCTTTATCTTTCCCTTGCCAAATCTCTAGCGAACGGAGTCGTGGGGAGACTCTTAGGACCAGCGCCCAGCGCTGCATCTGAAACATGTCCGGTACCTGGTTGAGGGGGTTGATTGTGAAAGTTCTCTGTTGCTGCCATAGCCACTGGTGTTTTGCTAACAACTGCCTTTCACTACAGATGGAAGATGGGGTTTAGAGAGTTCAGCAGAGATGTTAGCTTGAATCTTTAATGTGGAAAATGAATGCCATGGCTGAGGAAAACACACGTTTCCTTCGGTGCTCAGGGTGTGACTCCAATCAATATTGACCGTGGTTCATATTCAGATGGAAAGAGGCAGCCTGCATCCCAAGTGGTGTATGATGTATTGGGGTTTGGACACTGCCAAAAGCACGCGATGATCACTACGCCAGCAAGCGTCATGTGCTCTCGGCCTACTATGATTAAGTTAAAAAAAAAATCAATGATTCCTTCTGGCCTGCTGGTTCTGTGTGTGTGGTAACTGTCCTCGACGGTCCCCTCCCTAGAGCTGAGGCTGCCGGGGCACCGTGACAGAGCTGGTAACTTTCCATGGCTGCACGCACGTTGTGTGAACCCCCGTGCACCATCACAGGTTAGGCGAGTGTCTCGGTCTTTCCAAGAGCCATTATCTACTATTAGTTGCCGCAGAAAGGGCGCTCTCGTGCGTTATCTGGTACACTAATTAAAGTGAACGCGTTGCGAGAACCCGCTCTCAGTGTTGGTGCTAATGACCCAGTGCATCAGCAGCGAGTGGAAGACAAATGTCTTGTTTTAATTGCACTGTTGTAACATTTGAGTGAGGAGAACGACATTTCCTTCAGATTGTCTGTAAGTAAAGTCCATCATTATAGCAACAGCGAAGCAGTGTCATTTTAAGAGTCTTCAGACTAACTAATGTTTAGTAAACGTGCTTCCTTCGTTGATTATATGCATTCAGGGACTGGAAAGTCAGTGCTGCTAGTGTAATTCTAAATTGGTGTTGATGCCAATTACAATTATTAGACTATTTAAAAATTAGGCAATTGGGAAGCCTTTGGAGAGATATAGAAGTAAAGTGTGCATAGATATGTATATATTAAAAAGTAACAGAAGTGATTGCACACAACTCTGGACTGCCCTGGAGATTGCATGACAGAACATATAAGCAGCTGTGTTTAGGGTCATGGCTGAAATAAACAGCAAGTCATTCAGGAATGAGAGCTCAGAGTGAAGCTCTCCTCAACACATTTCCTGCAATGGTTGCAGTCCCTGAACACCGTACAGGTGGTAGATTCTTAAAAACTATTTGCCACGTGAGTGAAGTTCATATTCAGTAACCTCTGATCAATAGTATCAAGTGCACTTTACCCAGATGCCAGGACCCACATCTGTAATCATAGCTGCTCCAGAGGCTGAGATCTGAAGATTGTGGCTGGAAGAAGTCCGCCTGAGTGGGGGAAATCATGAGACTCTCATCTCCAGCTAACCATCAAAAAGCCAGACGGGGAGGCGTGGCTCCAATTGTAGAGCTCCACCCTTGGGTAAAACAGCCAAGTGAGAACTCAAGGATCTTAGTTCAAGCCCCAGTACCAGTACACACACACACACACACACACACACACACACACACACACACACACACACACACACACACACTCGCAGCGTACGTAAGGTTTATCCCTAAACTACTTGCTGTACTAGTTCATTAAGATGATATGTAAAATAAAATATTATGAGTCTATCTCCAGGGTTGGGGATGTGGCTCAGTGGTGGAGCACTTGATTAGCACACATGAAACTATGGAGTCACCTCCCCCCCCAGCAAATGTGCACACACACACAGAGACAGCACTGGACATCAAATATTAAGCAGCATTGGCTTCCTGGTTGTGCATTTGAGAATTAAGTACTAGGAATAATGTAGCCACTGTAAAATGGCCATAAAGTAACATAGCTGTCCATCGCCAAAGGCCTTATATGGTTCTCTCCCTTATTTCCATGCACAAGATCCATGAATAGGAAGTGACCATGAATATATTTGTGAAAGAAATCAAGTCAGAATGCTATATCAGTGTATAGGTCGGTGGTATGCTCAATAAATGAAGCTGTCAGTTATACTTTCGCACAGGGTTTCACACTGGTTTCGTTTTCTCACATTGAAAATAATGGATGGTTTTACCTTCTTCCCTTTCTCCCCATAGCATTCGTCAGTTTTTGATCACTTTGTCTTGTTTTTCTTCTTCTCCTCACAAAGCTGTGCCTACCATTTGGTCAGCTCCTTTTTCTTCATGGTGTTGAAGTATGTATGGGCTCAGAGCTGCCCTCTTGGCCTCAGTTACTATCCACATGCTAGCGACGGAAATCCCTTCTTTTCACCCCCTCCTCGTGCTTGAGCCGGGGCCCGTGTTTGTCAGCGACAGATGCGTCACCCTGAGGACGCCTCAGAGCTCACAGCTTGTTTGGAACTCAACAAAACATCCAGTTAGGACTGTTTTGAAGTTTCCAGTGTAGTGTCAAGCTTTGACATGTTATGGAAATGTGTCTGGCTTGCGGTGCACTGGTCCTGGGGGGTTCAATATCAAGCAATAACCCAAACACGTCACCTTGATTCAGTCTAGATGATCCCAAGCTTCCCCATTCCTAGAGAGCCCCAGCAAAGGGAGCAAGCCTTTGCTCCCCGCCTTCTCCTGTAGGACCTAACCTGGTGTGTCTTCCCCCCTCCCCCCCCCCGCGCTGAGGCCCCGGGTGGTATGCCGTGCATCGTGTTTCTAGGGCGCTGTGTCCGAACGTGCCTTCCAATGGTGTCCTTTCTGTCACCAGTCACCTTTGTGAATCCGATGTGGACACAGTACAATGGGAGATGCGACCCATAGGTCACTAATGACTAAACATCGGCCCAAGCCATGAATATTTCTATAGGTCATTAAAAATCAATTTGCTATAATCATTGTGTCAAGAATAACAGGGCTGGGAGGTTAGCCTAGTGGGTAGAGTGCTTGCCTAGCTTGCACAAAGACCCACATACCACATACACAGAAAAATAACAAGCCAGAAGTGGTGCTGTGGCTCAAGTGGTAGAGCTCTAACCTTGAGAAAACCCAAGGACAGTGTCCAAGCCCTGAGTTTAAGGTCTAGGACTGGCAAAAAGAAAAAAAATGAATAATAATACCTATGCTTAGAGGAATAAACATAGGGCCCCAGATTCCTTATCCAGGATCTCTCAGTGGGTCCTGGAGGACGCGGAGATGGGTTTTATCTTTTAGCTAGCAATAGGAGAACTGGACAGCATCTTGTAAAAACTCACTGGCACCACATCCTCCCTCTTGCTTTTCTTATAGTGTAGGCTGGCTGTGTGGCTCTGTGCTGGTCTTGAGCTTCAGCTTTATTTCACAGACCCGAGGAATGTTCGCTGTGTGTGTTTTCTTTCAAAGATGGAAAATAACCCTTTAGGCTATTTTGAAAACTCATACATTCTCTTTTTAACTTGGAAGACAGGGTACTTAGCCTTGTTTATGCTGAAAATGGCATGTGCAGTGTCCTCTTCTAGTTCCTGATAATTAAATACGTAGTGTTAGTCCCACCTTCAGAGCTGAGACCATGGAATCAAATCACGCGTCCACTTGGCCCCCAGACTCCCTGCTGGTGAGTTCAGTGAGAAGTCACATAAACAGAGTAAATTAGAACTTCTTTCTGTTTCATCCTTGAAAAGGAACCATCAATGATATTATTCATAAATACAAACCAGTAACTCCTTGAAATAAATGATTGCATTTGAAAGGTGGATGTCACCATTTATTCTGTAGGGCTGTCCACGATTAGGCCCTATGCCCCTCTGCAAAAGGCAACTCTCCTGGGCTTCTGGTGGAGACATCAAGTCCAGTGCTTATCCTCTCCCTGCACCCCCAGACCCCAGCCCTGTGGCTGTCCTGACAGTCCCTCTGGGCCAAAGTTGAGAGTGAATTGCTTGGAATCCATTTGCCAATGACAGGGACTGCAAATCTGCTGACTCACACTGTTCGCGAAGGAAAATCAATGGTGTCAGGTCATCTTGCAGTGGTAAGAGTCCCGGGCACAAGTCAATTCGATATTAATTTAGTACTTTGTGTTTGACACTGCTTGACGTCGATCTAAATCCACTTTCTTGCCCCATAAAACAATCACAATGGGCTGCACTTCTGTCATTTTGTGACTCAGCATCGTCCTTTCTGATATTCACACCATGACCGCCATGTAAAGACCCTTCTGTTGCCTCAGCAGCTGCCGGGGGACGCCGGGCTCTCGTGAGTGCCGGGGGGGGCCCCATGAGTTCCCTTTAATGCCGACGGGAGTTCTTGCAGTGCAGGAGCAACACAAATCAAAGCAAAGAGCAGAGAAGTAACCTTCCAGATCCCCGTGGGCCTGGAGTGGCGGTGAGGGGATGGACTTGCAGGTCTGCCTGCACTCGCCCTGGGAAGGTAGTCTGTGTGTCCATGACACCACCAGATGCGGGGCCAACACAGCAAAGCAAATAGACTGTGCATGTGTGGCCGAGGACCTGTAAACTGTAGGACCATTTCTACCAGCACGAATTGCATATACAACCCTATCTGCTGCCTTGCTAATTAGTGGCATGTTATTTGCTTCATTTTATTCGTAATATTAGCTCTTTCTTGATGCATTTCCTCCCAGATTTCTTTCACTGAAAACCTCCAGGTCCCACTCAGCGCAGAGGTTCCTCTGGTTTTTCTCCCTGACGCCAACCACATGGAAGCTGAGCTGGACGTGACTCACGTGCTCTGGACGCCGCGACCTCTCCCCCGTGCTTCCCCCAGTCAGTGCCATGTGGTCTTGATGTCTGCTCATCCTCCATCATCCACAAAGCCGTCTTCTGTGCTGGCAGATGGGTTTAGTGACCACAGTGCCATGTGCAAGTCCCCGCACTGAGCTACCGGCTCAAGTCCAAAGAAGCTCAAGAGCAATACGGAGAGCTCTTCATGGAACTAACACACAGAAAACAGAGGCCAATAACTGAAAAAAAAAGTTCTTGTTTTTCTGTTGGATTTGCTTGCAGAGCCAATGGCTTTTGCCATTCCTTTGATATTTTGCAATAGGGAACATCTGTATAATCAAACTGCACTGAAGAGTTTGACTAACAACACAGAGACAACATCTGTCTTTTTCTTCTTCTCCCTCTTTCTTTTTTTTTTTTTTTTGCTAGGCAGCAAATCCAGTTTTTCCCATAATGGCAGACAGGCTTTCTCCTCCCTTATTCTAGCCGCTAATGGCAATACGGACTAAAAATCTTTTCTGCTTGCTGTGTCAAACCTTTTACCTCATTTTAAATTATGTCCAGAAGCTCATTAAAGGTAAACCATGCTCTATTAGTAGAAAGCAAATATGATTTAAATAAAAATAACTACAGCCTTTGATTCTGAGTTACACACCCTTCCTTATACTAAGGGTCAGTATTTTAAGTTTCGGCTCTCTAGGGAGAGAAACGAAGATCAGTTCATTTAATTGCATGCTAGATTTTTTATTGAAAGCTATCGAATATAAAATGCTTGAAGTCAATGAATTTTACTTTTATGTTATTTTTAAATGCTCAGAGTTCAAACCATTACTATCATCAGTGATTAAAAACGGGCCTTAAAATCTCTTGGCAGTGATCATTTGAGTATAGTTTCCTAGGTTACTGGAACTAAGGTGACAATAAGGAGAGACAGGAAGGGAAGTCTGTGACAGGGGTGAGGTCTGGCAGCTGCTCCCCGAGGCTGGGGCAGCACGGAGAATTGGCACAGAGTGTGAGATGCTTCTTTCCTGTTGCAGAGGGGACTCTCAGAAGGCAGATTACCTTCCTTCTGAAAACTTTTCTGTTTTCTTCTTCCTTCCCTCCTCCTTCCTTTCATCTCTTCTTCCTGATGTCTGCCTCTATTATGTATGTGTATACACACACACACACACATGCATATATATAATATAAAATGTCTTCACACGCACTTGGTAAACCAGTTAGGCACAAAGAACATATTTTACAATAAAATTGTAAGTGGTGATTAGGTTCTATACAATTTAATAAACTTTAATTATTAATGTTATTGAACTGTAATATTAAGAGTATAAAACAGCATTATTGCAATATTAGCAATTAAACTAAATAGAAAACATTTAATTAAAACTACACATTGATGTTTCAAATATAATTTTTAATTCTTATCATATTTTATATTTCGTTGGCTCCCATTTTAAGGCCATTTTAGGACTTCCTATAAGTCTCTAACTCAATTCTGAGATTGTAGTTTATTTAATCATTTGATTCACAATTCTTTCTGCTTTTAATTTGATGTAGAGAAAATGTCCACAATGGAAATCTCATCAATAGTCTCTCAATGAAGAAACAGAGAAAAATGAAGAAGAGTAGCATATGAAGTAAACTATTCTTGTCATTTAAAAAAAAATGAGAACTTTAAGGATTCCTGTGGGCCGAGAACTG
The DNA here is from genome assembly GCF_031878675.1 of Megascapheus bottae. NCBI lineage: Eukaryota > Metazoa > Chordata > Mammalia > Rodentia > Geomyidae > Megascapheus > Megascapheus bottae. The sequence goes on from NC_143546.1 coordinate 476,924, forward strand.
TTCCTTCGCCTGTCTTGCCTCAGTGCCAGCACTTTTTAAGTCTCCTGAGCTAGAGACTTCTGAGGTCTGACGTGGCGGTTGCCCATGGAGTAGAGGGTGTGTACATGTGGTAGGGCGTGTGTACATGCAGCAGGGCCCGTGTTCACATGGCGAGGCGTTGTGCCTGTGATGCCAGTATGTGTGTGTACATGGGCGTGCACACCTGGTGTGTAAATGGTGGGATGTGTGTACAGGTTCCGACTCCCCGTGTCAGCCTGCAGTGCTCCCCTCTGGGGCCACACAGCGAGTTTCCCGGCCGACTCGTGAGCGGGGTGGGGGGGAGGCCTGGCTGGTCCGCAGTCCGTCCCCAGTGCTGCTCTTCTGCCCTGGGTCCACTCTCTCCCACGCTGGCTCACGACCCACTCCTGCGGTCACCTCGCAGGCTCTGCGCGAGCGTGCCCCTCCGGCCAGAGATTGCCTGCTCTCTTCTGGCTGGGAACCGGACTGTCACTTCTGCTCAGACACAACTGGGTTTCTTGGACCCTCTGGGACGGCCCCGGGGCAGGGACCTTGTCTCCAGACCCATTCTTAGGCAAGTTCTCCCAGATGGTCATCAAACCTTCTCTTTGCCACGCCCAGTTAGAAGCTGGTGTGCTCGGATAAGGATGACTAGACCATCTGCGGCCTGGGGTTTTTCCTGATTTCTTCTGTATCTATTTATGTTTCTTCCCAAACGCTTGAGTTTCTCAAGGTTCTGTTTTCTGGATGAGTGAGAAAGTCTTCTTTTGCTGTTGTTTTCCTCTGGGGAGAAAAATATAAACAGAAAACAAACAAATAAACAAAACCCTACTCGTTCAATTGTTCTACGTAATAACAGATTTTAAACACCTTGAAGGAGATGGTGTTTTAACAAAAGCTGTGGTTTGTTCCTTTCTTTTTGCATGGTCTGCCTTTGCGTTTGCTGTAACAAAGACCGAACTCGCAGTGCTCACTTTTCTTGGTGACTCGGCCACTCCCACAGTCGGCCTCTCCTGGTCTACGATGAGTGTGACCACAGGAAGCCTGGGGCCTCAGAAACAAGTGGAGTGTCCTGAAATAGAGTGAGAAGGGAGAAGGGAGGAGAGCGTGGCCTGGACGCTGTGTGCAATGCCTCCCCTGTCCTCAGAGGACAGCAGGCTGAGGGGGGGGGTTGTGAGCCCAGGGCTAGTGAGAGGCTCCCCCCCCCACCCACCATGCGGAAGGAGTTTGAGCATTTCTGTATCAGGTTAGACAGCCGATCGCTACATTTTCTATACAATTACAAGAAGCCGTGAGTCCTTAGGGAACGCCTATTGTCCTCGCTATTTAATAATAAGTAGGCCATCTCTTTCATGAAAAATACCTGAGAAAAGATGATCCCAGAAAGGAGCTTGGGAGATGAAACACTTGTGCCTTTGTTCTGGAGCGAGTTTGCTGTGTAGTCCACGACAAGCCGGAAGCCAGCGTGGTCGTGGGGGGTTAGAGGAGGCCAGGGAGAGGGGGTGGAGCACTGGCTCTGCTCACCTGCCCTCCCACCTTGGTGGAGCTGAAGGGGAGCACCCTGGGTTCCCCGGCCTTGGCCTTGCTCTGCCTCACCTCAGGGAGATCCAGGGCTTTCACTTCCCTCAGTAATGACACGGGCCATGCAGTGGGTGGGGTGGGCTGGGGGAGCCGCCCTCCAACCAGCAGGTCTGCAGCCCGAGCTGCAGGCAGCGCCCCCAGGCTGGAGAGGAGTACTCAGTGGTGACAACCTCGATATGTCATCTCCTGGGTTGGAAAGGACGGTGAAGTCTGGCAGCTCCTCCCATTTTGCTTTCAGCCCTGGCTTCCCCAATGCCTGCTGTCTGAAGTGCTGCCTGTGCCGTGACCTTGTATTCACTGTTGTGGAGGGATGCAAAGCAGATGACTGATGCACTGGAAGGTACCCCGGCCCAGAGGCCCTCGTCTTAATTTCTGAATTATTATTCACCGTTTCTTGTTCCTTGGCAAAGCGCTTCTCCAATAATAGATTCAGAAAGAAAGAAAAAAAGTGTCCCGTGCTCGCAGCCACTAGCCATTTCTCAACTTGGGGCTTGGGGCTTTTGGTGGAGACCGGTTCAGGGGTCTCGGGCGAGGCCTGGATTCGGCCTTGCTGAAGAAGTCCTGGTGTGAGCAGGTGCTGCCTCTCTGCTGGGACCGTGTGAGAGGCCCGGGACCAGCAGCGGGGATGGTGTCCGTTCCTCCTCTGCTCCTAGATTAGGGCTCTGTCTCAGTCTCACATGACAAGGCTCTAGGCTCCTTCTGATGGCTGCCTTCGGGTCTGCGTGTGCGCCGGGAGGTCTTCTTCCTTTGCTCATTTGTAATGCTAGCCCACAAGGGTGTGTGGCTGTAAATCACCACCCGTGCCGCATAGCTCTTACCCTGTAGGTGTAATTCAAAGCACTGTCAGGAGGAAGAGCAAAGTTATATATTCTTCTTTATAGCAACTGTCATTAAAAAAAGACCCAATTACTTTAAATTACCACAAAATGACTTTACCATCAACTCCAGGACGGCTGCCCTTGGTGTTCTTGCAGTTAGTTCAAAGGGCAGGAGGCGGGACAGCCCTTACGTTTTCCACAGTTGAGGGAACACATGGTGTGGGCTCACTCTCGGACAGGTCCCATCCTCACGAAGCTGACGCTCCATTTTCTAGAACGTGGGCATATTTCACTTCCCTTTTTTTGCCACTAAAATATTTTAAATTAGAAAGTTCTAGCAAATGCTTGGCTTTCTGCAGGGAATTGGCCCCGGGGAAGGGAGTGGTTGGGTCTCGGGTTCGCAGAGTCTCTCCTCTGACGTGTTGGGTAACTCCGGGGAAGCGTGTGCAGGGCTGGCCAGGGGCAGTGTCCACCCCCGTGGGTGGGCGGTGGATGGTAGGAGGCACAGGCGCCTCGGGGTTTGAGTTCCGTCCCTTCCAGAGTGCTGGCCGTACACTGGGGAATCTGAGGTCTGGAAATCCGGGGCAGGAGGGGTGCTGGGCCCCAGGAGAGGAGCCCTGGGTCTGGGGCTGTGGACCTGTGAGTGTGCTTTGCAGAGTGCAGCAGGAGGCAGACAGTGGAGCTGTGTGCCCTTCAGGCCCACCTCCACCAGGGGCAGGGGGGTTGGAAGGAGTCTAAGCTTGACTCTGCCTCTCCTTAGGCCAGGGGAGCACCTACCGTTCCTTTCAGTTAGAGAAGGAGTCACAAATGGTTTCTGTAGGTGAGGCCTCTCGTCCTGGCTCCCCCGAGATCTCTCCACCTTTGATGACTTAAAGACGCCTCAAGACAGAAACTTGAGAACCAGTCCTGGCACTGCCTCCCACAACCTCAGCCTCAGGGATGGGAAGTCCTGGAACCCACTCATCACCACCCCATTCCGCCACCTTTAATGACACTTGCCTCCAACGTCGTTCTTATTGCAGTTGTGCCCTAGGCTATGAGTCCACACGGGAGCCGTCAGCCAGGCTTGTCCAGCGGTTTCCTCCTGCTGGCCCCTTCCTTCTTGGCACCCACTCTGCTGGGAGCTGTGGTCCTGTCCTGCAGGGCATCACGGCCCTGCAACTCAGCACCTCCTCCTCCAGCCCGGGACTCCCAGCTGACAAACATGGTTCCTGGGGGCTCGCTGGGCTTAACTCCTCTGAACGTTTATAATACTATTCATTGAGAGAAATTCCAGGAAGCGGAAGCACAGTTGTTTTTGAGTCGCCCCAGCTCTGCTCCACGCAGTCCTGCACAGACTCTTACTTCCAGAAGGGATTTACTGCTTCACCTCCATTTCCTTTCAGGACACGTTGCTGGAGTGCTTTTTGAAATTTTGTGACTGTCTGCATCAATGATTTGTCCTTTGAAACAGAGGAATGACGTTTGTCATCCTGACGTTTGCGGAGGGGGCCTGCGCCAGTCTGTCCCTTCTCAGCCTCGGGCTGCAGACCCGGCGGGGTGTGGTGGTGTGGGGCTGGGAGAAGAGGTGATGCCTACAGCAAGGCTGCTCACCGAGTCCCTCGGCTGCTCTGCCAAAACATTCCTACCTCACGCCCAAGCGTCCACTTCTTTTCCTCCCCTCCTTCTGACAAGTCGTGGAGCGTTCGGTGTGACCTGCTCTCTCTTGGGTGTGCATGTTGGGGGCTCTGCCTCTTCTGAGGAAATCACTTCCCCAGGTCATGTTGGGATGCAAGCCTCAGACAGAATGACCTACTCTGATCAGGATGATGAGGTCAAATTACCATCTGATTAAGCTTTGCTTAACAGTCCACAGTGTTATTTGCATTGTGCGTGTGGGTGTTCCAGATTCAGTGAGCAGTTTTAAGGATCCCTCAAGCTTGCATTTCAGAAGACTGGGTTTTTTTTTTTTTCAATCTCAGAGCAACTTACCAGAAATGGGAATAAAAGAATAGAAAAGCGACGTTTCGGATGTTAATTCTGAACTTTTGTAAGAGTCCTATTTCGAGTCGTGTAGGAAAAACATGTTTAGAAATGAATGTGTTGATCTGTTCGTATTGTTCTTTTCTGTGCTCTGAGGACTCTGGGGTTGTGCTGTGCTTGACATAATCAGGTTGGCTAACATAGCGGAAATCTCTTCTCTCATGTTTTATGTGCAAAATCCATGGGAAACATGGAGAAGGAAGTGCTGTGTTAGTAGGTTAGACTTTCTGGAGGCCTAAACCAGAATTGCCACATAAGTAAATACAGGACAGCTAATTACGTTTGAAGGGCAGGTAAGGAGTTTGCTTTACGTGTAAATATCTGCTAAATGTTACATGAAGTAAATTTATATTAAAATATTGCTGCCATATATCAAGAGTGCCTTCTATTTTATGTGCTGTGTTTGGCAGCTCTGTCCCGTGCCTGGCTTAGCATCAGCTCACCTGTTATGGACCACGGCAAGCCCGACACGCTTCAGAATTGCCCAGAGCCTACATAGAATACTAGATTTTTGTTTTAACTTAGTTAAGAAAATCCTGTTGGAAAGATGCTGTTGACGAGGCTTGTGATAATGTTTGCTAAGATGAAATTGAGCTCCATCACGAGGCACTGGTCTTCCCTGTGAACCTTAAATTACCAAGCCAACCCCATGCTAATTTATGTCAACAGTGGTGTTATTAAAATGGGTATAAATACCTACTCCCCCTCTTAAATGCAGATTAATGAGAATGACTGCACCTTTGTCAGGAAAACAAATAAGATGAAACCTGCTTAGTCTACCTCCTACTTCCTCTTTGTTTACGAAGCACTGTTTCTCAGCAGTTTTCCAGGCTTTGCTTACGGTCAACTCCATGTCCATATAACTTCTGACTGTGGAGAAAAGCAAACTGGACTCAGTCAGGATTTAAAAGCTAGATGTGCTGGGTTTCGGCTGTGATCCTGGCTACCCGGGGGTTAAGGTGAGAACCTAGGAAAGATGGTATAGTCCAACACCCACTCGAGCCAGAACAGTCCGGAAGGCTCCGTCTCCACCAGCACCCAGGTGTGAGGCTTCCATCCAGCTCCTGTGAGGTGAAGATTGCTGTCCGCATTCATCCTGGCAAAATGAAGGACCCCCCCTCCCCGAAAAGTAACCAGTGCAGTAAAAAGTCTGGGACGTGACTCCATGACAGCCTTGTAGCAAGTGTGAGGTTCTGAGTTCAAACCCCAGTTTAACCAAACGATGGAGGTGAAGAAGGAGGAGGAGGAAGAGGAGGAGGAGGAGGAGGAGGTAATGGTGTGACTTTAAGGTTCTCTCATAACCTTTTTGTATTTCTTGTCTTTTCTGTTTTTGGTCAGTCATGGGGTTTGAACTCTGGGCCTGGCCCCTGTCCCTGAGCTCTTCAGCTCAAGGCTAATGCTGTACCACTTCAGCCACGGTGCCACTTCTGGTTTCCTGGTGGTTAAATGGTGATAAGAGTCTCACAGACTTTCCCGCCTGGGCCACTCTGAACTGCGATCTTCAGATCTCAGACTCCCGAGTAGCGGGGATTACAGGTGTGAGCCACTGTACCCGGCCTCTATTTTTTGTAATGTCTGAAAACACTCATCTTCCTGTGACTGGAACAAAGTGTTTTTTTTAATCTGAATTCTGAGTCAGAGCCATGCTCACTCAAGTCGCAATGTTCTTTTCTTTAGTGAATATGAGCTGTACAAAGTAATAAACTGTAGTGTGCTTCCTGCCAGAGAGATGGATACCAGCAGCCTCGCCCCCACTCACTGTGCTCAAGAATGTTATTGATCTAGACATGCAAATACTTACGAGTCTTAGCTGAAAGCAGAAAGGCTGTAGGTAGAAAAAGAGACTTCCTAGAAAACCAGATCTCCCTTTGAGCCCCAGAAATGACTCTCCACTTAGTGCAAACCTTGAGCTAAGGAGAATGTATATTCAGAGCGCAGACAGTTCCTTCCGCCAGGATTGTTATCCTAACAGGCGAACACTTGAACTTGAACTCTAGGCGAGGGCCTCAGCCTCTGAGCTCCACTGCTCAGACGGGCTGTCTGGCTGTGAGACGTGCCAACAGGTTCCTCCATCCCATGACAGCTTTGGCAGGGTAGGTGACGGGCTGGTGGCTGGGGACAGGGACACCCCACCACCCTAGGGGCACGGTGGGTCCAGACACCACACTTGCATTCTTCCCTTGCCTGCCGGGCTTTCGCGGTGATTCTTCTCATTTCCTGCATACGAGGCGCCCTCGTGCTGGGCCCCTGGGTGAGCAGCTCTCCTGCCTTGCTTCCTCTCACCCCAGAGTTTGGCCAAACCTTTGGGAGAGTCTTCCTCACCACGGAGGAGCTGGAGACCGGAGCGTGGGCAGCTGAGGGGATGGACTGCGGCTGTGGCCAGAGCTCCAGCCACTACTGTTTTTGAGTGAACCCTTGTCCAAATGAGCTTAGGCCTTCAATTTTCATCTGTAAAATTGCCATTTTTTTATTTTTGCCAGTCCTGGGCCTTGAACTCAGGGCCTGAACACTGTTGTTGGGCTTTCGCAAGGCTAGCGCCCTACCACGTGGGCCACAGCACCCCTTCCTGCTTCTTTTTTTCTTCTATGTATGTGGTACCAAGGAATTGAAATCAGATCTTTGTGCATGTTAGGCAAGCACTCTACCACTAGGCCAAACTTTCAGCCCCTAAAATGGAAGTTTTGAGATTTAAAAATGTCCTATCCCCTATCTTTTTCCCAGAGGGGATCAGAGACCCAAGTGTAACCGACATTGAAAACATGGAAACGTCTGTTGCTGTGGTGTAGCGGGGTGTTAACCCTCTTGCCAGCGCTTGGTGAAGCCCAGGGTGTTTCTGTATGTGAACTTGCCCGGGTCCGTGTGCAGTGTCCCTGGGAGTTCAGATGAAGCCACGCGCTGGGTCACAGTGAGTGGACATGACCGGGTGGGCTCACCCCACCTCCTCCCGCCTCACAGAAGCCCAGGCTCTCCGTCTAGTTTTCTCACACGCCATTGTAAATTTGGGAGTTGTTCCACCCTGGCTCTGCGGTTTGGGCCATGGCGGCTCTGGCGTCGTGCTTGCCTTCATAGTTGATTTTTTTTTTTCCCTACCGTTGTTGGCTTTGGGGCTTGCTCTGAGTCTGGAGAGCACTCCCTTTCAAAAGTCCCTTCACATTGTCGTCCGTCCCTCTGTCCCCCTCCCAGCTCAGAACTGTCCACGGGTGAACAGGCCGCTGCGTGGGTTCACACGGCTCAGGGCTGAAACACTGACTCTCTTCTTACGTTGTCTCACACGTCTGTACCATATTTCAGTCACACCCCCATACACACACACACACACACCTATATCTCTACATATACATGATTCTTGTGTGCAGTTACCTATATGTGTGTGTATGAATTTAGTTATGATTCAGCATCCACATCTCCGCTTTCTGGGAGGGAGGGAAATATTGCTTGTGAAACATTTTCCTGGGGGAGCCATCCACAATTTGTTCTCGTGTAACTTGTGCCGGAAATCTGAAAACAAGACAGGACTTCATAAACACATGCTCCCCGTATCAGCACCTTGTTAAACAAAGGCGGCCTTGGGGCCGGGGCCACCTCCTCACCCACTCTGCCCGGGCGGGCGTGCAGCTCGCGCTCTCCCCCTCTTTACCCACGGGTCAGGGTAAGCGACTGCAGATGCTGGGAACAGGTTGACCGTGTCAGCTGCGAAACCGTTGCCACACAGATTGTGAAAAATTACAGGAGGGCAGGAAATAATTTATTTTCGCTAACAGTCCATTTCCCATCTGCAGTTGGTACCCGTGGAGGCTGAACGCCGCGCGTGTCTGCGGCCTGCCTGGGCCCCGGCTGCCGGGCTCCTTTATTTGACGGACGTGAAATACCTGAAGCCCGAAGTTCAGGTGAACAGTATTAGCAGCAGCTTTACGGCCTACAGGGGGATTCATTTAATTTTCTTGGTCTGTGTCTTTACAATAGTTTCAAGATGCTGGCATGTAGATACAGATCTTGTTAAAAAAAAAAAGAAATAGTTTAGACAGGTTGACTCGTTTAGCTGCCCGGCAGGATCTGAAACTCTTTTTTTCCTAAATTTAAATTCCAAAGAAAACTCAAAGCTCCCCCACCCCTCCACACACCACATAGCACACACCCCACCACCTCACCACCACCACCCGGCACAGACTTGCAGAGGAGCAGTTTCTACTCGGGCCCTTGCTTAGGTGCGGGTGAGATCTGAACAGGCTTCTGCTCAGTTTCCGGCTGGACGAGACCTAGCCAGTGGCACTCGTCTGACCATGCCAGTGCAGAACCCTGGCTCTCGGCCATGCAACCCGCAGAATCCCGGTGTTTGCATTGCATGTTAGGAATAGGTGGTCGGTGTTATTTTCCTTGTTTATGGTGGCTGACCCAGTCAGAAAACCCCTTTGTCATTTTTTTTCTGGAGCTGTTTGGGAACTCTATTTCAAAGCCGAATAGGCAGAGCTGTAAATTGCATGTGTTGTCGATGGGCTAATAACAAGTTCGTTTTTTTCTCGTGGCCTCTCCGAGAAATCATTCTGAAGGAGAGACGGTGGGAAGCGAGCCTCGCTGCTTGCAGAGCACTGGAGAGTGACGGATGGCAAGAAGAAAATGAAAATGTTTAATTTCTTCACTTCCATCTCAGTTTGGAATGCAGATGAAAGTTGCAGCTTTATTTATGGTCTGAAGGGTAGCTGGGCTTGATCACAAATCATGGAGAGAGATGGAAGTCCCGATGGCAGATTGCATGCTGAAAGTTTCATCATTTGTCACATACTACAGTGTAATGTGAAGGAGAGAGAGAGAGAGAGAGAGAGAGAGAGAGAGAGAGAGAGAGAGAGAGAGAGAGAGAGAGAGAGAGAGAGAGAGAGAGAGAGAGCTTGAATGCACAATGCTGTGGGTTGGATGTGTGGCTGGACCATTTGAAGCCCTTATGTAAAGCTCTGGGCTCATTAAAGCACTGGGTAGAAAAGTGGAGTATCTTATGCACACCGTTCTTTTCAGTCCCATTAGAAAGCTTTCCCCTACAATGGCAGCCAGGCAGAGGATTTTCACAGAAAGCCACGGCTCAGGCCGGGCTGAAGACCCTGGATTCTGTCCTGGAAGCATGGACGTTCTGTGCCAAGATGCCCGGAGTGGCTGGATCCAGGCGGATGGGGAAGGAGGCACCCTCACACCGAGTGCTCTCTCCCTTCTGCAAGGCTCTATCGTCTTCAGAAATGCCCAGGCGCGCGTGGAGGCAGAGCAAGGCCGAGCCCGACTCCTGCCCGCTCCCACCCCGTTTGCCGCCGCTGATCTGTTTTTCCTCCTCGAGTGTGACCTGCTGTTTTTCAGATGTGTGACCTATTCTTAGGGTCGGCAGGGCCGCGGAAGGGCATAGGTCAAGGGCAGAGGACTGGCAGCCGGAAGGATCTTCCGAGCCAAGGTCTCTCCGCAGGCCGCCCTCCGCGCAGATGCTTTCTCTGGAAGGATGGCAGAGGCTGACGCAGCATAAATAAGCCATGGCTTCTCATCCGTTGTAAGCTGCAAGGTTCATTTCCTCCCCGTCTCTCCCTCCGTTTCAGATTCTTTATTGCACATCATGGTTGCACCATTTGAGGCTGGTTCAATGCAACTGGTTTTCAAAAACTCAGGGCCTGAGCTCAAGGTTAGAACTCTGTCACTTGAGCCACAGCACCATTTCCAGCTCTTTTCTATGCATGTGGTACCGAGGAATCGAACCCTGGTCTTTGTGCACGCTAGGCAAGCGCTCTACCACTAGGCCGCACTCCAAGCTTGGTTGCTGATTTATTTTGATCAAGTGCCAGGGTAGTAGAGTGGGCTGGAAGAAACGGAATGCATGCTCTGTAGTGTACCCTGCAGGCCGGGGTAACTGGCAGTTGTGCTGCGATGAGGCTTATGGTCCCATCACAACCACTATCAGGTCATTGTGTTCTCACAACGCAAAACAAAAACAAACCCACATGTAGACAACCCAGAGATACTTGTGTGATTAGAAATAAATAGAAAACCTTGAGAAAATTCTATTTTTTTTTTTTTTGGTGGCTGTGATACAATACATCCAGAGGCATTGGAGGATTGTAATGAGGACATGAATACCAGACTCAGATTACCGGGGCTTTTATTTCCGTTTTACCTTTTATTGACTGGGTGATCTTGAACAAACCAATCAGCCTCTCTGAACATTACTTATAATTATTATTATTATTAAATGGAAATAATTGTCAAAGGAGATGGTATAAGAACAAGCCACACACCCATGGGAGTTGAGATGGAATGTTAGGTACTATTAATAATAAGTTAATATAAGTTATTATTAGTAAGATATGTACAATTTTTAAAAATCATTACTCTGTAGTAATTAAATTTTTCTTGACTATGCTAGTTGTAGTTGAAATAAAGAAAACAGAGGCTAGAAAAGCAGATTTTTTAGGAGATTGAGACAATTATGTAAATAGATTAAATTTATGGATTTAATGCTACTTATTTTTAGCTCCAGTGAGCCTGTCAAACATATAATGTTGCATTATATCTCAGCGAGAGTGGTTTAATTTTCCATGTAATCTTCAAGGCAGTATTGAACAGCCAATAGCTGTGATATGGAAAAATCACAAGATCAGAGTTACTTTATGTTAGAGAGTTATCACTTGGGCCAATGATTTTAGGGAAACGCACAATGATAAAACGATCAGATTTCGTTTTTTCCATTCCATTGGGAAAGATGCAGATGAAACCAAAATATCAACAGCCCTGAAGAAGTAGGGTTTTACTCTGCCGGCTCATACATACAAATTCCAGTCTGTCCAGCTACATTTTTGAGGAAGCAGGAAGGATGGACGGTCCCTTTGGGAGAGAGGAGCCGTGTATGGCACACAGAGCCCTGCAGGGGCCAGTCCGGCTCCCTTCCAGAATACCGAAACTCATGCCTAGGGCTGGCTTTCCACCGAGGAGCAGCCGGACGCCTGCCCTGCACGCGGCTGCGTTTGTGTGGGGGAACAGGGAGGGGCCTCCTAAAGCCCCCCCTGAAGCCCACCGGCCACCACAGTGCTGGAAACCCAGGGCCAACTGCTTTGCATCTGGTCAGGAGCAGCACAGACTCAAGGAGTTGATTTCAGTTGCGTAAATATTCATTGCCTGAAGGAACGGGGCAAGCATCATGAGCATATGTAGAATATTTTATTTTCTACATGATCAGATACGATATCATACGCTTATTTGGGTACTGTTCCCTCTCCTTCAGAGTGGAGATAGTCAATGTTTCATGAGACTATGAAACCCATAAAATAATTTACTGAAGAAAAGTTGTAGTAGTTGGACTCAGAATTACCTTTCCGCCATGCCGTGCTCTATCCTCGGAACGGGATAGTAATTCACTTTGCTTTTGGAGATTGGCTTTCTTTTACTTTTGTGTTGGGATTTTTTTTTTTAACTTCCAAAGTGTTGACTATGTTTGGAAAAAGCAAGGAAACCCCAGAAAAGACGCACAAAGAAGAGGACCCTGTGTGGGTGAGGAAAGCAAGGACCAGACCAGGAAGCTGGCCAGCAGACCAGTGTGGCTCAGCAGAACGACGAGCGAGATCGCTGGCTCTGAGGCTTCTTCCCAGGAGTGAAGCTGTGGCTGGATCAGAAGATGCAGGAAGCTTCAGACCACATTGCATCCTCATGGAGGAAGAGGCCGACGTGGTGAATACTCACTGAAGGTTAACACATTCGACTGGGGGGCCATCCAGAAGAGGGCTGCCAATCCAAGCACAAACAAGGCCTGCTGAGTCTCAGTGAACCCCCACTCGTCCATGAAGTCCAGCTGGGACCCAAGGAACAAACAAAATGCCTTTTCCAGCTTCTGTTCGGAGGCAAGTTTCCTAGGAAGGGAGCAGCGAGCTGTGGGGATCACCGCAGACAGCGTGACATGCTCAGTCAGTGCCAGGGAAAAGGCCCGGAGCACGGTAAAGCCCCAGTTGCCAAAAAGTTTCAGCCCCAGAAGGCATCTACCATACCACAGGAGCTGTGTGCCAAGCAGAGTTTTTCGAGGTTTGGTTGAATACCTGCTGGGATGAATTGGCCTATCAAGTAATTTGGTATTTATAAAGAATACAAAAAAAGGAAAGAAATATTTCCGGTTATGTATATTTCATAAAGTTGTTTTTTAATTTATTTTTTGTTGGTCGTGGAGCTTGAACTCTGGGCCTGAGCTCTTCAGCTCAAGGCTAGCCCTCTACCACTCTGAGTCACAGATCCAGTTCCCTTTCATAAGTTACCATGACATAAAAGGTGACCCGCGTGGCTCGTTTGTTAGTTGGTGTGCACTGAAAGCTTTGATTCTCCATTTTCGGGGTTCTGTTCCCCCCTCACGATCTCCCATGTGTGACAGGCACTAAAGTGCCAGTTCCTCTGGAAAGGTTTGTTCTCACTGAAGTGTTGATGCTGCGTTTGCTTGTTGTGTAAGCTCTGTGGTTCCCATTTTATGTTTAGAAATTGTTTTACACGTTAGACCCAATTCATGGATGAAAATTCATGGATAAAAGTAATAAATACATGATTTTAAAGTAAGCAGGTGAATACAGATGATGAATGTATACTCTCAGCAAAAAAACAAGTGAAATAAGTGTTGACGGGAACAGGAGTGGGACTTAAGTTTGTAGAATCCATGAGCAGACAGACAGAGAGAGGAAAGAGACGAGCTCTTTTGTGTTTGTTTTTTTTTAGACAGGGAATTTTAAAATAATTTTTGTTACCTTTGAGTAGTTATACAAAGGAGTTAACATTTAACAAAGCAGTTAATGAACACAATGCATCTGGGTCGGTGCATCCTGTCACTCAGCTCAGCATGCTCACCCGCCCCTCCTCGTCATCCCTTCCCTTGCTTTTCTTAATTTTGCAGGATTTGTAGGAAACTATTTAAAAAAATTTTTTAATGGTACCTTTATTTTATTTATTTATTTATTTATTTATTTATTTATTTATTTTTTGCCAGTCCTGGGTCTTGAACTCAGGGCCTGAGCACTGCCCTTGGACTTTCCTCAAGGCTGGAGCCCTACCACGTGAGCCACAGCACCACGTCTGTCTTTTTCTATGTATATGTGGTACCCAGGAATCGAACACAGGGCTTCGTGCATGCTAGGCGAGCACTCTACCACTAGGCCACACTCCCAGCCCAAGGTACCTTTATTTTAGACGTTGAATTTGTTTCGTTTTTATTGAAAAGGTGGTGAGCAGGGGTTTACAGTTACATAGTTAAGGTAATGAGTTCATTTATTTTTGTTCATTGTTACCCATCACTCATTTTCTCTCCCTTACCTCTCCCTATCCCCCTCCCCCCCATGCTGTGAGGTTCACAAGTGCATATCAATGTTGCATTCGTTCATTCTTTGTGTCCTGCTGTGTCTGTGATTTGCTTTCCTTTCCGTATGTTGAATAATGTTATATATAAGACACAGGTACAGAAAACTAAGAGAAATGCAAAAAAAAAAAAGAGAAAAGACACATACAGGAAACAATAAGAACCTTGTTTCCATACCTTGGAGTTCATGTTGATAGGCTTCATTATTTATGGTCCTGTTCACTAATCGTGTGTGTTTTTGGGATCCCCTGTTAAGAATATCTTGGGCATATTCTGTTTCCTACAAATGAGGGAAATCATGCAATCTACTTTTCTTTGGGTCTGGTTTACTTGCTTAATATAATTTTTTCCAAGTCTTTCTACTTGCTAATGGATGGAGCAGTGCCATTCTTTCTGATGGGTGTATTGAACTCTGTTGTTTATATACACCACATCTTCTTGACCCTTTCATCTATGAGGAGCATCTGGGTTGGTTCCATATCTTAGCCATGGTGAATAATGCTGCAGTGAACATGGTGGTGCTAGTAGCTTTAGTATGTCTTTGTGTGTGGTCCTTTGGGTAAATGCCCAGGAGTGGAATTGCTGGGTCATAGGGGAGCTCTATGGTTAGTCTTTTAGAAACCACCACACTGCTTTCCATAGTGGTTGAATGAGTTTGCACTCCCAACAGTGCAGTAGTGATCCCTCCTGGCCACATCCCCTCCAGCATCTGTTGTTATTAGATTTCTTGATCATGCCCATTCTAACTGGGGTGAGGTGGGATCTTAGAGTTGTTCTGATTTGCATTTCTTTTATGGCTAGAGATGAGAATTTCTTCCTGTGTCCCTCGGCCATGTGTATTTGCTCTTTGAAGAAGGAGAGACGCGCTGGTGAGCTCCCGGAGAGCCCGTGGACTTGGGGAGCCTGTACTTGGTGTGCCTCAGGGGAGGGGTTGCGGCACTGGGGTGTCTGGTGGGTGCCCGGTGGCAGCACGGACAGGGAGATGGGAGCTGGTGGGGACTCTGGGTCCAGGCTGTGGGACAGACCTGGCACTCTGACAGCCTGGGGGGGGGGGACCTGGTCCTCAGGGGAGGGGGCCTGGCTCTACATTGACTCCCAACCCACACATGACAGTCAGGGACAGCTTTGTAACCTCGGCGGTGTCGCCCTTTACTTTTAAAGACGTGATGGTTGTTGTTTTAATTTTTTATACTGAACTGAAGGCAAATCCAGCCATAAAGTCCGGCTAACAGGTTTGCAGCGCCAGCTCGTGCTCACGTGAGCGTCAGCGAGCATTCCATCCATTGCTAATTTTGCTTTAGCTTCTGTTACTACCGAGGAAACCAAAGGTGCCATGAAAAACTATTTAAAAAGCAAATGATAAGTTGGAGCCCCTGATGTGAATCAAATCCAGTTTTCTTCATGCAATCTGTTATTTTTGTAAGGAGAGGGTGGTGTGTGTTCCGGGCCCCAGGGAGTTGTTTTTATCTCTGGATTCCCACACTCATGGATCATCTCGGCTCCTCCACACTGGGAGCCAGCGTGGACCCACCCTGGCCGGCTGAGGAGGGGCGCCCCCCCTCAGGCCCCCGTTCAGCCAAGGGTCCATGGCCACCTCCTGTTCCCTTTGAACCCCTCCAAGGGGTCAGTCCTACTGGCCTTTGAAGTCACTTTCTTATTTCATCTCCTGTCTGTCGTGGTTTTCCGGGATTTCTCAATGCTTCTGGGTCCCCTTGCACCCAGATAAATGCCATCACTAGGGGTTAGCTCGTGTGCAGTCAGGGCCAGTCATTCATTCATTCATTTGTTTGTTTGTTTGTTTATTTATTTGCCAGTCCTGGGCTTGAACTCAGCATTCTCCTTGGGCTTTCTCAAGGCTAGAGCTCTACCACTTGAGCCACAGCACCACTTCTGGCTTTTTTCTATGTATGTGGTACCGAGGAATCAGACTCGGATCTTGGTGCATGCTAGGCAAGCCCTCGACCACTCGGCCACAATCCCAGCCCCCCGGCCATGATTTTAGATATAAACTTTAGGCTGGGCTTACATCCAAGTTTCAGAGCAGAGGATGGTCCCGTTTAGTGTCACTCAGCTCCCCCTGGTGTGAGGGTCTTCTGTCACCCTTGAAATGCTATCACAAGCAGAAAAACAGCAATGGCGTGATATTATTAACCGAAGTACAGACCTGCACTCACCACCTTTTCCAGTCTTGGGTCCTGTCCAGAGTCTTACATTACATTTGTTTCTTCTTAGTCTTTTCCAGCTAACTCACAGAGTCTTAGTCTTTTATTTCTCATGACAGCAGCCCCTTCCACAGCTTTGCCTGATGACTTCTCAGGATGTGGTTGAGGCTATCTGGTATTTTATTTCTGTCTTAAAAATATGGTGGCATTTATCTCCCTGGCTGAGAACCATGCCCGGATGAGATAGGTTTGTATTTCAAGTCATGTCTAAGTGCTTCTCTGTGCACACGCCAGCTCCTCTCCTGCTTCACGTGTTTTTCTGTACCTTGGCACCTTCCTCGAGACTAATTGGAAGAGTCAACCTTGTGGGTCTTCCTTCTCTAAGGAACAGGGGGTCCAGTGAAGAAACGGAACTGAAAGGGGACCAGATGGCCAGTTATCTTCTGAGTCATGTGCATTCTGTTCATTTCTACATTTCCTGGATGTCTGGATCACGCCTGAAGCTGGATTGGCTTGTCGTCAGGAGACAGCTGCAGAAATGTGGCGTCCCCTTCGTTCTGAGCTTGCACAGGTGCAGGTACAGCCACAGCCTGGCTGGGTTAGAGAGCATGGCGCTTTGTCTGCGTTGATCAGATGGTCTTCAACTCAAAAGATCCCCTTGCATATTAGTGCCA
Source organism: Megascapheus bottae (assembly GCF_031878675.1). Classification (NCBI taxonomy): domain Eukaryota; kingdom Metazoa; phylum Chordata; class Mammalia; order Rodentia; family Geomyidae; genus Megascapheus; species Megascapheus bottae. The sequence continues at coordinate 493,521 of NC_143546.1, forward strand.
GTGTATTAGTTTGTCCCTCTGCTTGTGTTTGTCTCTGGTTGTGTTTGTTCATATCACTAGACCTAGTTTGCCTCGGACCAGCTACCCATGTTTCTACACATTCTGGCAAACTCCTCATTGAATCCAATGCTCCTTTGCACCTTACATATATTTGAAATTTTGTCTCATTAGATATCTAATAATGTGCTTCCTTTAATTACTTATTATATTTCAGGTAGCAATGGAGAAATAGAATTATAGAAACACTAGGCTGTTGGTTTAGAACTGTCAAAATATGAGATTGCTAGTTATGAAAAACTAGATGAACAATCTGCTTTTTGTTCTTATATTTCTGGATAAATAATACTGTAAGATTGGCAGTCATATTCCTTTTCCTTTTTTCTTTTGCCAGTCCTGGGGCTTGAACTCTGGGCCTAGGTGCCGACCCTGAGCTAATTTTGCTCAAGGCTAGCATTCTACCACTTGAGCCACTTGTGGCTATTTAGAGTAATTTATTGGAGATCAGATGTCACAGACTTTCCTGCTCAGGCTGCTCATCTTCATTACTGTTTTATATTATGCTTAGCTGTGTATCTGAAAACTTACATAGAAATCGTGCCAAGGAATTAACATGATAGAGAAAAATTATCCTCAATGATACTTATAGGGGAAGAGTCTTGAATATTGGAAAGGAAAAATGGCAATATTGTTGCAGCAGGCAGTGCTTGCTGGGTTTGTTCCTTGGGGAGGACTTGTGGGCCAAGTGGTGAATGGATGCACAGGAAAATGAGCCTGGTGAGGGACCATCCTACAGAGAAGAGGTGAGAGGTACAAGCAGGAAATGTGAAGTAATAATGAAGTCACAGATAAAGTCAAGTAAGTGAAATAATGGAAAATTAGGTGTCATGGCTTCCCTAACTTGAAGGTAGTTTTTCACATTCTTCAGTTTCTAGGAAATCTATTACACAGTTTCAGAATTCTATAGCTGTCTGAAAGGATGTATATTCTACTAGCATGTTTCTGAAGAGGAAATTAAAATGCGTCTTAAGAAAAGCTTCATGACTTTGAAAACTAAATTTAATCGATACATGTCCTGATTTATCGGTCTTCAAAAAAATGTTGTTTGGTCTTGCTGTCTCAATTTTTAAACCTTTTCTTGTTGTGAGTGTGTGGTGCTCACGCTCGAAGCCAGGGCCTAGCTCTTGCTTGACAGGCATGAGTCTGACAATAAGCTACAGAATGTGTTACAAACTATACATTTAGTTTAATTCCATCTTCGTGGGTGATACCCACCAGACATGGGGCTTCATTGTGAACTCCCCACGGAAGCATCTTCCTGGGGTGATGTAGAAATGATGGAGCTAGCTCCCTCTGGGTCTTGTCTCCTTGTCTCGGGGTGTGACAGCTCAGCCAGCAGTCAGCTGGGTCACCAAGTCTGAGGTTTTTGAGGGGCGTGTTGTGAGTTCAGCCGCCGCAGTGGAGCCACGTGCACAGTCGATTAATGAAGGTCGTGTCTCGTTGAGTGTGTGTTCACGTGATCTTCACGGACTTTCCTTTAATCCTCACCTGTGATCTGGACACACCTGGCCCACCATGTGAACACTTGACCTGAAAGTTGCTGGATTCCTGAAGTTGGTGTATTCCCCATAGACACATCTTCAAATCTTCAAATGTTCAGAGACACAGTCGTAGAGTTGGTATATTTATAACAGCAAACGAGAGCATTTCTTCAGGCCATGTTTTACCATTTATCTTGAGCTGATAAACATACAAGACAGCATGTGAGGGATATTTATTCAGCTGTAATTGTGATTGTTGCGATTTTTTCCCCCTCCAAATCCTGCTGAGCAATCAATCTTTCTAAAGAAACTACAATCACCTCTTGCTTTTTGATCAACATTCTGCATAATTTGATTTCAAGTAATTAAAGTAGGTATGCTGACTCCAGTTAATAAATCACATGGGAATGTGATTTTCTGTATTTAATGAAAGATGTTTTCAGAAGTTAAAAATCTAAGAATAAAGATGGAAGCCAGGGTAGATTTTAGGACTGAAGAGATCTCTTCTGGAGAGTTCAGAAGTCTAAACATGAGGGGTCAGGAGTTTGGCCTAGTGGTAGAGTGCTGGCCTAGCATGCACGAAGACCCAGGTTCGATTCCTCTGTACCACATACATAGAAAAAAGCCGGAAATGGTGCTGAGGCTCAAGTGGTAGAGCTCTAGCCTTGAGAAAGTCTAAGGACAGTGCTCAGGCCCCGAGCTCAAGCTCAGGACTGGCAAAAAAAAAAAAGGTCTAAACATGAGCTTTCATGATGTAGACCAAAGCAAGACACAGATAATGCAGGGAAAATGACATGGTATCTGTGTCCCTTAACTCCCATGTTGCGTTATCTTGATTATTCCTCATGTTTTTCTACATAGATACCATGACACTTAGTCTGCAGCTGGTTATAAAAAAAAATTGAATTTTGGGGGTACCAGTGGCTCAAGCCTGTCATCCTATCTACTAATGAGGCTGAAATCTGAGGATAAAGTTTCAATGTCAGCCCCGGCTGATAAATCTAAGAGACTCTTACTGCCGGTTAACCAACAAAAAAGCTGGAAACAGAGGTATGCCTCAAATTGTAGGGCCAGTCTTGAGTGAACAAGTTGCAAGATTGTGAGGCCTTGAGTTCGAGCCTCAGTATTGGGTGTTTTCTTTCCTCCCCCCCTCTTTCTAACACACACACACACACACACACACACGTACAGAGAATCCCCTCTCCATCATCATATTGAGTTGAGTTGGTATATTTTAAAGTATCTTGTAATATTTTACTGGTTTCCTCTCAGGGAAGCAGGATAGATATTTAATTTTAGGGAAAGTAATCTTCGTTAGGCTCCAAAGTTCTATAGAAATACCCATGTAGGTGCCATGCACACTGTCCTCCTTGACTATTACACTGTATATCTAGTTGTCAGGGTGTACTGGTGTAATAGAGCAGATTGTTCATCCTATCCGTATTTATACTTTCTTATCTGGAAAACAGGAATAAGTTGTAGACAGCCGGCGGGGTTGTTGGGAGGACTGAGAGAGTTAGGCCGGCTCTGGAGGCATTTGGGATGAACGCTGGTGGCTGGCTTTGTGTATGTGCTCTTAGCCGTCAATGGAGGAAGTTCTTCCTGTCTGTCTCTCTCCCCCGAGTGACTGCTTTGTTGTGCTCATTCCAAAGAGTGCATCGAAGAATCCAGAGCTTTCCGTGAGACCGTTCAACCCACAGTCCCGTCCCGAGGTCACTGGCAATAATGATATTAGATGGTGAACTTACTTAGTGGAGGTAAAGCTTGATTAAAGCTGTAATTTCTCTTCTTACTGCTTGCCACGTAGGCTTAATGAAAACTTGTCCATGTGTCATCTGCTCTGCACACCAGCAGTTATGTAAGGTATTGTATTTTTGTTCTTCCCTTCCTGGAGGAGGCTCGGGACTACCCGAAAGGTAAGAGCAGGAAGGTCAGTACCGTGAAGGGCCTTCACCACGGCGGAAGGTGCAGGGCTGGGAGGCCTGGGCTCAGCCTGAGTTTTACTGATTTTCTTGTTACCTGTGGGGGTAGACGTAGGCGACTTAACCGGAGACAGAGTCAGGAACCCTGACCACTGCCTTACAAGAAGCATGTGGATGTTTCATCTCTTAAGTTCTGTTTTTCCTTTGCTTCTGTCGTGTGGTCACTTAGATACAGAAGCTTAAAAATGGACTTTCAGAGGAGTTCCTATTCAATCAGGGACAAGGAAGTACCACCCATTTGCTGTCTGAAGCTCCCCCCCCCTCCCATCAAGATCTCAGTGTTGCGTGCTGTTGGCAAGAGACTATTTTCAATGTCTGGGAAGAGATCTGAAAATAACTCTGGAAATTAATCACTTTAACAAGCTATTTAAATGGTAAACCTCTTAGTCATAGTTTGAAAGAGATGATTTTGAAGGCTGGGGTGCTTTTTTTTTTTTCCTGTCACAAATGTTCTAGGTCCTTTAGTCAAACCAGTCCTCCTTCTCGTTGGATACAGAAGAGGCTGAACTCTGTTTGCAAATGGAGGAGAACTCTAAAGAGCTGCTCGCGTCCATCCCAGCAGGGCATCTGTGCCCTCCCCCCCACGCTTCTCCGCTCATCCTCGGAGTCTCTTACTCCGCTTTCTCTCCTGTGAAACACCTGGTACAACTGCCATGGAAGTGCTGCCCACCCAGAGGCACGAGGGAGAGGGTGGTACGTGAGCGACTTTCAGATGCCAAGGGGTTGCAGTGGCTGTTGGTTGCCTGTTAAAAGGAAAGGTTGATACCTTGAAAGATATAAGAAATGAAAATTGTATTTAAATAAGGCTTTCCAGCTTTGTCTTTGATGTGAACCTGATGAGGCAAATTGCTTTCAGAAGTTAAAATAGAGATCTAAAGGTTATAATCACATCAAGGCAAAAATAGCCCAAGGAGAGATGGGAAGTTCATTTAAATATGTGAATGATTTGTGGAGATGTAATGGCTCTATTAATATTAATTATGCCATTATCATCCACACTTCTCCAAATGGGAAACTGCCGGCTCCTCTGTGCCTGGGAGAGATACCAAAATGTAAACAGAAGCTGAAAGCCTTGCTTCTGTATCTCCAGGTCCTTGGCGATTCTTAGTTGAAAAAATATGACTAGGCCAGGAGTTTGGCCTAGTGGTAGAGTGCTTGCCTAGCATGCATGAAGACCTGGGCTCTGAGCTCAAGCCCCAGGACTGGCAAAGAAAAAAAAATTAATTAAAATAAAAAATATGACCAATCTAATACTGGGGGGGGAAAAAAAAGTCTAGTTGTTGGTACTTTTCCAGACGCTGTGACAAAATACCTGAGGCAAACAACTGAAAAGGAAGCAGGTACAAGGTTCCTGTCTGGGTGGCTGGGCCCTGGTGCCTCTGGGCCTGTGGTGAGGGGGGCCAGGGGTGGTGGGGACGGGCAGTGGGGGACAGAGCAGAGCCCCCGCCACAGGCAGGGCTGGCAGGGCTTGGATCCTGTCTCCCCGCCTGTCCCTCTAGCAGCACCCCAGGCTGCAGCTGGCCTTCCACGCACAGGCCTTGGTGAGGTTCCTGTGGTTGAGCTGGCCTTCAGCTGGTTTCCGAGGGATGGGAGCTGCCCGGTTCCTGTCTCTGGTTTACCTTTGTGAGCCACAGTTCCGCTTTATTCAGAGGCATGGGGGGGGGGGAATAAAGGATTTTATGTCTGAAAAGTGATTCCGTTGGAAATGAGCTGTCTTTTAACTCAGTACTTGGATGTTTCCTTCTTGAAGCAATTGACATTTAATGAGGAAGAAAACCACATTGTAAGGGTTGTATTTATTTTTTTGCTAATACTGCCACCGTCCCAGTGTTTGGGAGATAATGTTTTTATGTGCGGTTTTAAATGTTTGATATCAATTCGGGCCCTAAACAGAGACATTTCATTAAAATCCTCAAGATTTTGGGTTTCACCCCGTTAAGTTCCATTATCAAAGCTACCAGGCAATAGCTTCAAGGCTTACAAGTTTTCTCTCTGATAGCCGCCCGGGTCTCTCCCTTCCCCTGTGAGTGTGAAGTGGCGTGAGCGTGGCTGCCACATCTGGGAACCGGCTCACGACGCCCCACGTCTGGGAACCGTGCTCAGGGCCGCCCCACACAGCGCGACCTGATAAAGCTCGGAGAGGAAACACCCCAGAGAGTCCAGGTGACCCACAGTGGAGGATTATCCAACCTCCAAACAGACCTCTTCTCTTCCCTTTACCATGATGGCTGGCTTACTCTAAACAGGGGTGGGGAAAGGGTAAAGATTTGACATGTGGGGAGTGAGGTGTGAGGCCACAAGATTGCCCACGCTCTTCCGAAGCAAGCAGGGCAGCCCCCAGCCCTGTCCCGGCCTCCACGCGTGTTTCACACACAAAGAACTGCCTTCAGGTAATGGGAACATGTCTCTGGGCCCATGCCGCCCCTTCCCTGGCTCTGTTTCTTCCTCCCGTGTCCACCCACAGATTGTGTCACCCATCTTCCGCACCGTGTCCAAGTGAGGACCCCCTGCCACCTTTGTCCACACTCGGTCTCACCCTTTCTGTGCCCCCACTCGACCCCCCCCGAGGCTAGGAAACATGCAGACATCTTTATAAAAATGGTGAGAATAAGTGGATTAACTAAATGAAAGACTGAGGAGGCATTGAGCGGGAGATGTTAGTAAATTGTGGTCAGAGGTTATTGGTGGGTCCTTCACTCCTGACCTTTCGAACCCCTCCTTCGTTTTCTTTTTGCACAAGCTGTAATTGCACACGTTTTCCCTGCTAACCTCAGTAGTGTCGCCTCTCTGACCTTCCACTTTGAAGTTACCCGTTTGGTCTATTGAAAGCATGTACATTGCCTGAGGGCCAGGAAACCCTGTGCCATCTGTGGACTATGTACACAATACATAAACTAAATACATAAAATTTAATTGAGAGTTTCATGCGTGGGAAAGAAAATCTGGAGCAAGACTTAATTAGAAGTCAGAGCACGGAGGATTTTTCCCAGGGTCCCAGCATGAGCCCGACAGAGCTGGGAGAAGGAAACGTAGACGTCTACAAGGACCTCACCTGAGGTGCCGGTGTTTGCTTAGGAAGCTCTGCAGACAAGCGTCTGCAGTGAGGCTTTCAGGAGACCTTGGTGGTGGTGGTGGTGGTCCTGGGATTTGAACTCAGGACCTGGGTGCTATCTCTGAGCTTTTTCCCTCAAGGCTATAGTGCCACTTGAGCCTCTGCTCCACTTCTAGCTTTTTTGGGGGGTGGTTCATTGGAGATTGAGTCTCACCTATTTTCCTTTCTGGGCTAGCTTCGAATAGCAATCCTCCGATTTCAGCTTCCCGAGTAACTTAGGATTCCAGGCGTGGGGCCAGCGATGCCTGGATGTTTACTTTTGAATTCCTTTTTGAAAATCAAAACGATGCAACTGCCAAAGCAGTTCAACGGCGAGCTAATCCATCGTTCTTTCGGATTGCTCCTCAAGCTTTTCCATTGACATGTCGACACACGTCAGCATAGGGCGGGCGAGCCAGCCAGAGCTGGAAGGTAAAGCTCTGTCCCTGGCCGTTGGCAGCGTTATGGGGACAGACCTGCCCTCTGGTAAAAGCGCATGGGGACGGAATAACGTCTCTCGCCTGCAGACAAGCACTCAAGTGTTGTCAGCCGTGCCTGAAGGGAGCATTAAAGCGTCTTCTATTTAAACAAATAGGGCGACGCATCCTAAAAGCAAAGCAAAGTTGCTTTTTATGACTCCGAAGTGCGTTCCTGGTGCACGCTCCATCGTTTTCAATGCTTGAGATTATTTACCGACGCAGCCTTTATGTTCCACCATCGTTATGGGATTTTTTTTTTTTTACACTATGCATTTCGTACATTAATTCTACTACAGGCTGAGGACTTTGTCCCAGTCTGGAGGCCCGTGACAGCCAGGTGCAGTGGAGAATGTGTAAGCTCTGGACCTGGCACTGTCCGTGGAGGGGATGCCGGAGCGCGCTGGCCCACGGGTGGACGGGGGCCTTGGGTCCCAGGTCCCCCCACCTCGATACTTCTTATTTAAAAATGACTTTTACTGCCGAGTCAGAGGAAGTGCCAGCTGGACTCTGCAGGCGCTGGCCGCGCTTTGAGAACATTACAGGAGGAGCATTACAGGTGGCTGGCTGCCACCACTGCGCGTCCCCCTAGCAACTCAGGAAGCTGAGATCTGAGGATCAAAGCCAGGCCAGGCAGGAAAGTCCATGAGACTCTTTATCTCCAGTGAACTACCCGAAAACCAGAAGTGATGCTGTGGCTCAAAGTGGTAGAGTGGTAGCCTTGAGCCGAAGAGCTCAGGGACAACGCCCAGGCCCAGAGTTCAAGCCCCACAACGGACAAAAAAAAGAAAAAAGAGAACGTACATTTTAATATCGTAATTAACTTCTGTATACATAAAAGTTAAAAATATCAGGCCAAAAAGGGATTAAAAATCGAGGTCTTAAGAATGACACAGGAAAGGAGGACCCCTTGTTCATCTGCCTGGAAATTGTTCCTTGGTGGGTTGTGGCTCTAATGCTGGGCTTTAAGCTGACAAGTCTTGGTGGCTGTTTTCTGGTAAGCAACAGAACATGTGTATTTATACAGGTGCAGCCCACGGCCACAGCTTCCTCTCAGGCCAGGCATCATACTTGCTGGGAACTCACCCCCCTCCCCAATGGCGGGGAGGGCTCCCCACAGGGCAGCGATTCCAGTTTTCCCTTTTAGCACAGTTATGAGTTAGCTGGGGACTCAGCGGAGTCAGGACTGCTGTCCGCAGGATTTGAATGGAGGAACAACAACAAAAAAAAACCCCAGCATGCGTTAAGGCACAGTGGCTGAAGCGGTGATAGTGGATGCAACTGCTTTCTGGCGTGGGGTCCTCTCTGCTATTGTTACTTGAGGGGGCTGTGATGCAGAGCTATTCACCGCGTAGCAAAGTCGCCCTCTTTCCTCTCTGAGGTTCCCCCTAGGGGACACACCACCTCCACACATCCAGCTGCCCAAACACAGCATGCACACAATGATCCTCGGGTGCCTCCATCACAGAACATTAACATTCACCAACTCATCATCCACTCCCCGCCTCTGTTCCATAGGAACTTTCAGTCTGGTGACTGCTGATTCTGTATCAAATTCTGAATCCTTCCAGCCCATATATTGTGTGGGCAGACAGGATTTTTAAATCCTCAGAATTAAAATCCTCAGATTGCTATTTATTATTATTATTATTGTTGCTGTTATTATATTTAGGTCAAGCATACAGTGGAATGTATTTAACCTGGCTTCTTAGGCTGTGTGAAATCTGGTCCCTGTGGTAATCCCAATAATTGTGTTTTCTCTCGGTTATCTGGTATTTTTTTTTATCCACTTGTTTTTATAAGACTTGAACTGAAACCATCCAGTTTGACATAGTGGCTTTTGGGATAATGCAATGGGAGCAGAGCTGCTTGGGTTTCTAATCAAAATACAAAAAGGCAGTCAGTGACAGGCCCTCACAAGAAGGAGAATCCTGCAAGTGCAAAGCGCATAATGCATGTAAAGACTGCATCTTGCTCTTGACCCACATTTGAAAACGCAGCAAGTTAGTAAACCAGGGCTGGGAATCGGCAAGGAATGGAATAGGAAAGGAAATGGAATAGACAATAGCTTGACTTGCAAATAGGGAGCACAAGAGCGATAAAACGTGAATTTAGGAGTTTCAGGATTGTCTACTGTGGTGACTGATAAGTAAGCAGAGTCCTGCGTGCCCTGCTCTTCTGGCCCTGTGGTCAGGACCCGAGCGAGGGGCCAGCCAGTGAGCCCCAACTCCAGGGATGGCAGCCTCGAGGTCCTGGGGTGTGTCCTCCACACAAATGGTTCTGCCGCCCTCCTGGTTCTGGATTGGGTGCCACAGGTCGTGTGAGTAGAGATGCGGGTTCCGTCTGTGACCGGGGAGAGTCTCCAGCGCTCTGTGTTTTAACCCGCCTGGCACACGTGCTGCCTCTTCACCAGCACCAGCCTGGCTGCCTGCCCCAGTCAGGTTTGCACGTGGGGATGAAAGTGGAATGGAAATGCTGGCCAGAGCCTGGGGCGCCCTCGGCCCCCAGCCCTCTAGAGACCAGCGCCACATTCTGCCATCTGCATCCTCAGACGCGGTCATCCTCTGTCGTTTCTGGGGGAAGCTTTTTTATTTTATTTTATTTTATTTTTGGTCTGTGAGATACCAAATACAGACAGAGCTGGATCCTCTGGATTGCTGGAGAGACGCTGGGTGTGGGAGACCAGACTGGGCGAGTGTGTGTGTGTGTGTGTGTGTGTGTGTGTGTGTGTGTGTGTGTGTGTGTGTGCGCACGCGCGTGGGCTCGTGGTCGTCTGTGCAGATTCTCTGTTGGGGTCTCCTCGTGAGGAATCTTCCCTTCTAACTATCTTGGGATCTCTCACTGGAGGGACACCCCTAGCAGGACGGGTGTGGGCACCGCTGGCAGCAGCCTGAACTCGCCGGCATAAGCTGGTGGATTGCTCAGGCCACACATTCTAGTCCCCACTGGGGTGCAGCCATCGGGGTTTCTAGGATAAATTCTCTAGGGATAAAGGCCTTTTCATGGACGGTGCAGAGACCTCATCCCAGAGGCCCTCAGCACACAGTCTTGTATTTAACTACATAAGACTTCAGGTTCTTCTCAAAATAACTTTATTATTTTTCCTCTCCTTCATGCACTTAAGATCATTCTAACTCACTCTCCAACCCCGTTCTCCAAACTAACTAAAATCGTATTATGTTACCTCTGTACCGTAATTAAGCTAAACATGGCTTTAGATAGTTTAATCCCAATTAGTGAACCATCTCCCAATTAAACTAGGTACCTGGCAAAGACAACTGTGGTTAGCGGCCTTGTAAAAGCTAAAGCCGTTTCATACGGCTGAGGCCTGGGGGAAAACCCAACACATTCTTAGCCACAGGACAATCAAAGCCACAGCACAGTCTTAACCACAACACAAACACAGCCACAGCACAGACTTAACCACAGCACAATCACAGCCACAGCACAATGGTAACCATTGCCTGTCACTGAGGCTGTGGTGGACTATGAGGAACAGGTTCGAATCACAAACTGTTGTTCACAAGCACCCTAAGCTCAGGACACTGTTTTCACAGTCACAAACATGCTGGAAACGCCCAGTGGGGAGAACGGGGAATTTCCCTTTTCCCCAGCAAGGCCCTTCTGCGGGGTTCGTGTGGGGGACGCCTCCTCCGTGTTCTCATTTTATTCTCCTCTCTTCTCTTATACTTTTTAACCTCTAAGAAGCTGTTCTTGGATTCAGAGATCCCTGCCGGGGTTATACTTGGAATCCGAGGTCCAGCCGCGAGTCTCTAGGACTGGAACTCCAGATTCTAATGGATCAGGTCCGCGCTCCTGGAGCTGGAAGCCATGCCCAGATCCCGCTCCCACCGAGAGCTGAGAAATTTGACTCCATGTTATTCTTGAATATAGGCTGCCTTTCTTTAAGGAGAACACAAAAACCCTCTGGTTTGTGTCTGCAACGCGCATTCAATCATTCTAAAACTGAATTCAAATTTTGCCTGGTGGGTCCCATGCTCTGCCTTGCCAGTTGCTCCCAGCTGAATGGAATGAGCTGAAGTGAGATTCTTGGGGGAGGTGGGGATAGACAGGGAGGAAGGAATGGAGGGAGAGAGAGAGGGAAGGAAGGAGGGAGGGAAGGAGGGAGGGAGGGAGGGAAGGGAAGGGAAAGGAAGGGAAGAAAGATTGTTCCTAAGCAGAGGCTTGCACATAGTGATCAGGGCCTCCTCTGCCTGAGCCATCCATGCCCTCCGTCCCCTGGCTTTGTGTTTTATTTCTGAGACTGGTCTTGCTGTGTTTCCTGGGCTGGCCTGCAGCGCTCGCTTTCACCTCTGCTCGCATTCACTGGGACTGTAGGTTTGCACCATCATGCCCGGCTCAATCCAAATCTTGCATCTTCTAATTTTATTTTTTACTTTGTGGTGGTCCTGGAGCTTGAACTCGGACCTTCACACTTGCTAAGCAGAGGCTTTATTACACGAGCTGAGCTCCCTCAACCATTGCAGTAGTTATTTTTCTGATAGGGTCTGGGCTGCAATGGGGTCTGGGCTGTCCTCGGACCTCAACCCACTTATTATCCCTGATTAAAAGCATGTGCTACCGTCCCTAGCGCTTGAATGGTCTAATTGCAAGGTGTTGGCAGCCAATATGGTTTTCTTGGAAACTCCGGGCAGAGCACATGCATGTGTCTCTGTGGTCTTTCCTGCTCCCACAGGCCTCAGGCAGGATTGTGCAGGCCCTCGCTGGCACCAGGTTTGTGGGGTCCTCGGGAGAAGCTGGCGGCTGTGACTTTCAGCGCCACCGTTTCCCCTACCAGCAGACCCACAGCTTGTCCTCGGGGCTCCTTATGTATTTGGTGTGGTTTTATTGTTGTTTTTGGATTTTTTGTTTTTTGGTTCTGTTTCTTTTTTTTTTTTCTGGCTTAGGATTTCGTTAGCACACAGGGTTATTCTGTCAGGTATATGTAAAATCTTTCCACAGAACCGAGAACGTAGCATGCACGGTTATTGAAGTGTTAGCTAGCACGGCATCCATGCCCTAATTATTCTACCATCTTCTTCCAGGGGAAGATCATTCTTCAATTTCATTAGCCTCAAAGGCATTTTAACCCACGTTTAAGTTTCTACGATATTCAGAAGTAAATGTGCCTTCTGTAAGGCTTTGACGTGTAAAAGCGCAGAGAGAATCTTTGCTAGTTTGTGAGTTTTCCTCTCCTGTCTTTTTACTTTTAGACGAGAATGTCTGTGCAGTTTTATTTCTTATCTGGGTTACGCACAGTGGGGCCGGCTCGGGGGACTTTACCTGCGGCTCTGAGAGTACCAATTCATCCATCACTATTCCGGGTCCCTGAGGCACGCTGATTCCTGTGAATAATCACCCCGGCCACAGCCAGAGCTGTGCCTCTGCTCGGGGGATGCCGAATGCCTCTCTCCTCCCCGTGTCCAGTGCTGGTTTAGAAACCCCAGGCCTCCAGGGAGCCCTCGGTGAATCTTCCGTATAAAACCATCCTGTTCTCACCCTGCCATTTTCCTGGGGTAACGGGAGCGTTTGGGAGAAGTCACTCCTACATCCCGGTGCCCAGGGTCTGTGGCACTCGCCCAGCGCAGGGTTTGCGCGGAGCTGAGAAGGTGCAATGCCACCCGCTCGCCATGCAACTCAGACCTGTTCGTGCTGCCACGAAGTCTCAGCCCCCACCTGCGATGGCGACGGGGACCCGGGTGACACAGTTCACTTGCAGAGCTGTTAGGAAGTGAGCACCACAACACGGATAATTGTCCCCACGTCTGCTAAGTCAGACGCCCAGGGATTTGTGTGCACCGGGTGTGGTCATGGTCAAGGCCTCGTCCACCGTGGCCGCCCGCTTTTCTGGGGGCCTCCCCTTCGTGTCCAGCGCCCACCGCCGTGCCACCGGACCATCACACCAGCTCCTTCCCTGCGGTTCCGCTGGAGCTCAGGGACCCATGACCCGGCCACCAGTCTTTGCTTCATGTATTTTTATTATCGTTAAATAATTGTTTTAGTCCAACTGTTTGTCAATTGCTGGAAGGTATCACACCGGGGGTCTCTACCCCTGCAGTCCCTCTCTTTAGTCAGTGTGATTTTTGTATCACAGGGGCCCTGTGTGCGCTTTCATACGTGTTCCTGTTTCAACCTTGCATTCCCACCCCTTTGTCACACTGAGCCTGACTTCAGTTTGCATAATTTTTTCCAGGTTCATCCATTTCCTTGCAGATAATATAATACTGTTTTTAATGCATGAATGAAATTCCATGGTGTATACACACAGCGTTGTCTTGGCCCACTTCTCCGTTGTAGGGTGTCTGGGCTTTTTACATAGTTTGTCTGTGGTGATGGGTACGACAATGAGCATGGGTGTCCAGGTGAATTTACCTATTGCTACATTTGGCAAATTTCAGCCATTTTGTGTCAAGGATTCTTTGCTTTTGAATTGACTGAATAAAATAACATCACTAGGTCGCGTCTATCCTTGTTAGAATGATAAGAATAAATAGGAAGGGGTGTTTGACCTAAAATACAGCAAGTATTATAAAGTCTTACTGTCAAAGGAAATTAGTGATGCAATTTGACAGGGGGGAAAAAGCCTACCTATTTCCATCAATAAAGCAATGTATATCTCCATCATTTTCAGTAATATAATAATAGGGCAAAGCTATTATAGAGACCACATCTAGGGAAATACATGCAAAACTCTAAATGAGCAATGCATGTGATGAATTATGCATGGTTTTAAATTAGCTAATGAAAGAGATTCCTATTACATGATAATGAAGGATTTCTGGTCCTAGTTTTCCATTTGATATTGAAGTAAATCACGGTGTTTGGAAATTCCTACTGATAGCCACTGCCGGGTCAACCTCTCCCCTGGGCTAGTTCGGTACCCGTGGCTGGTTCAGTACCCATGGCTGGTTCAGTGCCCTCTCTCTAATGAGGAGGGTGGGGTAGGAGCTGGCAGGGCAGGCGCTCTGGAACCTGGCAGGGAAGCTGTGGTTGGTAAAGGATTCAGATCCAGAGAGGGAGGACTGGCACGTCACAGGTTGGCTCTCAGCTGAGGTTATTTACTCTTGGTCTCCAACGCAGCCTCGGAGGGCGGGACTCTGTTTTCTCTGCAGCCGATCTGAGCACTCACAGCGACTTTGGGTATTTGTTCTGCTTTTTCATTGCTTCTCTAGGCATGGAGCATTTTGGTTTGGATGTTTCCTGTTTGCCTTGGTCTCTGGCCAGGTAGACCAGCTGCTGGTAAGTCCTGGAGCTTAGGAAGATTATCTTCTGCAGTGTTTTCCAGGGCCAGTTTTTAAAGTGCCTACTGCACAGCAGGCAGTTTGCATGTGTTACTGGATGCTCAGCATTCTGTCTAGCGGTCACTATGTACCAAACTTGGTCTCCCTGGAGCCAGCTGATGTGGCCAAGGTCTTCTGCCTGGTAATGACCGGGCTAGGAAATGAGATCAGGCATTGCCTGATTACAAAGTGGGGGCCATCTGCTTGGCTACAAGGAGCAGGGCAAGTATAGGACTGATGGCTTCAGGAAAGCATGTCACCTCAACCAGAATCCAAAGGAACAACACGCACCCAGTCTGCGTGTGGCGCCATCTTCCTCTGTGCACGATGGCCCATCCCCCTGCGCTCTACTTCATTGAACCTGCATTTCTTTCTTGGACTTTTTGGAGACAGAAAAGTACTGCCATTCCTGGGAAAGGAAAGGGAGCTCTGAGAGGCCATGCATGCTGCAGACCCCCCCCCCCCCACTTCCTTTCCACGCCTGGGATCTCGAGTGCCCTTCCACGGGGCATGCCTTGACTACCTGTGAAATCACACGGGACACACAGTCGGGGCATTTGGGGTCACATCTGCAGATCCTATGGCATGCTTGTGAGACCGAGTCCAGAATCTTCACCTCACCTCCTGCCCCCCTCCAGTGGTGACCCACAAGAAGGGATTCCAGTCTTCTGGCAGTTGATGTGTAATGAGGTGTTTTTGGTAGCTTGCTGCTTCTGTCTGCACATTGAACGTCATGGTCCTTTGAGTATCCACACATTATTTCATGCTTAGCTGGTTCCTGGAAGGCTTCAGTATACGCTGAATACTCCAGTCCACCCGAAACCCAGTGGGGAGACCTGGGGAATTCGGAGACCCTCCTCTTGGCATATGTTTGAGCAATTGCAGATTATGGTCAGCTGACGACAACACCACAGCCTCATGGCCTGGGTAACTAAAACTGCCGACTTGATCTCTGTTGAAGCTCAGTATAACACAAGACGCGTTACCGTGGCTAACGAAGCTGATGGCATTGAACACAAGAGTAAAAAAGATATGGGCCCGAGTATTCGAAAGCCTCCAACTTTTTAGCAGCCTCTGTCCTCTCTGTCCTGGTATGCACTCTTCCCCGTGCATATCCTGCTTGGAAGGCCTCTTCAGGGTTAAGAAAAGTGAATTTCAAATGTGTGCTGGGTTTTCTAAGTGCTCCATCATTTGTATGCACACAAGCACCGACAAAAGCATAGAAAACTCCAGGAGCCATCCATTTGGCTTTTTCCCTTCTTTCTCATCACGGTGGAGAAGTAAGGCACAGGATGTTTCAAGATTATGCTAGAAATGAAAGCACATTTATGTGACCACCGTGGAAATTATTATAATTCATTGCAATCATCTAATGTTTCTTTCTAGGAGATCAAGAATTTGGGGGAGAGCTCTATCTTGAATGATTACCCTGTTAAATTGTTCCTTGGATTTAGCATGAAGTAATAGATTGGGCTTCCCAAATGAAGTAGAATCTGTTTTTTTTCTTCTCTGGTTTATTACATATGTTGTTTGTGTGTTTTCCCCTCTCAACCCTTCATAAACATCTGTTTCACTGATTCCCCATTATATCTGGCAAAAAAGAATATAATTGAAGTAATTTAAAAATTAATGAAACATAAACACTACCCTGACTCTACCCCAGCTTTTCGTTGCCTTTTCATGCTCTCCAGATACCATTCTACTCCCATGCATTCTTATTATTTTTTTTTTCTGGAACCGAACACTTTGAAACTTTATCACTGAAGTTTAGGATAATTTCTTTAAGATGTTATATTTGCAGCTTCTGAAAGGATGCCTCGAAGCAAAGCCTTCTGACATAGCATACGTGTACATGACTCCGTTTTAGAAGAGCCAGGCGCCCATATCATCTTCTCCACGTCAGCCACAGCTTTCCTGGGTGGTGTCGCCAAGGCCCTTCCGCCACCACTCAGGGTGGAGAATGTGCACGTGAAGCCACCCTGACGTTGCCGCCGACCCGGCCTCCTCAGGACTTGTGGTTAGTCAGGCCTTGCCCTTCCAGGCCCCTGACTGTGTCCCCGCACTCCAGCCGGTCCTCTGCAGATCAAGTCTCTCCAACCAGCCAGGCAGTTTGATCCAAATTACTCCTGTCACACAGTGAAATGTTACGCTTGCTGAGGTGCATTTTCTAGTTCCCAACCGCAAACCTTACTGCACGTTGTGGTTTCGCTGAAATCCTTAATTTCCACCCTTCTGGCCCCCATTGCACTAAGGTGCGTGCGGTTGTCACACACACCTGTTTTGTGGCACAGGGACTGTAGAGAACCCAGAGAGAGGAGCGGGTGCAGAGGGGAGGAGCTGGGGAACCACGTCTCACACGGCAGGGCTCGCTCGCTTCTCGGTTGCGTGGGTGATGAGGACAGGGAATGGAGGCCAGGAGGGGGAAAACTAACGGAGATCTTGATAAGCCGTGCTTAAATAGAAAGGTGACACATGGATAAACGCTAGCATTTTCGTATTACTTACAACTTGCTAGGAAATTATCCCAAGTGCCGTATATATACATATATATATGTATCCTTGTTCGATTCTTAAAACAACCTCGTCAGAGGGTTTTCATTATCATCGTCGTTGTGTAAATGATAAAGTTGGGACACAGAGAACTCAAGTCACTTATCCAAAAGCATGGCGTATGGTTGAGATCAAAACATGGCACTCCGATACTTGTCTGTGGCCGATCAGAACTACGCCTCCATTATAAGTAGCCAGTCTATGTTCTCAAAGACAGAAGACACTCAAGATCCTTGTGGTGTGACCCACAAGACTTCCTACGAGGACTGTGAAAAGTGGGTACAACCAGGCAGCTCCATAGTGCATGTGAGGCATTTTATTTGCTGGGTGCCGTGGATGGAAGTCAGGTCTGGAAGCTGGAGGCCCCCACGGGATGGTCCTTGGGGCCCCGCTAGCTGGTGAAGGTGGAGCTTGAGGCCAGGCTAGCGCCCTTGGGAGAAGGAACAGAGCAAGCCTGTCACCTCCCGGTCCCTGTGGCTGCCTCCCTCTCTTCCGCTCTCTTCCCCTCTTACAGCGAGAGGAAATGCTCTGCTCTCACAAGGTGCTGGGACCCCACCTCGGAGTTCCCCGCTCACACACGTGAACTGCCAACGTCATTCCGGTCACCAGCTTGGTGTGGCTGCCACCGGAGCCTGGGCTTGGCCCAGACCTCGATCGTGACCTTGTGAGCATCAGGACAGCTGTGCCCGCTGTGGATGACTCCAGTCCACGCAAAGATGCCCCATGGACAAAGGCCTCGTGGCCCCCACGCGTGGCTGCGTGTGCCAGACGCCGCACGCCCTGTGAGAATGGACGTGTGCACACACGCGTTCCGTTCCGGGGCCCGAGCAGCCCAGCCCTTCTTGGTTCAAACAGAAGCTTGTTCGCCAGCATCCCGCCCAAGCAGCCAGATGGCGAGCCCCCCGTGCCTCCGCTGGGCGCCTCCCCCCCCCACCCCCCGGCACGGCTGGCCTGCCAACGGTGCCTCCGCTCCTGTAAGCACGTCGTGGATGACTTGTCACTCTGCCCCACTAATGACAGAAACTGTGATGATCAAAAACCATTTCAAAAGTTGCTGAAGCAGTCGCTGTCAGCCCAGGAAATGTGTGCAGCGTCTTGGCAGAGGCATTGAGAAGTGCAGCGGGGTGCAAGTGGAAGACCCAGGACAGGAGCCTGCAGCGCCTGAGTCCCACGACACCCTGACCCTGGAGAGGACGCCCTGAGCATGGAGAGGACGCCCCAGCCCTGGAGACGACACCCTGAGCCTGGGGAGGATGTCCTGAGCATGGAGAGGACGCCCCAGCCTTGGAGAGGACACCCTGAGCCTGGAGAGGACACCCCAGCCCTGGAGAGGATGCCCTGACCCTGGAGAGGACGCCCTGAGTCTGGAGAGGACGCCCTAAGCATGGAGAGGACGCTCCAACCCTGGAGAGGACGCCCTGAGCCTGGAGAGGACGCCCCAGCCCTGGAGAGGATGCCCTGACCCTGGAGAGGATGCCCTGAGCCTGGAGGGGACGCCCTGAGCCTGGATAGGATGCCCCAGTCCTGAAGAGGACGCCCTGACCCTAGAGAGGATGCCCTGACCCTGGATAGGATGCCCCAGCCCTGGAGAGGACGCCCTAGCAATGGAGAGGATGCCCCGACCCTGAAGAGGATGCCCAACCCTGGAGAGGACACCTGACCCTGGAAAGGATGCCCCGACTCTGGAGAGGATGCCCCAACTCTGGAGAGGACACTCTGACCCTGGAGAGGACACCCTGGGCCTGGAGAGGAGGCCCCGACCTTGGAGAGGATGCCAGCCTGCCGGCACATTAGCAGTACCCCTTATACCTTGGCATTGCCAGGCTGCTGAAAAATTATTCTTTACAAGCAGAATTGTTGTAATTTCACTGGGCTCAGATGTAAAGTGACCTTCTAGAAGAAAGCAGATCTCATGCTGTGACTTGATTGTGTGCCTCTCCTGCAGAATGAATGCAATTACGCACTTTGAACAAAGCACGAAGCTGCATGGCTCCTTCAAGAAACAGGCCAGAGCTGGAAATATGTCACAAACAGAAACGGCCCAGGAAGAGACAGAATGTCCGCGATTCGGTTTAAAAAGTGGGGACGAAGAAAACCACACGAAGAAGATCTACATGTGTGTGGTTGAACACACAGGACCTCTGCCTCTGCCCTGGAACAGCGGGCACAGAGGCGGGCCCACTTTGGCAGTGTCGCCATGAATCTTAGAAGAGCGTCCCTGCAGCGTGTGCAGGTCCACTCAGCTCCTTCCCGGCTCGCCACGTCTCTCCCCCTTATTTACCAGCTTGGTGATAATGTTAACATGACAACCAAGCCCAGATAATGTGCTGGCCAAGGAATCAGGGCTCCCGATTACAAAACAAGCAACCAAGTAAACGTACTTGGTAAGATACTGGTGATCTGAATCAGAAATCCATGTCATATTTTCGGATGAAATGGTGGCCCTTTGGAAGGGAAGCTGGTTTTGTTGCTTTACATACTGATCTGGTCTCCTGCAGGCCGTGTTCTTTTTCCTCAGTTGAGATCGAAGAATTATGTTTGCTAAGTTTTTTCTTTCATGCCATATTCACTATGATTTAAAGTTTTGTCGTCTTTTAAAAGATTATGACATGATAACAGAATTTCCCTTTGAGAAAAAAAATTACTGATTACATGATGTTCAACCCAGGTTAGTGTTCTTGCCAAATAGTCAACTTATATTATGCTTTTACGACATTGTCTACTTTAATAATTTTTTCCATATTTAGGATTTGTGCCTGTGCACTTGTAAGTGAATACAAGGTAATTTTACTTTCTCGTTTTTTTTTTCCTATTTTAGGAGTGATGTTTCAAAGAAATGACGGTCTTCTAAAATGAGCTTAACACATTGTCTTCTGAAAAGATCAGGGGAGAGAGGCCTGGAGTGTAGCCTAGGAGTAGATGCTTGCCTAGCATGCACGAAGCCCTGGGTTTGATTCCTTAGCACCACATAAACAGAAAAAAAACAAAAGTGGTGCTGTGGCTCAAGCAGTTGAGCTCTAACCTTGAGCAAAAGAAGCTCAGCGTCTGAGCCCAGGACTTACCAAAAAAAAAAAAAGAAACAAAAAAAAAGATTGGAAGAGAAGACATTTGAGTATGAGTGAGTCATGTGAGACTGAAGGTTTCTCTGTAAGACAGACCCTGATTGCATTTCCTTAATGGCTATAGGAATATCTAGAACTTCTCTTTTTCTTCACATTTGGTAAGCTATCTTTTTAGGGAAAATTGCCATAAAATGTAGAAATACACATTGTTTCAGCATCTGTAGCATTGGGATGGGTGATCACTTTTCTTCCTGCTGTTGTATACCACATCTTCTCTCTCTCTTCACAATCATTCCGTATTGTTACTGGGCGCTGTCCCTGAGCTTCTTTGCTTCAGGCTAGTGCTCTACCCCTTGAACCCCATATCCACTTCCAGATTTTTGGTGGTTTAGTGGGGACAGGAATCTCACAGACTTTTCGGCCCAGGCTGGCTCTGAACAATGATCTTCAGATCTCAGCTTCCTGAATAGCTAGGATTATAAGTGTGAACCATTGGCTCCAGCTCATTTCTAATTATTTTTAATTAACTACTTTTCTCTGCTATTCCCTCATTTGTAGGTTTGTTTATGCTTCTCTGTTGTGATGAGCATTTCCTGTCTTCTTTGATGCTACATTTTGATTGCTGCCTATTAGTTGTGCAAAGGGGTTGTACCATGGCGTTTCCCTCATGGATATTTGTACTTTGATCAGGTTGGCTCCCCTGCCATTTCCTCATCCCCTCACTCCCTAGCTCTAGAAGAATTTTTCATATGGTTCAACCTTCCTTTCTCTGCCTCGGTCACTCCCTCAAACAGTCCCATGATTTTAATCCTGATACAATTATTTGTATCTATATTTATTCATAATTGAGATGAGGTAATAACCTTTTCTTATTCATAATTACAAAAAGTGAAAATACCGATAACACTTTGTAATGCATACAATTTGGGGTACATTATTATTACTGTTATTTATTTATTTTTTTTGCCAGTCCTGGGGCTTGAACTCAGGGCCTGGGCACTGTCTTTGGACACTTTTGTTCAAGACTAGTGTTCTGCTGCTTGAGCCACAACACCACTTCCAGCTTTATCTATGTATGTGGTACCGAGGAATTGAACCTGGGTCTTCGTGCATGCTAGGCAAGCACTCTACCACTAGGCCACACTCCGGCCCCATCATTTCTTGTTACCTATTGCTATAAGCACTGTTGGCTTGATCTCTGGTGCAGCCAACACATGAATGAAATGTAGGCACTGCACTCATTTGTCAGGAGCATTCAAAATAAAAGCATAAACAAGATCCACAGCTGCCTCCCTGCACCAGCGTGTGAAAACAGAAACACGCGGGTCACACACACTTAACTTGATTTATTACAGACACTAGTCGCGCAGGCTACCCTCTCATCTACTCACAGGCTGACAGGAATTGTAGCTCCTGGATTCTTGATTATTTTCAGGATGAATCACTCAGAAAAAAAAAGTAATGTTTATTTTGTAATTCTCAATGAAAGAGCATTAAGGAAAGCCTCATCTACACGATTTTAAAACCACATTGACTGTTATTTTTAGCAGGGGATTAATTAAGAGATCTATTAATAGTTATATTACCAGAGAAGATAAATCCTTTTGAGGCAGGTGATTTTGCCATGATCATGAACTTTCTTAAAGCATATTGAAAGGAAGCACTGAGGCAGGTCTTCATAATAATCCTTAACCTAAACGAGATGTGTTTGGGACTGTGTTAGACTGCCTGGTAGACCAGATGGCATGACGTCAGTATGCCTCCATCATCAGTGGTTTAAGCTCTGCTTTGGTGAAGTGACGACCAGGTCTGAGGCAGGTGGCTGCCACCTTTCCCAGCCACGAAGGAGGTGATATTGGAAGTCCTGTGGTTGGGTGTATCCCATGGGATGCAAGAAGTTGGGGACACTCCCTCTCCATCATCCAGCAGGGCATGGGGAGACACATCTGTAATCCCATCTACGTCAGAAGCCGTAGAGGGAAGCTATAGGCCTGAAAACAGTATTAGCAAAACCTCGAGGCCTGACCTGAAAAAAACAACTAGGCTAAAGAAGGCTGGGAGCGTGACTCAAGGGGTAGAGTGCCTGCCTAGGAAGGGAAGCCTGAATTGACATCCCTGTAACTGCTCCCAAAAAGTATGGAAACCAGGTAACGTTTATAGAAGGCAAAGTTATGGGAATTGGAAAGCAACAGTTACTGTAAGTCAAGAACTTAATTTTTCTAGTGAGATAATAACTTACCTTGAAAGAGTTACACACTGGGCCACACACGGAGGTGTCTGGAATAATTTAGGCAGAACACATGGGTGCAGGGGGAGGTTCAGGAGAGGCGTAACCTCAGCTTCGTCATGCAGTGTTCAGTTACCCACACACCTCCAGATCAGCTTGCTCTGAGCACCGCTATCCTTGCTTTTCTGAAGTAGTTTTGCCCGAATACTTGATGTTCTTAATTAATGTTTAAGAGTTTTTAGTTACCTAGTGTAGCCAGGGAAAAGTCCGTGTGCAGATGGCTTGGCTCAAAGCCCTCAGGATCCCAGGGCCTCTGAAGTAGGTTAGAGGGCATCTCCAAGCCTCACCCATCCTGCACACAGGATTCCTTTCTGCTCCTTCCTCTCCCCTCCCTCTCCCTAATCTCCCCTCCCTCTCCCTTTCCTTCCCTTGCTTCTCTTCCCCTCCCTCACCCTCTCCTTCCCATACTCCTCTTTCCCTCTCCTTCTCTTGTTCCTCCTGCCCTCCCTCTCCTCTTTCCCTTGCTCCTTCTCCCCTTCCCCTCCATCTCCCTCCCCTTCCTTTGCTGCTCCTCTTCTCCCTCCTTCACCAACAACTGGTGGAGGGTTGCCAGCCTCTAGGTAGCCAAGGAGAAGTGGGAAGAAACCTTAAAGGAAGCAGCAAAGAGAGCAAATGGAGGTCCAGCCCTGTGTCTTTTTATCTTATTTTATTGTCAAGGTGATGTACAGAGAGGTTACAGTTACATGAATAAGGCGATGAGCACAGTTCTTGTCAGACTTTGTTGCCCCCCCATCCATTCCCACGACCCCCCCACCCCAAGTTGTCAAGTCGATTGCCGACGTGACGCAGCATCTGTGAGGCCTGCTGCTGCAGGGCTACCGCTATGCTTCCTCTCAGGGTTTCCTTTGTCCTCTTCCCCAAACCAGATAAACGGATATACAAGACACAGGGTACCAAAATCGAACGCTGCCAACGGGGTAAGCAAGAGGAAAAAC
Organism: Megascapheus bottae; assembly: GCF_031878675.1. Classification (NCBI taxonomy): domain Eukaryota; kingdom Metazoa; phylum Chordata; class Mammalia; order Rodentia; family Geomyidae; genus Megascapheus; species Megascapheus bottae. The sequence goes on from NC_143546.1 coordinate 516,722, forward strand.
AAAGATAAAAGAAATAACTTCACATCGAACCTTAAAATCATCAGCAGAAAGTCCCCTTGTCTCCATGTCTTGGCGTTCATTTCAATAAGCATCATTTTATATGGTTCTATATGCACAGCTATTGAGCTCTTGGGATCCTCTGCTCGGAGAATTCTAGGCATACACTAATTATCACAACTGACAAATGAGGGAAACCACGGAGTCTAAGTTCCTCTGGGTCTGGCTTGTTTCACTTCATACGATCATTTTCAAGTCTTTCCGTTTCTTTCCGAATGGTGCGATGTCATTCTTTCTGGTGGAAGCGTGGAATGCCATTGTGTGTACGTAACACCTCCCTCCACGAGGGGCCTCTCCGGGCACGGGCCACAGACCTCCTTCAGTGAAGCACGGGAGAGGCCTGCCGTGCGTGGACTGGACACGGAGCCCTGCAGAGGTCGTGAGCAAGAATTCAGCAATGTTACCGGGGAGAGAGCTGGGCAGGGGTCTGAGAGTGCTTGAAAATCTAACCCGTTGTTATCAAGAGCAATGGACTTAGGACATGAAGATCTTCATTAGAACCTATCCTGATTTGAAAAGGGAAGAGAGAGAGACAGAGACAGAGAGAGAGAGAGAGAGAGAGAGAGAGAGAGAGAGAGAGAGAGAGAGAGAGAGAGAGAGAGACAGAAAGACAGACAGACAGAAAGAGACAGCGACAGAGAGAGAGAGGAGATCACCGTTTCACAGTTTCTTGGGGTGTCTCTCCTGACTCCCGGAGCCCCAGGCCCGGCTCCATCTCCCATCTCAGGTCCACTGCCTGCAGCTGGGCCGGGAGGGCCGCATGCGTGCGTGGGAAGGGCTGCACCTGGCCAGGCCCCTGCTAGCCAACCAGCTGCTTCCAATCTGGCTCTGCGCCTGGGGGCAGGCAGGAGGGTCAGACGCCAGCCACCTCTTCCAGGGGACCCCAGGCATCCCCCCTTCTCTGCAGGAGGCCGCCTCTTCCCCAGTGCCACCCTGGACAGCTCTGTGAACACGAGGCGCCCTGGCCACCCAGCAGTCGCGAGTGAGTACCAGGCTGGCACTTGAGCCGGGCGGACTGGGCTTGGCGAGCACGGGGCGTCCCTTGGGTCGCGGCGTGTGTTCCCCCTGGCCGGCTCCCCTCTCCTGTGCTCGGGTCTCTCCAGCGCCCAGTCTGTCTGTCTGTCCTCATGATGGACAGACATTTCATTCAGCCCTCTCTGTGGGCGCTGAAAGTCTAAGGCGGCCTGGTGAGAAGTCAGTTTCTGAGAAGGACGGCTTCACAACGACAGTGGTCCCGGCCCTTGTCACTCAGGAAGGCCGCGTGCGGGTCCAGCCCGTGCCCCGGGCGGGGCTCAGGACTGGGCCTGGGCAGAGCTGGGAAATGGTAAAGCGTGATAGATGGCCGTTCAGTTTTTCACTGAGGGCACCTAATTAAACATGCTTTAAAGAAAACACTGGCTTATAAGCCAAACACAGCACATCTGGGGACCATATGTGGCAGGAGACCCAAAAAGGGCATTGGAAATCACCCTCGTTCCCAGAGGCCCATGTGTGGGCAGGCCTGCTGGAGCGTGGCCAGCACAGAGGGGTCTGGGCCAGCCCCGACTCCCGGGGCCCAGGGAGCGGGAAATCCGGTAAGCCAGCACCTACCTGCTCTTCCTCGTGGGCTTGGGTTCCCTGTGGGACTGGAGGCCGGAGCTCTGTGCCCACCGCCCGGCCAAGGCCTTTGCCAGCCTCACAGGTGAGTACCAACCCACAGCGCGTGGAAGGGATGCCAAAGGCTGCGGGAGAAGCTCATGATAACAAGGCCGTGCTCGGGAGTCAGGCTTATGGAGAGCTTCTTTCCTATTGCTGGTAGTGGGCTCATCTTGTCAAATAGAAAACCAGGCCCAGAGAACAAGGCCCAGGCACACGCTGGGAAACTTAGGAAAGTCCAGCAGTCCAGCACACTCGCTGGGAGGCGGGCAGACCTGCAGAGCCTCCTTCCCCAGCGTCCTGCTTTTAGTCACCCGAAGAATGGCTTCGAACCAAGAACGTGAGCCTTTTTAATGTGGAGCTGTTTACTCACAGTTGTTGCTAGGTCTGAAGATGTCAGGTAGAAACACCGTGCTGTTGTGTTCCCATTCCCGTGGGCTTTGTGGCCCTGGCTAATTTTTGCATCCTAATAGGATATGGCGAGTAAACACATCCATGCCCGGAAGGTGTGGAGACAGCCAGGAGGTTTGTTCAGGTGAACCCACCAGTCGGGTAATTGCGTGTTCTTGGCAGTTTGACAATGAAATAGGAACTGTCCAGAAAGTTGTATGAGAAGAGCTTCTGAGAATCCTTTCTTCTTTTGCTGTGAATAAATCACTGGGCAGGGGTGGGGAAGGGGACCTCGGGGCGTTGTAACCGAGGGGATTTGGCCATTGGCCCCTCTGTCTCCTTCACAGAGAGAAACGGTCCTTACGGCCAGGTGTGGCCTGTGCACTCAGATTCTGAAAGCATTTGCTAATCGGCTACACGGCAGGTTGTGTCGCTGATTTTTGTGTGTTCTACTTCCCTTTGGTTCCATGATGATGGAGAGTCTGTGATACACGCGATCACATTTTCTTGCTCTGGGTTCGAGAAGAAAATGTGTACCCATGGGCTTCCTAGTAGGTCCTTGGGAATTGGCTTGGCTCTGTAACCATTCTGAGTTTGGTACGGTGACATTGGACCATTCACAAAGCCGTTCCTGGATGGGAAACTGCTTCCAATATCCTTGGGCCATTGCAAACACCCAAGGCAGAGGGCCTTAGACCTGGCTGTGGGCTCCCAAGGCCCCACTGGCGCCGTCCTTCAAGGCTTCTCATAATGCTCAGGCTAAATTTCACCCTTCACTGTGTGTGTGTGTGTGTGTGTGTACACACACCTGAGCGTGTATACCTGACTTCACCACTATACTTCTACCCCATCAGCCGTCAGCCCTGTCTGGCTCAAGGCTCCCTCTCAGGCCTTTTCTTCACTGGTAATAGGTGCTAATGGAATAATTGGATAGGCTAATCTCTGATAATGTTACTCATCTTAGCGAAAAGTCGATTTTAGTCCACTTAAAATGCACAGCATCTTAGGAAAGTCTTTGAAGAGTGACAGGAAAATTAGAAATCTCTGACAAACCAATCCGTCGAGAGAGACTATTTTGGAGCGTGATACCCTTTATTTTCATTTTTATGTTTTGATGCAGGGACTGGGGCTTGACTCCGTGTCTGGGCACTGTCCCTTAGTTGTATTTTGTTTTTAAACTCAAGGCTGGTGCTGTATCTCTTGAGCCACAGTTTCACTCCTGGCTTTCTGTTGGTTAATTAGTGATCTCACGGACTTCCCTGGCCACACTAGCATTGAATCATGATCGTCAGATGCCCATCCTCTTGCGTAGGGTTAGAGGTGTGAGCCCTGGCACCCCGTGAGTGAGTCCCCTTAGAACTGTAGCTCAGGACAGCAAAGTCTGGAGTGGCTTCCCAGACTCCTGGCTAGCGTGGTGGGTTCCCGTGAGAGGGAGCCAGACACAGTCCAGTGCGTGAGCATCCATGCACACATCCATGCGCCTTAAGTAAACATTCATATACTTGTGGCTTGCCTGAATATGAACAGGGAGAAAGAGATGGGAAATTGATAGCCGACCGGAACAAAGAACAAATGATTTGTCCAGCTAAATTTGACATTCTTTTTTTTTTTTAACTGCGTCAATGAAAACTAGTGAGTATTTGTTACCACCGATATCCATAGAACTTCAAATGTGTGCCTTTGCATTCAACTGAGGTGCAGGCGGGAAAAGGGACAGATATTGTACTCCTACTGTGTGCTCTGCCTCCTCCTGCCTGCGCCTTATATCGTGGTCCTACTGTGTGTGTGTGTGTGTGTGTGTGTGTGTGTGTGTGTGAGGACTTGTGCCAAGTGCCTTACGTTGTAATCCTACTATGTGCAGCTCCTCGTGCCAAGTGCCGGTCATAAAACAGATGTGATTTCTATGAGGGAGGAATCACTTTGTCCATTTGTAACGTGTGTTCTTGTGCTGACAATTCCAACAACTCTTACAGGTGTATGACAGATTAAAATTCAAAGAGATATAAACTTAAAAGAGAGATGAATCTCAAAGTAAAAAAGCCAAAATCGAACCCATAAACTCTACTTCACCTGAAACCCAAAGAACATGCAAGTACATTCCAATGAGCCACAGCATTCACCATTCAAAGTAATACTCTAAAAATTATGCAGAATCAAAGCCTGGAAGACCATCATGAAATGTGCATAAATACTAAGGAGGAGTTTGGTACATGGGTCAACAAACCTTGGCAGAATCGCAGGGCCCATCTATGTCCTCAAAGGACTCTGTCCTACGAAACTAATCAGAGACATGCAAGAACTTCATGTAGGTCTAACAGCTTTGCATGGCTGTGGGCATGTACAGAAGAAGGTCAATGTGGGGCTGGGAGTTTGGCCTGGTGGTAGAGTGCTTGCCTAGCATGTACAAAGACCCGGGTTCGATTCCTCGGTACCACATACATAGAAAAAAAAAAGGGAAAAAAAAAGCCAGAAGTGGTGCTGAGGCTCAAGTGGTAGAGCTCTAACCTTGAGAAAAATCCAAGGACAGTGCTCAGGCCCTGAGCTCAAGTCCACGACTGGCAAAAAAAAAAGAAGAAGGTCAATGTTATTTGAGGGTAGATAAATTAAATTGGTAAATTGATAAGTTATAGAGATGCCACAATCTTCGGCAGAGTGGCGTGGCCAAAAGTCCAGAAGAGAAGATACAGGAAATTATTACATTACTGCACCCAAAGAAGATAGCAGAAGAGAGAAAAGACAGAGGTAAATAAAGTCATAGCAATGACCACATACATGCCATGGTCAAAGCACTCCAACTACAGAGCAGAGACATAGAAAGTGGACTGAAAAGCAAGTCCTGACCTAAACTGCTGTGAGGCATGCCCTTGAAAGGTAGACAAAAACAGATAAAATCATGGAAACCATATATGGCAGCCTAATGCCCACGAAAACCTGCAATGGCTCAGTTTTGGCAAAGATAACGTTTTATGTCTGTTTTCTTTTCATGGGCATAAAAAATGTACACAAGGTTTCCTTGGTGTTCACACTTATGGCGTAGTCCCAGGAGATATTTGTGGTGCCAACTCTAGGTGGTGATTTCATACAGCACAGATTCCTAGACCTCAGACAAGGGGACCTCGACTGTTTCTTGGAAAAGATGCCATCAGGAAAAGTTCAATGCCCAGGTGAAATAAACCGCACCAAACTGGATGAGATTTTCCTCAAGGAGTTTTCCAAGGATGTCTCCAATTAGAATGTATTTATAATGTCAGAAATATAATCAAAAGAGTCATAATTACTTCATAGGAAAATTAAAATGGTAACAGGGTAATAGCTTAGAAGTACCAAACATGACGTGTCATATCACAGGATGAAACTCTGCTCCTGCCCGGGGTGAAACTGAGTCCAGGATTTATGAAATACTTGGGTTGCTCTGTGCAGATAGATTTGCTTGGATCCCAGAATTGTATTTGCTGATTAGATCATTTCTCAGTTCCTGGTGCATCAGAAATAATGGCTCACTGAACAATATATTCACACCAAACATTGCAGGAGATTTTAATGAGGCAGAAAAATGCCAACATTTCAATGGCTGATAGGTTTTGTTCAGAGCAACTGGAAGTTATAAATGGATAATTAGGAAAATCCAGATAATCTGGTAATCGATGTTACATGTTCACAGTCTGTCTGCTCAACAGCCATACACTTTGAAACAGAATAATGACCTAGAAGTTTCACTTAAGTTTGCATTTCCAAATATACTTGAACACCCCGTTTCATGTGTTACTAAGCCATCATGGAATTCAATATTGAAAAGGTGAATCTTTTTAATTTAATCAGCAAAATCCACTATTTTACTGTGTTGACTTTGTCTTATTGCTGTTCTCTGCACAATATGAGGCAAGGAAGAGAATTAAAATGAATGCTTTAGCGGTAGTTTTGCTTCAGGGTGGTCATAGTTCAACTCTCAGGGCACATTGTCTTTTCCAGAGAAGCTTCCGAATTTCTGGGATAGGTGCAGGGCAGAACAGTAAAACCAGTTGTCCAGCTGGTTTGCTGGATTACTGGTTTACTATCCAACTGGATTTAGACCTCATTCCACCATTGCTCAGCTAACAGTGTTATTTTGCCAATTCTACATGGGAAGCTATTTGCTGTAGAATAAATTTGCAAGGACATGTGAAGAATTCACTCTCACAAATAAAATATCCTTTGGTAGAATGATTTTCCTAAGTGGAGTCTGGGGGCTCTGTGTTCACTCCTGCTTCTCTCGGGGCTTTGGGCGAGGGGGGGGGGCGCATCCTCTCAGTGCCCTGAAATCCGCCGAAGTTCTGACCCTTTTAGATCGATACAATTTCTTATTTGGCTTCTGCATTAAAGTCTGATCTTAGTTAGCCAGAATATAAAGATAGAAGAGTATTCGATGGGAGAAGACGTCATTCACAACATTTAAGAGAATGAATTCATTCTCTTCAGTTAAATTACCCATAATTGCAATGCACCCACTCTGATATGAAAATTGTGTTTTCTAGGTAAGGTATTTTTCTGTTCCTGGACTGTGTTCCAATTATTATCAAAGATTGTTATAAAAAGGTAATAATCACCTATTCCATTTTGTCCCCCTGCCCATTTTCCCATGGCAGGGACAGCCCGTGTGTCTCAGTCTCTTGTCCAGGAACGCATTCTCCTCCACTTGACTTCCCCTTTCTACGCATGCCACCTCATTCTTGTGTGCCTCTGTGCTCCCCCGCTGTTCGTGAGAATAGTAATTACATCTAATTAGAAGAGATTAAAATGCTATGACTCATGGAAATAACGAAACTTGATTATGTTTTATACAAGGCATATATCCCAGGCCTACATTTTACCCTTGGAATCAGCCAGCCTTGCAAATGCCCACTCTCCGCTTATCCCGCTAGAGCCCTCCCCACCTAGCCTCAGGAGCCTGTCTGTCCCAGGCCCGTCTGATTTTTCAACTTTACTTTGTATATAATACATTAATTTTACCCATCTTAGGTATGTTAAGTCAGAGTCACAATGGACGTAGGTAGTCTCTGTGCTTAAATCGTCAGCAAGCAGCATCCTTAGCGATGCCTTTGACAAACCCAGAGCCAACACATTGTTTTCTATTTGATGAAGATTTTCCAAACTGAGAGAGTGAAATCGTCTCTTTTAATGCCTCAGGACGCAGCACGAGGCTCACTCCAGCTCGTTCCAGTGGCAGTCCAGAGCAGGAGAGGCATGTCACACAAATAGGTAGGCCTGTGCCGTGAACACCTCCCGGCACGGAGGATGTGGAGATAGGAAGAGCGAAGGTTTACTTTACTGGCAAAAGCAAAGACATATACATTAAAACTTGAGTTACCTTTACGGGCAAACTTTGACGGCATTACTGTACTCCGCACGAATGAAGACATGGCAGGACGGTGCCTCCCGGCACTTGGGAATGGCCATTTTTAAGAACGAGTGATTCTTTCAGGATACTATCCATGTGCTCCGTTGTCGATCATTTTCTCTTGCAGGGCTTTTGACTAGAAATAAATGGGCGCCATCACCAAGGGTGGCATTTCAGAATGGATTCCGTGAAGGTCACAAGACAGCCGTGGCACTGTTAGTTCTCTGTGAGAAACAAGTGAGGGAGCTCTGGCCGGGAGCCCTGTTTTCTGTGGGAGTGGTGCTGTGTAGCTGGAGTCACCCCTTCAGCACAGCCTGACTCCTCCCGTCCCCCTCCCCCTCCCACTTCTCTGTGTCCCCCTCAATGGCAGATGATCGCGAATAAATCCATGGCAAATCCTCATGCTCGCCTGGCATTCTGAGATTCTGGTAATGAATAGTCTACTTTCCTTTAGTTATCATATTACTGTAATTATGTATTTATAATTCAGTCATACGTGTAGTTGCATTTGCGTATGTATGTATATAATATATAAGATGCATAGATATCTGCATATGTGCAATGTATGTACACATTTTCTGTTGATTGGTGCGGCGGTTTCTTGCCACTCTCTTCAGAACCTTCCTCAACATGAGCGTTACACACTGGAGGCTTACACTTGAAGCCCCAGCGTCATCTCCAAATTACGTTGCCTTGGCCTGGAGTTCTGTGAGTAAAAACGACTGGTCCTCTTCCTGTGTTTCTGACATAACAAGCAGGCAGGAGAGAGCCGAGGCCTTGCGCAGCGTCGCCGCACGCTCCATCCATCTCATCGCCGCTTGCCGCTTGCCGCGGCTGGGGAGTGGAGGTGCAGCATTACCGAGACAGAGGTGCTTCTGCTCCCGTGGAGCTGAAACTCAGATGAGCTGGCGGCAGGAGTTTCCCCAAGGATGCCCACGAAGGCTCCCGTCTCCCGGACCCTGCTGGACTTGCTTTGTAGTCTATGGAGAGGAACCCGCTGGGTTCCTTGCTCACACAGGCACAAGGAGGGCAGTGCCCGGAGGCCGGTCGGATCACAGCACAATCCTGGACTCCTGGGTTCAGGGCTGTGTGGATCTCCACCCGAGCTGGGGGCCAGTTTGGCTGGTGGACTTTATAACCCCCATGGTTTGAAAATACCCAAAGAGCTGATGTTGGAGGATTGGGCCCTTGTGTGTAGAGTGTGCTTTTATTTTTAAAGGGGGACATGGGAGTCATGGAAACTGATGTCTAAAAGCAGGGATTCAGACGAAAGTATAGCTCATTCCAGATGAGAGCCTTTGGGGCCCTGGGTCCTGCTCTTCTCCCTCGTTCGCAGGCTGCCTCTGTTTACCACACAGACACGGGAGTCTAGTGGAGTCGAATGCCCTTTGCAGAGAAGCCCCAGCCCCTGTCCCTTGTGCATCTCAGATTTCTTCCGCCACTGTGTGCGTTTCGTGGGGGCGAGCGCAGGGCTGTGGCTCAGCCTGGGGCCTGGCGTGCCTCTTGTGGCACTCAGGCACACACACTGGCACTTGCTGGATGTACAGCCAATTGAGCGAGCTATGCATTTATAACGACTGGGAGGCTCCCAGGAGGAAGAGCATGGATTCCAAGTCCACAACATTTGTTTTTATTCTCCTGCTGTTCTAATATTCAGCCATTATGATCTCACAGACAGAAATGTTCTCCTATAGACTTTAATGGTTCTCTCTCAATGGCCAGATGGTTCCCCAACAACTTTGGAAGTTTATGCAGTTAATCCCTTCTAACTTCACATGGAATTCTGTTTCAGTGGCTTCAAACCAAAGCTTTCCTTGGAGTTCTAAGCAAAAGAGAGAATGGTTTTCCTCATAAACACCAGCACACTGCTTTTGCTAGCCCACTTTGAGCAGCCCGTGACATTGTTACAAAAAAGGGATAAACAAGAAATTCTGGGGCAGAATATTACAGTAGGTTCCACGCGATTTTATTTGTCTGTCTTCCTAATGGAACTGAAATGTCGGGATGAAGGAGCGTTGGGTGGAAGCCAGGAGATGTGGTCCCTCTCTTCTCCTCATTGGGAGGTTTCTTTTCTTTCATGGAGAACGGAGAAGGGGTTAGAAGGTTCCTAACACTTCCACAGATCTTCCCACATGGATCCCTCTAGAGGTCTTCTCAATTTTAGTTTAACCCAAGGAGTTAGAAGTCTGAAAGTTATACCCAGGTCTGGTGGGCGGGGGTGGGGGAGTGGAGGACTTTCCACCTAAATCACCGCATACGAAGATGGTTCCTCTTTGTACTTGTAGTTTTTGTGCATAGTTAGGAGAAATATTGCCTTTGGGGTGATGTCCTGGGGCTCAAACTCAGGGCCTGGGCTCTGTCCCTAAGCCTTTTTGTGTTCAAGGCTAGTGCTCTACCATTTGAACCACAGCTCTACTTCTGGCTTTTTCTGAGTAGTTGATTGGAGATAGGAGTCTCATGGACTTCCATGCCCAGGCTGGCTTTGAACCTAGAACCTTGGATCTCAGCCTCCTGAGTAGCTAGGATGACAAGCGTGAGCCATCACGCCCGGCTATGGACGACTTCTTACACAGATTTCTGCTCACTCGTCTCCGTCTCTCTCCCTCTCCATCAGCAGCTCTGGGATATTCGAAACTTCTTGTAAAACCCTCCATCTTTATTTTCCGTATTCATTTTCCCATGTCTTTATACATTATTTTCTTTACTGAATTCTATTTAATTCATATATCTGCCAAATATTTGTCTTGTATTTCTTTTTGGCTGATAGCAATAGAGGTTTATACCTATTCACCTTCTGTGCCCATTGCAGATAAGCGGGAGATAGAAAACCGAACCCAACCCGACATCCCGTGCCTGGAGAGAGAATGTGCTCCCCCGAAAGTGGCTTTTGTATCTATGACTTCAGTACTTGAAAGTCACAGTTCTGAGAGCAGGAAGTGCAATCTTCACACGTATGAGCAGCCATTGAGAGTACCCAGTCAGGGGCCCCAGGGGCCATTACATGGGTAGAAGTTGATGTATCTGTGGATCGAGGATCACTTCGAGCCCCTTACTTCCCTCCCAGCGGGCTCCTCCTCCTCCCAGTCATGGCCTCCAGGAAGCGGCTGGCCCCTCCAACAGGGCCACGCCGTCTCTACCTTTTTATAAATCTCAGCATTGATTTATGAGGCAACATCCACTCGTGAACACAGGAGTTATCGTTTCTCATCATTGATGCATGTCTGTGATCGCAGAGCATCTGAGCTAATCTGGGTCTAAATTACGTTGCTGTACTTCTCTCTCCACATTAAATTCTGTGGAAACTCTGTGCTCTTAAAAAGAAAGACTTTACTGCCTACCTATTTGTTATTGCAGCACATGGCTTTTGCATTTCTACTGCCCAGTACAACCAAGTTTGGAAATGCAAACCAGGATGAATTTCTTTTAAAATACAGTCGAAGTGACTCAGATCGAATAGAAAGCAGCAGAAATTTGATTATTTTTCATGAAATACCACTGTACCTCACTCTGACTCACCGATTGGATGGCTCCCTGTTCAGCAAAGCCTTTTGCATGTGAACATGAATTCACTGCAAGGTAGCTCTAGATCTACTCACAAAACTGAATTCATACAAATGCAGGATTTGTATTTTTGTTTTTAGCAAAAGGCGAAACCAGACCATATATTATTTTTTGTTTTTAGTAAATAGTGTTTCTTAACTCGATTGCTGAGTAGTTGGCCATTCTGAAAAAAAAAAAAAAGTTCATTTCTTTAAGGGATGAACGACAGCATGATTTAACCCTAGCTTCCCCTTCTAAGCCCGAAGCGGGGAAAATAGAATTGTTTCTAACTGCAGATGAATGGCCCTTGTTTCCCAGTCAACAACCGAAGGCCTTGAGATTGTATGCTCCAAACCTTCTGCCTCCTTGTTCCCCACAAAGATCCACCGCCGGGACTGGGGACGGACAAGGGTGAGCTTGTGGAGTGACACACACAGCTACCTGGAATCACCCCACGTTCCCGGTTTCTGCCGAGCAGTTGAGACTGGCCAGGTTGTGGCACCCAGGCCTCGGTGTGTGCCTACGAAATCAAGAGCTGCTCACCCTGCACTAGCAGTGGTACAAAGGGAGAGATTCGAAAATACTCTTCCCTCTTCTGCTTTATTTGATGTGTGGGCTTTTTTTTTTTTGGTCTGTATTAGAGCAAACATTTGTCTTGTCATGAGGGAGAGAAGAATTATTGCTCGTGAGTACATTGTGCGCAGAAAGTCAATTTTTCTCTACAGGCAAATGGAGAGTCCATCAGTTCTTGTTGCTTTACTTGGAGTGAGAGAGCGATTGAACTGCGCTGCTCTATTCGTTGGGGGCGTCCTTGCATGGTAGCCCCCAAACAGAGGGAAGGACGCCCCTGTTTTCTTCACTTTGGTCTCGGGAGGCATGGAAATGGCAGACTGGTAAAGGAGAGAACCCTGCTGTTCAAATGTTCCACATTTTTAAATATGCCAAAGTAAAGTAAGAATTCAGCCTAGACTTAATTACTGGTGTGTTACCGAAGTCACAAAACTAGCTTGCTTTTCGCAGCAAATGTATAATTCAAATGCATTTTGCATTAGGGTTTGTAATTTCATTAGCTATCGACATCCCTCGATGAAGAAGTGGACGGAGGGATTCTTTGAAACAAAGCAAAGCAGCAGCTTTCCTCGGGAGGCATATCTCTGACCCCACATCGAGTGCCATGGCTTCACATGGGTCTAGTTTCTCACACGGACCCCAAACTCCATCCCTGTGCCTTTTGAGATATAATTGTCTTTTACAGCCACATTCAAAAAAAACATTTTTGGTCCTCAGTACAACCTGATTCTGATTATGCAGCATGCAAAATTCAAGGGATCAAATCACCAGCAATTTGCTTCCCTGAGTTGCTTTCTTAAATCAGCTTTTAAATAGATTTATGTTGCCTGTGGATATAAAGCAGTGGAGTAAAACTAAACCTTCCTGATTTCCAAATCAGCATTTAAAGAGCTATAATTCATATTTAATGAAGAAAAACAGCTAAATAAGCATCCACAAGCATTTAAATAGAGACTTCATAGTCATAAAGTTTTTATCCCCTGCTAAAAGCCCCTTTACCAAATATTTTTTATGGTATTTTGATGCAAAATACTAAAAGGAAGTTGGATACTGTTAAATTGCTATTAAATTACAACAGAATAAATATTAGAAATAAATTCAGCCCTGTTAACTAGGACAAGGCTGGCGATTTTCCTAACTGGTGCTCAGCATGCAGTGTTCAGAGAACATGTTTTACTGCTGTCAGAACATGAGGCAATCTCGAGGCCAGGTGTTGGTGACTTTTTGTGCAAGAAGAAAGTGCTCTCTGTTTCAAGGCCGGGCGTCCCGTGGGTGAAAGGCTGAGTAGAGGTGAACGCTGATTTTATTTTACCTGTGAGAGTGGTTTGACCATTTCCTGTGGAATAAAGATCACCATTGAGATGTGTCTGCCTAAAGGCAAAGTAATGAGAAATGGATCTCATCAAGCGCGCGTGTCTAGACCTCTGATACAGGGAAGTACACATATCTCGAATCTCTATCAACCCAAACCTTCCCATCTCGATGTGAAAGCCAACAGCAGTACCTGACTAAATGGAACCAGGCCCTATCTGACTTCCTAAGACATTTTTTTTCCTGTTGATCTGATCTCAATTGTACTCTGTATTTGGTCTTATTTCCTCACCTGCTCAATCCTGAGAAGGAATGGAGGAGCCTGTGCATGTGTGTGGAAGCATCATTCCTCCATCCAGAAGTGAGAAGTCTTCACGTCCCATTATCCTGGGAAACAAGATGGTGTTCCTGGCCTCGGATTTGCTCAGTTGTTGAGCCAGCTTCAAGCTAGATGCAGCAGTAACCTTGAGGCCATGTATCGAGCTTTCACTTCTATTTCCAATGGTTTATTAGATCCTTGAATGTAGAAATGTGTAAGTCCAATCACTTTGAACAAGAGGAAAGGGGACATATCGGTTGATATTTCAGACGCCTGAAAAACGTCTGCATGTCAAGAAAGAATATATCAATAGCCCCAGTAATGCTTTCCTTTCTGTCTGAAGTGCAAGTTTTATCCATGTCTGAGGCTGTGAGTCTTTGTAAAACTTCAAGTGACTGCTGACTTAAAGCACCATGCAGAAGAAAGATGACGGTGGCCTTGCTGCTGCTGCTGTGTCCCCGGGACTGGACGGAATGTTCTATTGATCCTGGAGTGAGATGTAAGGGGCTACCCAGTGGGATGCTTGTTTTCATGCATTAGAGAAAATCCAATGAAGTGCCCGATTCTCTGGGGCCCTATAGAACCCTACCCAGAGCACAGTTCTAATGAAGAGAATGGCACCAGAGGGTCAAGTACAGGGCCTGTTCTCATCCATTAGGCCACAACATCTGAATCGGTGCCTCGATTTACCCGGAGACTTGCTGAAACAACGGGTGGGATAGGAAGAGCGAGTTCCTGCATGCACCTGACTTGTGAAGAAGGAATTATCCACGCGGGGCACACTGGCCTGGGTGTGTGAGGAGACCCGCCTGCAGGCTGGGGCCGTCATCTGCCCTGTGTTCTTCGGTATTTGAGGAGGGTTGTTTCACAAGTGGAAAGAGTTGTTTCTGGTCATCTGTGATGAGTATACGACACACTGCCATTCCCAGTGAGATAAGATGCATGTACACACCACAAATGCCGCCATAAAAGCTATGCGTGCTCATCAGAGGACATTTTAAATTATTTTGAAAAACCCTTTCAAAGTAAATATTGCCTTAGACCTTGTTATTTCTCATCAGTGCCAAGATATGTGACCTGTGGTATTTTTATTGACACACAATATGGGCGTATAAGAATTCTGAGCTTTCATTGTTTACATGTTTGACATGCTAACAGATAGGCCTCTGTGCTATGCTTTAATTGCTTTATAGACTTCAGTTGTAATATAACGTGACTTATTTAATCAATTATACAGACTTAAATTGTTTCCAAATTCATAGCTTTGTAAACAATGCTATATTTACTAATATCCCTTTCAAAATGATTGAACTATTTTTTTTTGCCAGTCCTGGGCTTGAGCTCAGGGCCTGGGCACTGTCCTTGGACTTTCTCAAGGCTAGAGCTCTACCACTTGAGCCTCAGCACCACTTTTGGCTTTTTTTTCTATATGTGGTACCGAGGAATCGAACCCGGGTCTTCATGCATGCTAGGCAAGCACTTTAACCACTAGGCCAAACTCCCGGCCTATTTTTTTTTTCTTACAAACTTAGGTAGTACAACCACTGAGCTCCTCTTTGTCGTAATGGTTTGTTCTGTGTCTGTACTAGGGCTTGGGTTCTCGCTGGGCATTCTTGCTTACATCTGGCACTTTCCCAGTGAGCCAGGCCTCCTGTCTGGAAGCTTTCCAGTTTTTTTGCATGGGCTGAGTTTGAACCACAGTGCCTCAGGTCTCAGCCCCCTGGGTATCTGGGATTCTAGGTGTGAGCATGGGTGCTGGCAGTGATGGGCGCCTGGCTTCACGCAGGCTGTGTGTGTGGTGACGGGGCTTCAGGGGCCAGTCCGTGCAGTTCAGAAGGTTCAAGCCCATTTCTACCCCCACAAACACCATGAGACGTGCTGTCTCCTGGATTCTTTACCCACCGTGAATAATTCTTACTTCATTGACTAGTTTTTAGGTAAGAAAAAGCTCTTGTCTTGATGTGTGCATTTCCAGTCGCTTAATATTTTGTCTGATTTTCACATGTTCATCTGCAGTTCACGTTTCTTACCCACCGTCCCCAGGTTCTGAGCTCTCCGGATTTTCCCGGAGGATGTTGCTTTGCTCTGAATGACTTGAAGACCTCTTTATAGATTGGTAAGAGCAATGTGCTTTTGTTGTATGCATGTGTGAAACATCTTCCCTCAGGTGCCTGCGGCTTGGGAAGGGTTGTCGTGCTGTTGGTTTTTGTTTTTCCTTCGTGTTTAGTTCATGTTAAATATGTGAGCACTTGGGGCAAAAGGAAGTCAAGGAACGTTCTGGATCCCAAGGAGCAGAGGTTGCAGGAAGCTGCAGTTTACAGTGCATGTGGCTGGAGCTCATACAGGAGACAAATCGGCTTTATACTCTTATGTGACCCTGCGGGAGCCGTTTAGATTCTTTTCTCATGAACGATGGCTTGGGCGGCAGGCGGGTCTAGGTGTAGGATCTGTTCCATGCGGGGTTCGCTAGGGGTCAGGGTCAATGTGCTTCCAGGGGGTGCAGCCCGGCTGTAACTCACGGGTTGCCTTTCAGGTCCGGTGAGCTTGCACGTGTGGTTTCTAGGGGGAGATGAATTCATGTGAGCTCACCCGGTATGGCCGGTCCCTGTTTCCTTCCTGGACTCCCAGGTATGTGAGCTGACCCCCTTCACAACGATGGACGTGTTAGGACATTTTTCTTTCCCCAGAGCCGTCCCGGCAGCATTACCTGAGGGAGCCGTGTCCCCTCTGAGCGTTGTGCATTTACTGTCACTGCCTTCTTTATTCCCGGGAATTCAGACACACAGAGCGCTGCAGGCTCTTCCAATCAAGACAGTGTCTTCCCACCCTGCCTCCTGAAGGCTGTGGTGTTGAACTGACTTCACCACCAGATTTCAATGTCGTCTCCAAACTGGGGCAAAATGGCGCCATCTGCCGCAGCGGGCGTTTTCTCTTGGTGTCACCTGCGCTGATCCTAACGCTTGCATTACTCATGCTAAGAATGCAGTTCTGTGCTGTAAGGGATCATAGAATAACAGATGTATTGTGGTATTTATTTTTTGTACCAGTCCTGGGGCCTGGGTGCTGTCGCTGAGCATTTTTGCGCAAGGCTGACTCTCTACCACTTTTAGCCACAGCTCCATGTCTGGATTTTTGGTATTTAATTGGAGACGAGAGCCTCATGAGCATTCTTGCCCAGACTGACTTTGAACCCTAATCCTCAGATCTCCGCCTTCTGAGTAGCAAGGATTACAGGTGTGAGCCACCAGCTCCCAGCTTATTGCTGTATTTTTTTTTTTCTTTGCCAGTCCTGGGCTTGAGCTCAGGGCCTGAGCACTGTCCTTGGACTTTCTCAAGGCTAGAGCTCTACCACTTGAGCCTCAGCACCACTTCTGGCTTTTTTCTATATGTGGTACCGAGGAATCGAACCCGGATCTTCATGCATGCTAGGCAAGCACTTTAACCACTAGGCCACACTCCCGGCCTTATTGCTGTATTTTTATGGTAAATCTTTATTTTGGTTTTCCTGCCCTTTTTGTAGCAGATTCCCCTTTGTTCACCATCATCATTCAGCATGGCAGCTCAGATGAGCCCCTCACAGGGGCCCAGGACAGCTTGATGTGGGAAAATTAGGAACAGGGCTTTGGAGAAATTGCAAAGCGCTTTGTAAATTCTGTGTGCAGAGATGGTTATTTCTGGGAGACGTGCAGCCCCTGGGCCTTCACCGCAACTCTGGGAGAACCCTGTCCCCCGACAGACAGGATGAATGACAGCCGCGATGTGGGAGAGGGAGAGGATGAGGATGAAGCAGGAGCGGAGTGCCTGCTACACTCACTAGGCGTGGAGGAGAAGGGCGTTTTTCTTGGTAGGGGCACCAGAGTTGCTTTGTTTTTGCTTAGACATCTGTACTGACTCTTAATCACTACTCGGAGCTGAGGGGTGCGATCGCTTCTTAACGGCGCCTCATTTATCACACGCTCCCCTCATGCTGTTGAGTCAGCAGGATGCAGAGAAGCAGCAGCAAGTCACAGCCATGCCGCTGCCCAGATGGTGATGGTGACAAACACTCAGGCCTGTTGCGTGGGAAGCACGGCCACTGGACATGACCAGAGGTGGCGCATGCAAGTTACGACTTAATAGGCTTTTATTTTTGATACTCTGAGTTCCGCAGGTCTACACACGGATGTGGCGTTTAGCACAGCAGAAGCACACAGTGGCTTGCGGTTGAATCCCAAGACCTGATCATAAAGGAATCTCGCACACTGTTGCCAGATAATTAGCATTTGCTGAAAGCTAAGGAATGCTGGATGTGGGCAGCGTCCCTGCAGATACCAGGATGTTGATGGAGAAAGAGAAGGAAACTAATTTCTAGGCCTTTGTAGAGGTAGGCGCTGTGCCAGGTACTCTGGTGGCTTATTTATTTCTTACAACACATCTGTGCATTGGCAATATTAGTGTCATTTGTAGATAATGTCACGGGCTGGAAGATGTACGTGAAAGAACAGGCCTGCAGTCTACACAGAGGTGAGCTGGACTGGACCCACAGCCTGTGTTTTCAGCATGCCACTGCCCAGAGAAGTTTTAAAACAAAAATTTCATTCTTGTAACAGAATGAGCTTAAGAGTTGAGCTGCTTTTTTTTAAATTTTGTGAAACAAGTACAGAGATATTTATTTTTCTTATTCTCAGTCCCTTGTGTTTTCACGTTGTCTTTTCTACCCAGGGAATTTCGGCAGAGACCCTGTGCTCAATTTTCAAACCAGCTTCCCTGTGGCTCTGGGGTTGGGGAAGTGCGTGGAACTGGATAGAAGAAGAAGGTACCTCTCAGATCTTGAGGCTCTACCAGCATAGAAGGAGCAGTTATAATCATGAAATTTCATCTTGATGGCAGCGTAAAATTCCATCCCATCCTCTTGCTTACTGACAAAATACCAGAATGAACCAGGCTGCGTGTGAATACAAGAGTGCCAAGCCAATTCTGTTTTTAAACGTCGCGATGGCATTCTTTTCTAGTTGGCATTGCACTGGTCCATCCATATAAGTTAAAGTAAGAAGGCAGCAACATATTTGGAATCTGTGTTGCTAAGGATAGCGTCGGTAAGCATACACAGATAAACATTTTGGAAAATTTCAGAAATGATGCCATTTGGCACAAAGCTGAGTCGAGGCCCAGTGCAAGGCTGACAGAAGGACAGAGAAGGTCATCTGCTCAAAGGTCATTTCTCGTGTTACCAAGTGCTGTCTGCATAAGGGCACAGTGAGAATGTCCAGTCTTGAAGCCTTGCCTCGCCCCCTCCCACTGAGGAGGCCACACACGCAGCCATGGATCCAGAAGAAAACAGATGCTCTTCTCTGTGCGTATATCAGGGCCAACACTGAACCGACGTGTAGTTAAGGGGCCAGGCTAAGCTGAGATTTAGAGTGCTCTTGAAACCTGATCTTGATGTGAACTACTTTCATCCCTTTGGGAAATCACCTAAACCTGTGTTCCATGCAGTAGACACTAGTCAGAGGAGAATGCTTGCATGACAAGTCCAGTTCAACTTTGAATTCCGTTTTCTCGGTGGCATTGGCCCTAGGTGTGAACCCTGGGGAGAGGGAAACAAATGGGTTCTCTGGTGAACAGCGAAGAGTCACATTCGTGGAAAGTTCTGTTTGATAACACGGTAACCCTGTTCATTCTTGCTCCCCAACGTTGTGTGGACTTCTGAGTTTCTCTCGTCTGACCCTCAGCCTTGCGTGATGACCTCTTAAGTGGGGTAGAGAGCGTAGGTTTTGCTTATGAGGAGCTCCAGGTAGATTCTAACAATGTCTGAAAATCAAATGTGGATTCTGTGGCAACCGCTCTCTGGTGTCCCCATTGGCCGCTGCCTTTTTGGTTCTTCCCCTTTCCTGTTTACTTCCAAGGAGGGGCTGTTGGTCCTGAGGCAAAGACCGTGCATTTCAGACAGCAGGTGGCCGGCTTCACTCAGGCCAAGGTAGGAAAGGCAGTGGAGGGACTGGTGAGTCTCCACCTGGCATTTAAACTTCTCTCCCAGAGAGGCACAGGCCACACTGGAATGCATTCCTCCTCCTCCTCGTCCTCCTCCTCCTCCTCCTCGTCGTCGTCCTCCTCCTCCTCCTCCTCCTCCTCCTCCTCGTCGTCCTCCTCCTCCTCCTCCTCGTCCTCCTCCTCACCACCATCATCATCATCATCATCATCATCACCACCATCATCCTCACCGTCATCATCATCACACTGGCCTGCATTCTGGGGTGGTGCTGTGACCTGGAGATCGATTTCCAGTAGTTTAGGGGTGGGCAGGCTGAGGCATCCACGTGGTTCCTCCATCTTCTTGCACCTGGCAGTGGAATTTTCATGGGACTGGCTCCACAGGTCCCTCCTCCATTCTGCTAGGAGCTCCAGGAGGGGGACGCCCTCCGAGAATTGTCAGTAACAGACATTAGCACTCAAAGCTGCCCTAGGCACATACGGTCTCTAAAGGCCCTGTTTACAGAAAAATAGAGGCCTCTGTGTAGAGCTGAGAGCGTTAGAAGCATTGTTTTTGTCGTGTGGATGTGTTGGCGTTTGACCCCAAGGCGTCACGCTTGAAAGCGCCCTGCATCTGGAGCCCAGCCCCAGCCCTTTTGCTCTGGCCAGTTCTTAACGTGGCCTTGGGTCTGGACTCCAGGCCGCACTGCACTGGGATTCTTCTGCTTCTGCTTCCCATCAAAGCTAGGGCGACATCCGTCCTCACCTTCCTCAAACTTTTCTGTTGACATAGGTGTGGTGGACTTTCCCCCAGGCTGGCCTGGGACGGCTGTCTGCCCACCCTCAGGCTCCCGCGTTGCTGAGAGGACAGGTACGAGTCATGAGGTAGATGAAAGACCGTTTCTCTTGAGTTCTGGTTGGATTAAAATTGTATCTGCTCATTACTGAGAATCCCCACCAGGAATTCTCTCAGTGCCCAACTTCTTTGTTCATAAACTTAGAATAAGTCCACAGTATTTATTTTGTAGAGCTGCTGGGAAGTTTAAATATATACATATATATATATGTATATGAGTATATCTAAAGATGTATAGATTATATAGTGCCTAATATTTATTTTTCCCGAGCTTTCGTTGATATTATTAATCGCTATTTCTCCCGTCACCAGTGTTTCACATATGCTATCTCTAGATCACACATTTTTTCTCTCACAACTTTTTGGGTGTTGGGGGAGGTGGAATGGGGATTGAACTCAACCGTAAGCTCCTTCTGCTCAAGGTTAGCACTCTACCTCTTTGACCCACAGCTCACTTCCAGTTTTCTGGTGGCTCACTGGAGATAAGAATTCCATGGACTTTCCTGCCTGGACTGGCTTTGAACCCCTATCCTCAGCCTCTTGAGAAGCTAGGATTATAGGCTTGAGCCACCCGTGCCCAGATTTTTCACAACTTAGTTTAAAGTTATATTCAACATGCCACAGATGAAACCACCGATCCGATCACGCCCTCCCCTGTCTTACCTTAAGTAGATGTTGCTTTGGGGTTCTGTGTCTAGGAAGCCAGGGTGATGTGACTTCCGAACGTGACGTTTGCCTTGGCTCTGTTTTAGAGGAATATTGTAGTGTCCACATTGCATCTCCAGTAGCTGGAGGGATTGAACCTGCAGTGGCCATTCAAAGCCTTCAGTATCACTGCTCTTGAGTCCAAATGGCCACAGCAAGGGCAGCTAGATAACCCTTCAGACTCCCTTCTGCTTAGAAAATCCGAAGCGTGCTGGAAATCATCACGGTAAATATTTACTCAGGTTGTATTTATTCATTTTTTTTTTCTGAAGAATTTAGAGACCTGTGGGAGCTGAGGTTAATTGGAACAACTTCCAGCTCCAAAGCACATTAGCTTTGATTTAAAGTTTTCAAACCCCTGGAAATTGAAGGTAGCATGGCCGCGTTTTATTGGGTGTTTATGTTCTCGTGGCAGAGATAAGAGCCGCTGGCTGCCTGGTTTGGTCTCCCTGAGGTGATTCACTGTGTGTGTGCTGATCCTCAGTGGATTCGTGGCACGCCCTGGGATGGAGGTGTCACGGCGTGCGAGGGGGAGGACGTGTCACGCACATGCCGAACAATGCCTCATTAGGACTGTCGATCATCTTTCCCAAGCAGTGCGATTTCCGAAATGACTTCTTTACAAGATGACTTTGGGTTCTTGTATTTTCTTTTCTTTTTTTTTTTTACGGCAAACATTCTACTTCTCTGTTGGAACATTTGGCTTGTATTATATCCACTTTGTGGGGGGAAAGAAAAGAAGCCTTCTTTGTTTCTCAAAGACAAAACTGAACATTTTTTTCCTCTTTCAAGTAGATTCTGCCATAAATTCCAGCTATTAAATTCAAAGGGAGTGCAGAGTTGTAGAATCAAATCAAATTTGAGCTCTACTTGGTTGGAGCTGTGTCATCCAATGCATTGCCTGCGAACAACTTTTAGGGGAAAGACGCCGTGTCCTTTTCTCAGGAAGGCACTCCTGCCGCTTTCCTCACCCTTGGCTTGAAAATCTTTGCGTGCTCACTGTGGGTCGTGAAGGAGGTGTATTCCATTCAGCCACCGTGCACAAATGACATCGTTGCGTCTTTATTGCTGACTTTGTCTCTTGCCAGACATGCAGCAGCCTCAGAATGTCAGCCCCAGATTATTCCAGATTACTGACAGCACAGTTTCCAATGAGGCATTGATTACATGGCCTGGTTTAGTTCTGTCTTTCACAGTGAGCAGGTCCCCGGGTACAAAAGTCAATTGCAGGGCTGTTGAGGGGTAGAAGGTGAAGTGGGGCATGATCTTGGCCCTTCACCCTGGCTGGAACGGAGCAGCTCTTGAGTGACAGGAGGCGGGGTGGAGAAAGGAGAAGGCGTCGACACTCAAACCCTCATTTTGCTGCCATAAATCACGGGGAACGGATCTCAGAGGCCAGCGCTCAAGTCAACGATAGTATAAATGTGATCAGAAAAGCAAAAAACACCTTCAGTGCTCCCCAGCTCTTCAAACTGAGTGATCGCTTTAAACTTCTCATATGCCAATACGATGGCTACCACACTTTCTTTGAAGCAGAGAGTTAACTGTGAATATATATTTATATATATATAATTTTTACTCAAAGTTTATATTTTACCTTTCATGGAACAAGAGCTATATCTATAAAAGTTCATTTTCATTCGCCATACTGCCTATTCCTTATTCGAAAATCTCTTAGATCCCTCCCTCTTTTATACCAGGATATGCCGGGGAATACTGCTTATTAGGTGGACTTCTGCTTTTCTTCTGGACTCCCTCAGCTGGCTCTATATTGGAAGTCTTGGAGGAAAAAGACCAGTCCCCTTGTTGGGTTTGACATAGGAGACTGAGGGAGAATGCATGGCCCTGGATGGGTATTGTTGACTCACTGAGGGACAAGAGATAATTTCCTGTAGTCCCAGGTGGGTGGCAAGCCTGCTTTTCTGTTTTGGAGAGCTTCATCCATTAGCAGGCTTGGTATCTATTGATATCGAGGGAAATTCATTTGATTGTTACCTACTATCAAGGACTCGCCTCTCTGGACCACCGAGAAGGACCATTTTTGTCAGTGTCTCTGACAAAAGGAGACTCAGAAATGAAGACTGTGATAGAATTTGCAACATCCAAATATGTTTCATCATCTCTTGGTGGAGACATTTCCTCGCGGCCTGCTGGGCAGTCTTCCCAGATTTCTTGTTTGGTTTCCAAATGGCTGAATGATTTTGCTCTGACAATTCACTAATGAGCTCCGCATCGCCTTCCAGCTGCTTTGCATGAAGCAGAAGTGACCAGAACACCTAAAATTAGGTTCACTTTTCCAGAGGGCCTAAGTATTTGTACAGATATTGAAGGTGTCTACTTCGAAAGACACCAAGCTCTTCCCTGCGCTCCAGTTTCATCTAGTATCTCTCCAAATACACGTGTCACACTCTCTGTCGGTTTCCCCGTCTGTAGGTTTGTGCTCATCTCACCATACCATGAGTTCCTGTAGAACGAAGACCTGCATCAATCAGAGTCCTCATTCACAGAAGAGACATAAATAGTCATAGAAGATATATAGAAAATGTAATGTCCACATAGAAGAAGCGTGGGATGACATTCCTGAAGGATATTACAACCCCCAAAGACTAGAGTCTTTTCAGAGAATAAAATATTCTATTTCAAATAAGGGTAGGTTATGTTAGGGAAGACGAGCAAGCCTGGAGGCTTTGCTCCTTTAAACAGTCGCACAATCTCTGTTTCAATTCTACGTATTTACACAAGGCCAGGCCTGGCCTTGAACTCGGGGCCTGAGCACTGTCCTTGGGCTTTCTCACGGCCAATGCCCTACCACTTGAGCCACAGCACCAGCTTTTTTCTATGTGTGTGGTACTGAGGAATTGAACCCGGATCTTCGTGCGTGCTAGGCAAGCACTCTGCCAACTAGACCAAACTCCCAGCCCAGCTTTTATATTTTTACCAACACATGTTTTTAAAATATTTTACTGTCAAAATATTTTTCAGAAATATACAAAATGAAACAAAAAATATACCGCTTAATATGGTCCAGTTTCAGTATGGAGATGAAGAACAGTGTGGCAAGCAAAAGTGGAATACGTAGCCAGCCTGGGAAGTACGTCTGCGGCTGCGTGACCATCTCGATCTCTTGGCCTGTCATCGGGCAGCCAGGGGTCCTGACAAGCCAAACAGCATGAGAGGCAGCCGAGAGGCAGCGTGGACAGGAGTGTCTGAGGTAGACTCTCCAGGTAGAGGAGACGCCACCACCATGCAAGGCACAGAACCATAAGTAGCATGGTGGTTACTGTTTCTCTCACTAGAAAATGCCGGCAGGACTCTACACGATACGCAAGCTATTGCCGTGTGTGTACTTGGTGGCAAAGGGTCACCAGACAGGAAGAGCACGTTGAGAAGAGCCTCGGGGTCATCGTGTGCCTCTGACATCCGTATTGGCAGGGTCAAATAACAGCCAGGAAATGCCCATGCCAAGGTTCAAAGTGATTTCATCTCCGACTTTATGCATTAATGGCTATTAACCATTAGTCCTTGGCTTATCTACTAATATTTCCCCAGGAAAAGACTTGTTTTGAGTCAATAAAATGACTAGATCTATAACTGATGTCATTATTCTGTAATGATTGCGACTCTTTAATTTATGTACTACCTTAGTGCAGGAAATTAACTGACGAGTCAATTTGTTTTAGGCAAATAATTGTAAAGCCCAAATGCGTAGCAAGGCCTTTGAATTAAAAAGAGTGTTAGTTCAATTCATCTCCTTTTGAGACTTGGCATTTTATTAATATTACAGATGTAAAATCTGATTACATGAGATTACTCAGACATAAGCCGCGTTAAGGGAAGGGCTAGCTGCCTACCCAGCCTTGTAGATCCATTCATCAGCCTAATTTTTAGCCTGATAGAATTTCTGTCTTAAGTATGCCTTCTTCTATCCTCAATGGGCAATGTCATGCTAGGGGAGTGGTGTTGGGATAGCCTCAGCATTTCATTTTATTAGGCCCCTTCAAACAGTGCATTGTGTTGTGACATGTTGGGCCTCGTGATTTCAGTTGGGATGATTCTAAGAGATTGGAAGAGAAAACATATTGGCAAAGTCTTTTATACAGCTTAGTGATTTTAGTCTCTTTTTTTTCCCTCCTCCAAATTATTGTCTTTAGAGTAAGTTTAATCTTTGTTTTCTGGTTCAACCTCTTCATCATGGTATGACCTCAGGGCTATCACTTAAACTATCTGAACCTCATTTCTCCTTTTTTTATTTTTTTATTTTTTTTGCTAGTCCTGGGGCTTGAACTCAGGAACCTGAGCACTGTCCTTGGGTTTTCTGAAGGCTAAAGCTATACTGCTTGAGCTACAGCACCACTTACAGCTTTTTGTCTATGTACGTGGTACCAAGGAATAGAACCGGGTCTTCATACATGCTAGACAAGCACTCTACCACTAGGCAAAACTGCCTGCCCTCATTTCTCATTTTAACAACGATGCTTTTACTCATGGAGACAGAGGATGAGGGAGCAGGGAGGAGGGAGAGGGAAAGAATTTAATTAAACTGGGACCAGGCATCAAAGTACTGTATGTTCAGACTTTT
The DNA here is from genome assembly GCF_031878675.1 of Megascapheus bottae. Taxonomy (NCBI): domain Eukaryota; kingdom Metazoa; phylum Chordata; class Mammalia; order Rodentia; family Geomyidae; genus Megascapheus; species Megascapheus bottae. The sequence goes on from NC_143546.1 coordinate 542,007, forward strand.
TCCACCTCTAATTAATCTCTTTTTTTTTAGTGAGTGGCTTTGGTTTGACCCTGACAAAGTGTTACACGTTTGCTTTAAGCAAACTGTGTTTTCCAGTGCAATAATGCTGAACAACAGTAACGCTGAATCAAAGGATGGCGTTCCAGGTTAGAAATGGGCACACTCAGCTGAGAGGCAATTTTGAGCTCGGGTTCTATAGCTTTATTGGTGTGATTTCATACAAATGGGGCACCAAGGCTGACAAATGAGGTGTTTGTGGTCAGGGCCGGGTCTTCAATTGCATCTCCTCAGCCCCTCCTGGAATCCCCTCCTCCTGCAAGCGTCATGTTTACTCACAGATGTTGGAGAGGAAAAGTCTCTTCCAAGATGAAGGAACCCAGAGTGGGATATGAAGTTGAAATGTCTTAAAGAAAGTCCTTCATCACGTTCAGTGTGATGACCGGAGGAATTCCAGTCGAGGATCCCAGGGGAGGAGTTGGGGAGGCAGAAGAGTGGGTGACCCATGTGTCTCAGACGCAGCGACGGCTTTGGTTTCCCAGAGAGGGAAGGGGGTCTTGTTTCAGCATTCATTCAGATTCAGTTTGACCATGCAACTGTTTCCTGTCCGTGTTGGGAGACAGTCGAGTTCATATACCAAAGGAGAGACTGCATTCGAGATGACTAAGACAATTTACTCCAAACAAGACTTGTCCAGGGGCTAAGGATGTGGCTGGGTCTCCCCTTTCTCATAATCTGAGTACGGTTCAAGGCCCGCCGCTTGTAACTCGCTTAACTGCTTATAGTGGAGATTGGGGTTTTGTCAAATGAGTGTTGATAGAGGAAAGTATTAAAAAATGAGTGCCCTCATGAGAGATGGAAAGCTTTGCCCATCAGCGTCTCAGGCACACGACAGCCATGTCCCTTTCTGGGACGTGTGTCAGCTCCTTTCAGCACAGTCCTATCAGGTAGGCATCGTTATTGCCATTTGCTGGAAGAGAAAACAAACTCAGACGTTAGACCACGGTGCACGACCTCTCCAGCATTATAATGAAACACCTGGGACTATCAAATGAGGAAAAAGGTTTACATTCATTCACAGTCTGGGGTATTCCAGCCCCTTGATGGGCAGCTCCTGTGAGCAAGCCATGGCAGGATCTTGTGGTGTGAAAAATCGCACCTTTCATTGCGGACAGGTGCAGGAGAGGAAGAGGACGGGCGCCTACCACAGCTCTTCTAGGGGACAACCAGTCCTCTGGACCCCTCCCCTTTCGCAAACCAGCCCTCACAGTTTCTAGGTGGTCCCAGGCAGAGCCAGTAGCGAGCCAACCCTTTAACACGGGGATTTGTAACTCTGTGGGACTTCTTCGTCTTCCACCAGGCTACAGTGGGCCACACAGGGGAGAATGTGGGGAGGGTGATTTGGAGAACCTTCTGGTACATGGTCCTCTTTATTTGGGAATATTGTAGTCAAAAGACCCATCCCTCCAAAATAAAGGCAGGTCTTCAGATGCCTCTGGGGATCACTGCTGTGATTTGGTTAGCATTGGTTCAGCGCTTTATTCGCTTTAAATAAGCTTCACTGATGTTAAGGTGAGTTCTTGCTAAATTTCTTGATTTGTCAAATCAGTTCCTTTCACGGGAAGAAATTTAAATTTCAATATTTCAGCACTGAATTGATCAGATAACAGTATCTTTCCGTATAACCAAGGTTGCCCTCTAATGAACAATCCTCTTGCCTTAGCCTCCCATTAGCTGGGATTGTATACATGTATCACCACACCACCTCTGATACAGTATCTTAGAAAGAAAGCCTCTCCCCATTTCATTCTGTATCTTCTGCCTTCCTCGTAGCTCCCTCTTTTTGTTGTCTCTTGGTCTTGGAAAAGAAATAAAATTTAAATGTCATAATTCTTCTCTAGCTGGATAAAACTTTGGGAAAAGTCAAGCTGTTAACATTTTGTATGTGTTGTTGCTTAAATGCACTTTGAGGAAATAATTTGTGTGGAAACCATAATTTTCCTGGAAATCTAGTATATGATTGTACAAAAATAAGCCAACATGGTAATTACTGAAATGCCTATTAATAACGGGATAAATATGTATGATACATTCAAGGGAGTAAGTCGTTAGGATAACTGTGTGTGCAGCCACATAGAGCTGTGCTGGCGGGGTACCAAGGAGGGCCTGGTGCAAACGTGGATGAGCTGCAAGCTTTCAGACCAGGTCCCAAACAGACAAAACTCACCTGCGCTGTGCTAGAAGCCAGTATAGAAACATTTCCTTGGGAGGAGAATAGTGCATGGGAGGAGGCAGGGGATGGGCTTTGAGGTGCTGCTCAGGTCCTGCTTTTTGGCCTGGGTGCTCTGCGTCGGTGGCAGTTCATGGCCTTGTGCAAGTGGGATTTGTGCACATTGTGTATCTATGGCTTTCCCAGGAAATGTCCAACAACAGCTGTACCTAAGGAAAGCAAGCCAGAGCACACTCGATTACGTCCTGGTGGGAAGTTTGGACACCAGAAACAGTATTTTAGAATTAGGACCCCAGGAAGACGGGGGTTACCCTGGATCATTGATTTTATGATGTGCTTCACTCTCACTGTATTTGAAACTGCTAACCCATAGCAGTTTGCAACATGTTTTCCTTCTTAATTGCATATAAGTATGTTACTAAAAAGGGTATGTTCATTTGATGAAATACAAGCCCTGAGTTCAAGCCCCAGGACTGTTCAAAAAAAAAAAAAAACAAAGGAAAGAGAAATACAGTAGTAAAAAATCTGCATCATATGATATAAATCCTTAAGTAAAGGGAGGATTAATATTTGTAGAGATGAATTTGTTAATTATATATCAAAAATACTAATGTAAACTTTTGTGGCATTATATAATATATATATATATATATATATATATTGTTTGGTGGGATCAATGTGTAAGCAAGCCCATAAAGCCTTTTGAATACCAAGTATGAACATGTATTTTAACAGACTTCAAATGATATTGTTAACATAGGGTATGAACTAGGAATAGATGAGTACAATAATTACCTGCTTTATACCCAGACATTCAGTGTATACTATATATTAAAATCTTAGATAGTATATATAACTATATATATATGCACTATATACCATATATAGTATTATAGTATGTGTATACTATATATACTATATGTGATATAGGGTATATTATATACTATATATTATATATACTATAATGCTACATGGTATATATGGCATAAATACTATAATATAGTATATATATATATAATATACCCTATATCACATGTAGTACATGATATATAGGTATATATGCCATATATAGTATCTAATGATATTATATATATGGTATGTATACTATAATGTATATAGTATATAATATACCCTATATCACATATAGTATATATACTAATATATAACATAATAATAATTATTATTAGTGGCATCAGGAGAGAAAGTATATGAGTCACTCAACAGAGAAACATCTCAACACTAAAGGGGGATTAAAAAAAATCCCACAGGTCAGCTTCCTGCCTCCAGATTTCATAGCTCTTGGATCAGAAAGCATCCTTTCCATTTAAGTCTTAAAACTTCAGATGCCTGTGATGGAGGGTTTTACAAAACATAGAACTCATTAGGAGCAAATGAGAAAAATGCCATCTCCAAAATCAACTATTTCTTATTAGTTGAGTTTATGAAACTCACAGGACACTGCTCTGATTGCTCTTTTGTTGGTTGAAAAGAAAGTTAGGTCAGGAGCAAAAAAAAAAAAAACAAAAAAAAATTTCAATTACATTTACAGCAGCAGCTGAAGGGGAAGAAAATCAATGAGAGGAGCATACTTATTAGAGGCCTGCAGTTGCCATAAAACTGAAACTAAATCACAGTGACAGAGTCTGAACTTCAGATAAATTGCTTTGAATTCAGAATGGGAGCCTGGAGAAATAATGGAAATGATATTGCAGTTGGTGGGAGGAAAATAAAAAAAAAAAAAGGTTAGAGCTTTTTATATCCATGGTGTCTCTGGACCTTGTAGATATTGTCAGGATCAAACACTGATTTGTTATTTATTTATTTGCAGAAAAAAATAGATTTTGCTGTTTTTCCTGCAGCAAGATTCCACGTCCGTGTTGGCCTTCCCTGGATAAGATGGGGAGTGATGGTGTTCAGAGAGGAAGCAGAGCTGGCGCAGAGAAACCTGTCCTGGGTGGAGAGGCAGAGGTAAGATGGGAAAGAGCAGGGAGCAGGCCCACCGAGCTCTGCCCGCTGTCCACAGAGCACTCCGGTGCTTTGTCCAGGTCAGGAGAACGAAGAGTTCGTCTCACCTTCCCTCCCAAGTCCAGCCTGGATTCTGGGCCCCTGAAGGGTTTTCCTCCTCTGTCCCTCAGAAATGGATATGTGATGAGCTGGGATAAAGCGTAAGGATTCAGAGACAAATGTTTCAGTGATACAATGCAGTAAATACATGAAAGGGAAGGAAATGAGAAACTAGAAGGGATAGGACTTTGCGGTCTAAGTGCAGGAGTGATGGAATTGAGGATTTTCCAGTTGGAGCATATCAAGGTAATACATGAGGACACATTTGGGCTTCTCTACCAGTGAAGATAACCTCTAGGTTTCTAGAATTATGATTATAATTTCTCAATATGAAAAACCCTATTCATTGTTTTCAATATTCTTTCTATTTATCTATTTATTTATTTATTTTGGAGCCACACCGTGAGTTTATTGGAGAGAAACGTCTCACAGACCTCCCTCCCCAGACTGGCTTCCAACCACTGTCGTCACATTTCCACCTCCCGGGTAGCTAGGATTACAGGTGTCACCCAACAGTTCCCTGCAGTTTCAGTATTTGTCACCTTGATCAACACATTCCAGAGTTTTGATGTAGGCAGCTGTATTGGTTCCTAGTATGGAAACGACTGCAGAAACACATCAGCTAGTGAATAAGCATGAATTTACGGAGTACCCGTTCTCTGCTCGCGAGTATTGGATGTGACCATGTGCATGGAGACATATGAGTTGTGATTCCTGAGCCAACACTAACGCACACATGAGAGTGGCCCTGTGTGAGCCGAGTGGGCAACGCATCACTACACCCTCAGTGACCGGCAGTGTCACCCTGGTGCTGGGGCAGTTTCAAGCAGTGAGGACCAACGAGGGTGAGGACGCAGAGCCGGGGATTCACGGGGCAGGAGGGACGGCACTGAGTGGGGAAGCGTAATCCGAGGGGCATTCACCAGTGTTGTCATGCTCACTGGTGGAGAGGACAAAGATGAATTAGGTTTCAATGTGCAGTCAAAGTCCAGTGACTTTCCTAAGATGTTTTTTTTCCCATTAGCTGTGCAGCTCAATGTCTAGGCCACGTCTTTCACCGAGGTGGCTTATTGCAGCCTCATAGCACCAGGCACCTTACCTGGATGGCCTGCGTTGATTGCACCGAGCTGACCAGGGGAAACAAACAGATTAAGATTCTGCTGTCTCCTGTGAACCTGATGTTAGAATTAAGAGAGTCAAGCTTGGCGGTAGCAAAGGAGACCATACAAACTCAACCAAATGGATGTGATCTTCAGAGAGGCAACAAGGGCAGGGCACTTGGGTGTCGGAGACAAAAAGATTACTTGACTTTAGTTTCTCAAAGCTTGCTTTCCCCACGATCGGAACTGTGGCGGTGTCTTCTTGAATGTGCTGTCTGGAGTCTATGAAATAGCTCATGCATACAAAGCAATCTTAACCTTTAGTCAAGCAGAAGAGAGGGTGTTTCTCTTGGGGTTAACAAGTAAACTTCTGAAGTATAGGAATAGTTAAAGGGGCTTAAAACAGTGCATGTTTTGCTGTGATGCAGTATGGTAATTAAAACTGAGATGGCGTTACGCTTCTGTATGGCCTTTCCTCATGCCTAGCAGTTTGTCAAATCCTTTTTCTGTACCAGTTGCTATAATCTGATTTTTTTCCTCTGTAACCTGATTGTATGGTGGTATATATTATTTTGAAATTCTAATGCAACCTTTTATCCTTGAAACAAAATTTAATCATCAAGTATAGGTTTTTTTAAAAAAACATATTGATGAATTTTATGCCATTATTTTATTAACTCCATTAAATGCAGTAGTTAGGAAGTACTTCCTTTCCTTCTGTTTTCTGGAAGCGATTTTGCAGTATTGCTATTCTTTAAATGTTTAGAAGAATTCGCCAGGAAAACCATATAGGCCTGAAGATTTCTTATGGGGTTATTTTTCAATTATTTGTTCACTTTCCTTAGTAGTTACAGGACCACGTGAACTATGAAATGGAGTAACTGGGGTCCATTTCCTCGGAACACTTCACCATATTTCCCTATTGCTTTGCCATCTTTATAGGCATTTCCTGTTTCATCCTTGACAGTGATTTTGTCTTCCTCTTTATTCTTGGCCTTTTATTAATGTTTCTTGGTTACCTTACCTTTATTGACTATGGTTCTGTTTTGCTAGGTTCTTTAAAATGACAGCATAGACTTCAAACTTGTTCTGTTTTATGAGTGTGATTAGTACTAGGAAATTTTCTTCAATAAGTACTGTTTTTGGTTGTGTTCTACAGATCTTTTTCCCTAGCATTCTTTTTTTACTTTATTTTTTTTTTGCCAGTCCTGGGACTTGAACTCAGAGGCCGAGTTCTTGAGGCCAGAACTCTACGACTTGAGCCACAGCACCAATTCTGGATTTTTATTTTTATTTTTTTCCTTTTTCTATGTATGTGGCACCGAGGAATGGAACCCGGGTGGTGATGCATGCTGGGCAAGCACTCTACCACGAGGCCACACTCCGGGCCCCACTACAGATTTTTTTTTTTTTTTTTTGCCAGTCCTAGGCTTGAGCTCAGGGCCTCAGCACTGTCCTTGGACTTTCTCAAGGCTAGTGTTCTACCCTGAGCCACTGCACCATTTCTGGCTTTTTCTATGTATGTGGTACTGAGGAATCGAACCCGGGTCTTCGTGCATGCTAGGCAAGCACTTTAACCACTAGGCCAAACTCCCAGCCCCCAGATTTTTTCTTTTAATACATGGTATTTTATTTGTTTCAAAGTACTTTGAGAGGCGTGTGTGTGTGTGTGTGTGCGCACACCGGTGCCCCTTTTGACCCACCAGTCAGATCAAGTGTGATTTCCAGCTTGCGCTCAGGTCTTTTCTTAGGCTCCGCTTCGCCCCCCTTCCATGTGATTGTTCGGGGAAGTGTGGAGGTCCTGGCGGATCCCCTGACTCCCGGGAGGCTGGCCTGGTGGACAGCTGTGCTGCTTGGTGCGCCGGCATCCTCTGGCCTAATGACTTTGGGGTGGACGTTCTCCGCGCTGGCGCGCTGCTCATCGCTCGTCTTGTCCGCCGTGCTCGCCCTCTGATGATGGGGTGCCCGTGGTACCCGAATGCCTGGGACCCCGAAAGAACCGCCGAGGCCCAGGTCAACGCAAAGAGGCAAGGGTCGCGGATGGCGACTTCGAACTCGGTCCTCGGCGCGCTGGCCCCGAACAAGGGTTTTACACAGCTTTTATCATCATGGATGGACAAGCTCCAGCTGCAGGCTCCCCGAGCAAGGGTTTTACACAGCTTTTATCATCATGGACGGACAAGTTCCAGCTGCAGGCTCCCCGAGCAAGGGTTTTACACAGCTTTTATCCTCACGGCAGGCTCATGGCCGGAGGGTGGGCCGGCCGGGGTCCAGCAGGCCTGGTGGGGGGGATGTGCCAGCCTGCCCTTCCCGGTCCTCAGGGCGTGGTTAGCTGCCATGGCTGATCACTGTCCAGGGCCTACGGGAAGGCTGGCGTCTCCACGCGCTGCGGGCTGACCTCGAGGAATGAAGACGGGCGGGGGGAATCCCGGCCGCCTGATTGGCTAAGCGGCGGCCACGTGCGGTGGCGGCCTTTCTGATTGGCTAAGCGGCGGCCACGTGCGGCCTTGGCCTTTCTGATTGGCTAAGCCGTGGCCACGTGCGGCGGCAGCCTTTCTGATTGGCTCCGGAAGCCTCCCAGCGCGAGGGCAGAAGTGGGCGGGGCCCCGCAGCTCCCGCCCCCGGCTTCCGCCCTGCGCCTCTCCAGGGCCCGCCCCCGCCTCCCCCGCTTCCGTCCAGAGCAGCTTCCGCCTCGCGCCTCGCGCCTCGCGCCTCGCGCCTCGCGCCTCGCGCCTCGCGCCTCGCGCCTCGCGCCTCGCGCCTCGCGCCTCGCGCCTCGCGCCTCGCGCCTCGCGCCTCGCGCCTCGCGCCTCGCGCCTCGCGCCTCGCCAGCTCCCGCCAGCTCCCGCCAGCTCCCGCCTCAGGAGCCTCGCGCCTCGCGCCTCAGGACGGCGTCCTCACGCCTGCAGCTCCTTCCCTCCCACCCCAGGCCGCACGGCCTCCTCTCCTCCTCCTCACCCCTCCCCCCGCCCCCCTCACCTCAGGCCGCACGGCCTCCTCTCCTCCTCCTCCTCCTCCCCAGTCCCCCTCACCTCTGCCCGCTTCCCCTTTCCTGAGCGCCTGGACCCTGGGCATCGGCCCTGGAGAGGAGGAGGAGGAAGAGGAGGAGGAGAGCCCGACGGGAGGAGGAGGTGAGCGTTTCCCCCACGGCCAGCCTCGAGGTCAGGAGGAGCCCGGCCCCCTCCCCCGCCCTCCCTCCCGCAGGGCGGTGGAGGTCAGGAGCCCCCCCCCTCCCTCCCGCAGGGTGCTGTGTTGTACCCCAATTCCTAGAACCCCGAAAAGACCACCAGAGGCCACAGTCAAAGCTAAAAAGCAGGGGTCGTTTATCCCGAGTCTAGACTCGGGCCTCCGCATACCGGAGCCTGCAACGCCAAGCGGCCCTGAGCAAGGATTTTACACGGCTTTTATAGGGGAGTTCCATGGTTACAATCACCCGATGGGCTGTTTGGTAACTCAAACCACTGGTCATGTTAAGATCAATCGAGCTCAGGTGTCTAACCACTGAGCATCCAGCTGTTGCCACCTGGGGTTCAAGTACATGGGCCCTGAGCAAGGGGGGAGGGGGTCATTCCCAAAATATGGGATAATCTTGGCACAACAGGTAGAGGTCAGGAGCCCCCCCTCCCTCCTGAAGGGTGGTGGAGGTCAGGAGCCCCCCTCCCTCCTCCTGCAGGGTGGTGGAGGTCAGGAGCCCCTCTCCCTCCTGCAGGGTGGTGGAAGTCAGGAGCCCCCCTCCCTCCTCCTGAAGGGTGGTGGAGGTCAGGAGCCCCCCTCCCTCCTGCAGGGTGGTGGAGGTCAGGAGCCCCCCTCCCTCCTCCTGCAGTGTGGTAGAGGTCAGGAGCCCCCCCCCCTCCTGCAGTGTGGTGGAGGTCAGGAGTCCCCCTCCCTCCTCCTGCAGGGTGGTGGAGGTCAGGAGTCCCCCTCCCTCCTGTAGGGTGGTGTTGGCCCACCCGCCCCTCCAGCCCCTGCAGAGGCGAGGTCACAGCCTCTCCCTCAGCACTTAGGCCGGTGCCGGTGCTGGTGCCGTGGTGGCCTGTGGGGAAGGGACTGCAGCTCTGCCCGTGGTTTCTGGCTGGAGCACCCCAAGCCAGGGATCGAGTGCTTTACGGTGCTGGACTGTCCTTAGAGAGGGCAGCGGCTTTGGCTTGCCTAGGCTTATTGGCATTTCTGGTTTAATAGCTTCTTCAGTCATCAGTCTGAGGTATCGAAGGCCGAAATCAATCCGCCAGTCAATAAAATTAATCAATCAGTCCAACCAGGGAATTCAGTTTCAGTCTCAGTTGCCGTCTAATCTCCCACCCCTTTTCCAGCCTTTAGAGACTTCTGCTTATTTTATATGTAGTGACTGTTCTTTGTGCTGTGCAGTCTTCCCACTTTCATACTTCGGGTAATTTTTTTTTCTTAAAAATTCTGTGCTAGTACCTTGTTAATTGCGTGCTGGATTTCTGTAGTTGCCAGCATGGGAAACGGCACCCATGCAAATGCTATTGAAAAGTTGCTTCTGAGAGTAAATACATTTCAGCACTTTGCCAAATGGAAACACAGATCACATGAAATACAGATAACACGCACACAGGACATGTAAGGAGCAGTGTTGGTTATCAGCTTAGTGGACTGTCAGTGGTGACACGTTTAGGAGTCACTCATTAGAGTGACTGTCCTTGTGAGAAACTGGTTGATTTAGGCCATTTGTGTAGATCATGTGTGGAATACAAGTCTCATTCTAATACATCCTTTTGTGTTTCTGAAACCGTCCTACATAATACAGACACTTTGATGTATTCCTATATGTTGAAGATAATATTTAGATGTTTTTAATACTTCGTGTCTTCTGCAGTTTCTGTTGAAATTCATCTGAAGTCAAGAAAGAGTAAACATGCATATTTTACTCCTTTAAATGTTGATTGCTTTGAACTCTTATGTAATTTACTTGCAAATTTGCTTCCTGGAGCTGTATTCCCCAAGAAAGTTTACTTGAAGCTGCGTAAGACTGTTCATGTTTATCCGGAAAGAGCTCAAGTGTTTCTAGAATTGTGAAGAACACAGTCACTGAATTCCCCTCAAAAGGAATTAACTCTAGGCAGACCTTAACTGAGACTTAAAATTTTCTTTCCTGTTAGCTTGTTTTCTCTGGAGGACTCCTACTAATTTATTTTCCCATGTGGAAGACTTTGGTGAGCTGGAGTTCGTAGTAGTACGTTCTCATGGCATATATCAGTGTCCTGGCACGTAACCTGTCTACAGATAGATTTCATCAGAACTAATGGGAAGATGAATGTGTTTACTTCTAAATCTAGAGCTGGTTCCTTACCAAAATTGCCCTGTCATTTAGACACAAGTCAAAGAGTAAAATTGTGCTGCGGACAGATGGAGGCTAACTTCAAGGCAAATTTATTAATTATGTCTTCTATAATTAAAATGACATCTCAGAAGGAAACCTCCAGGCTCGTATGAAAATAAGCATACTGTCCATATTGCAATTTGTTTTCTGAAACGTTGGCTGTATCTTTGAAATAAAAGGACTCATAGATTTGGTAGCTGTTTGTCAAAAGTGGCATATAGGGGGCCGGGAGTGTGGCCTAGTGGTTGAGTGCTTGCCTACCATGCACGAAGACCCGGGTTCGATTCCTCGGTACCAAATACATAGGAAAAGGCTGGAAGTGGTGCTATGGTTCAAGTGGTAGAGCTCTAGCGTTGAGAAAACCCAAGGACAGTGCTCAGGCCCTGAGCTCAAGCCCAGGACTGGCAAAAAGAAAAAAAAAGTGGCTTATAGAAATAGATTTGGGGGAGGGGGTGGTTCGTGTAAGTTTCATGGTATTTTACCACACTATGGCCAGCCATGTTACCTATGATAAATCTTACTGCCAACAGCATCAGGACAGAGTATATATTACTAAAGGATATGAAGTACCTTGAATGTTGGTGTTTCTTCAACCCAGAATACTACCACAGCAGAGTGGATATTTGTCAAGAACTCTCCAATAGAGGGAAGTCTGCCTCGGTGCCATTTTACCTATGTAAGGACCAGGAACCATGTTAAAATAATTATTTTTAATTATATTTTTGTCATCTTGACTCTTAAGGGATATATCCAGGCATGTCAAACACTTGCCAGCACATTGGAAGCTCCTCCTGGGAGTTTGCCTGCCAGTATTCCCAAGGTCACAGAGACCTTACCACTTCTTCAGTTGTACAGCCTGCTAGGTTTACAGTTCTGGCTTCCAGCATGGGGAAGAGCAGGGAGGACTTCTTAGATAAAGGCTTTGCATCTCTCAGTAGATAGTAGTAATCTACAATGCAAGTTCAGAAATTCTCTAGCTGGAGAAATTCTGCTGGTCAGATCTATTTTATTCCTTCCTTGAGGAGAAATAGTCTCAGAGCATCCAACTCTGTGCATTAAGATAGAATCACGGTGATCTCCATTTCTAATGCGTTCTCCCTTTAATACAGATTGCCTTCGTATAGCATATTTAATTTAGTGTGTGCTTTTTCCCCTGAAGAAACCAAAGTGTGATTGACTTGGACTAAGAAATTTAACTCATGCACTAAGCTAAGATAGAAGTATTAATTTACTTAGTTTGCATGTGAATGAACTGTTATCTAAAGAGAATAAATACTTGCCCAAGGCCAGAGAGCTGATAAAAGCCTGGCAGTCCTGTGTCACACAATTAGAACTTTGAGATTTGAAAGTGATACAAGTAAAATGAAACAGGATGCTACCAAGCGGTTGTCACTGTCACCTAGAAGCAGGTGAGAAGGGTTCAGGGTGAGTATGAACTTCTGAAGATGATATCTGCCCAAACACAAGTGGTATTTCCAAAGATAATTTAGACCAAGCACTTTTAAAATGGACAGTGCTATACTGGGGGCTTTTTTGTCTTCACAGCAGGAAATCATTTGGTGATTATTAAGGTCTAGCGTATAGGTTATTTATGCTAAGTGGCTCTTCCCTCAACCTGAAGTTTCAACAAAAATCCCTGCATAATATTGGTGGGATGTGTTGAGAAAGCCTTGTATTACTTTTCTCTGAAAAGCAGAACTTGGATAAACGTTTCTTCTTGGACTGCAAAATAGGAATCGACTTTGAAATTAGAGGTAACTATTGAACTCTGTCAGATTGTCCTATGATAATGTTCTGTGAGGGTCCAGAAAGACTTCTAATCAATTCCACCATATATATTTAATATGAGAAAAAGCTTTGAAATCAGAATGCCTCTTAAAATTATAACCCGTAATGCATTTTGTTTCTCAGTAGTACATAAAGTGTCTTTTTTTTACCGTGGGTGACATTTGGTGTTGATGAAAATCCCTGCTGGCAGTGATAGCATCAGCTTATTGGAGGCTGGCCAGTGTGTGACAGGAAATGGGTGTTCAAGTACCACTGTTAGAATTGGGGATAGGAAATGAGGATTTAGAGCTGTACATTCCTGTATCCTGATGTTTTGTGATGATCGGTAATTTTTTCTTTATCGGTGACCTCAAAAGCTATGTTTTCTTTGCAACTGAAGTATTACTGATATTACATATTATCAAGATTATGAGAAGTTGTATTTTAGATTGCTCGTTGTATTATAGAGTTTTTAGCTTATTCTGCTTTGATGGATTTTTCCATCTTCAATGATTTAATAAAAGAAACAGAACAAGCTATCAAAATCTGTAGATGCAGAGTGCTAATTCTTCACTTCTTAGACAGTCAAGAATTGTCGGTCCCAGATACTGTTTATAAAGAATACTGACACACTTTGGAAAGTTGAGACCCCATGCAATTAAAAGAGAGTCTTACAACAATTTTAATGCTCTATTACTTACTGATGTTTTCCTCTTTTAAAATGGGCTCAGGATTGGAGGTGTTGGCTCCATTGGTAGGGCCCTTGCCAATGAGTGAAAGCATCACCTACCGAGTTTGAGTCTTGGCCTTGGACCTCAAAAAGAAAATAAAAATGTAAAAGTACGTTCAATAACTCATTTTTAAGAACTTACCAGTGACTTTTCTATATCCTGAGCTTTAGGGTGCAATAAAGGCAATTTGGGAAGTAGAAGCATGCAGACTAGGGTAGGACATATGCCAATTTTGGGGTTTGTGGGTAAGAGTGATTGCTGCCCCTCCACCCCCCACCTCCCTCATGCTACTATTCCACAATCTGGCACCTAGCCCATCAATCTGCTTATAACTGGTCAACCCTATTTCTAAGGTGACAGAATCTATTTATAGTAGTGCAATCAGTCACCACGGCTGCTGGTGAAATACAGCAGACAGGAAGAGGTGAGAGATTGGGGCATATATTTGTTTAGATGCTCTGAGAAGCACAGGCTTGCTGAATGCAGCTAGATAGTCTCCTCCCTCTTTAAGACAAATAAAAGCACTGTGTATAGAGAAACTCTCGCCACCCCACCCCCGCCACTGGACACCCTGGCGTTTTGTTTACAAATGTACTTATCACTTGAGTAGAGGAAACCTTTCCAGACAGTAATGGCTCCACAGGGTGGGATTCCCATACCATGCTGTATGCTGTGTTGATGGGTGTCGCATATGTCCTTTCTGTGACAGTGAGACCGGCATTTGTCTCTCTTTTCATCCTTTTCTCCATCTCTCCCTTCTTTTGTTACAACTAGACACTTTGATTTACTTCTCTGCATTGCCTTTGGACATCTTGGGCAGTTGCTGTAGATATTTGTGTTTACCTCTGGACCCAGGGCCTTGTTTTTTTTTATAGTTTTTGAACACCATGATTAACTTGCCTGCATCTTTTTATTTAAATATTATTGAGTAAGGATTGATCGTTGGAGGTGCAGAATTTCAGACAAGATGCTGGTCTTAGCCAAGGAACTAGTTATGACTTAAATTTGTTTATATACTTGTTTATGTCAGTCTGCATAGGTTCATACATGCATGCAGGATACCCCACTTAAAGTCTCATTTCCTCCAGGTTCCTCTTACTTCTCCACTCATTTAAAAAACAATTGTGACTTCATTTTTCTATAGTCATACATGTGTATAATGACCTTTGTCCATGTGTCTTCCTTACACCCCTCACCATAGGTATCTGCCCTTGAATATAACCCGTTTTACATTCCTACCATTCATTCTTATTTTTTCAATTGTTTTAGCAAAGGTGACGTACAGAGGAGTTATGCTTAGGTAAATTAGTTAGTGAGCACATTTCTTTTTGGAAAATGTCACCCCCTCCCTCGAGCTCTCCCAGTTTTTCCCTACTTCCCCCATTCACAAGTTGTGCAGTTCATTTTCCACATAGTGACTCCTACCTTCCATTCATTATTAAAGAATAGATTCTGCGCATAAGAAGATGAGATGCTTGCTTTCCTCAGTCTCATCTATTTGGTTTCACATGGTGATGTTATTCCATCTATGTTTTCCTGCAAATGACATCATTTCATTTTTTTTTGCCAGTCCTGGGGCTTGAGCTCAGGGCCTGAGCACTGTCCTTGGACTTTCTCAAGGCTAGAGCTCTACCACTTGAGCTTCAGCACCACTTCAGGCTTTTTTCTATGTATGTGGTACCGAGGAATCGAACCCGGGTATTCATGCATGCTAGGCAAGCACTTTAACCACTAGGCCAAACTCCCGGCCATTTTTCTTTAGGGCCAGGTAGGTAAGATACTACATTGTGTATGTATATCGTATTTTCTTCTCTATTCATTGGTTGATGGGCACCTAGGCTAACTTAAAATTTTAAATAATTACACCGTACCCAAAATAATGACTTCAGTTTCATGACCATATTTTGTACTTCCCAAGGTTCTTTAATCCAATGACGTTGGATATAAAGTGTCTCAAACTCAGCATACTTATTAATGAGATTTTTTTCCATATTGCCTTAAGAACATCGCAAGAAAAATTTTATTTAGCAGCATGTCCACAAATCTGTCTCTAAGCTGAGAACAGTGGTGGCTGTGGGCCCACGGGGTAGTTAGCAGGCCAGGAGCAAATACCTTAGGGTATAATTTCTTGTGTGAATGGACTTTCAGTGCACCGACTTACTGATCCACCATTTATGTAAGGATTGGCCATATCTGCCCTGATAGACACCCGTACCCATGGGACAATGCAAACAGGACTGTTTTATCCCTTAACTGTAAGGAAAGAAGAAGTCTTGATTGATGAGTTTTGAACCAGACATTTTCAATGACCCAGTGACAAAACTCATTCCTAAGAGTAGATTTTATTTCTAAAATGAGATTTAGTTCTGACTTGTAAACAGTTACTTTCTGTAGTATTTAACCTTCACTGAGAACCTAGTTTTGCGAAGTTCCATTCATTTTGTAGGCCAGGGGAGCCATCTCTTCATTTTTTTCTACTTTATAAATGAAGAAAACGGAGTAAACTTGTGTGAAAGTCGATTTATTGTTTTTGTCAGTTATGACACGGAGGGGTCTGAGTGGAGCATCTGTGCTTCAGAGAGAAAATCAAACTGCAATAAAGCCTCTCCAAAGTGCCGTCTCCTTCAGACGGCACTGTCTGCTTTGTGTTCGCCACGTTGGTCTATTTGTTCTCTGAAATGCCATCAGTAACTGCTACTGGGGAACTAATCTATTTTAACTAGCCTCTGAGGTCATCATCTTAATCTTGGGTTCATGTTATTCTTTGTATCCTTCTTTTCATTTTACCTCTGAATTTATAGTGACCCAGTGGTTGTCATGGCAGGACCATGGGGTTTCTGCTGTCTTCAATATCAGCCCTGGGGCTGCAAAATGCCTTTCCCTGTCTGATCTCAACTACATATAGCTACGAATATTAAATGTCAGATGTTCCTTTGGCTACAGGAAAAATTAGATTATTGGTTCTTTGTAGATGATCTAAGCACTTTTATATATCGGGATTATTTTCTAGCAGTGAACTTTTTTACTTGACTATCTCAAAGAAAAGTCCAAACAGCACCCAAGAAGATACTAGCCTAAGGAAAGTGTACAAAACAGAGGATGAGGGAGAGAATTAATGGAAATCTACGTTATTCTCTCAACACTAATTTTGATTTCCTTGAAATAAGGATAACTGTTACTTTTTGTTCAGATATTTTTTCCGTGCCATTGGCATCTATTGTTTTCAGGCCTATATTTATTCTTTCATCTTGGCCTCAGGAGAGAAAACTCTGTAGTCAGTTGTAGTTCTCTGAGACATACATACATACATACACACATATATCACACCTATACGATGTCTAACATTTCATCTGAGGAGGAAGGGACTATACACACACATACATGTATAGGATATGGAGAGGATATATATATAGGGAGAATATGACTAAAAATGTGTCACTGTTTGGGTGGATGAGGGGCTGGGGAATGGGAATAAATAAGGGTCCCCAGCATGGACATGTGTTGCCCTATGCATGGAGACGGCATGAGGCAGTGTGCTGAAAGCTACCCAGCAATAGATGAGGGGTAGGGGGACAGGGTACATCGCAGATAATCCTGAGTTTGCAGGAATGTTGACAATTCAGATTTCAGATCATATGGTGTGTTGTTCTTTGACTTCTAGGTTCAGATTTCCTTTCCTTAGTCTGAGAAACTCAGTTCCTGATGGAGTTACCATGCTTTCTTCTTTCATCCTCTACATACTCATAATAGCGTCTGAAAAAGTAATGCTAATATTTCTGCAAATAAGACCCTGGAGTGCAATTTTAAGATTTCTTTCTTTTTCTTTTTGGTCTTAGGTCATAACTCACAAGGCCTGTATAATGAAAATATTGTTTTAAAATCCCTCCACGTACTTATTGTCATGTGGTTATGTCATGGACTCAATATACAGTTAGGTTCAGTTTCTGTCTAGGTGACTGGGAAGCTTTTTTGTTATCTCTCTTTGGTTTTATTTATTAGGTGTGTAAAACATTTACAAGGCTTCAAAGTCAAAAATCAAAACAGAAGTCTAGCTTTCATCTCTGTCCCTGCCTCCTTTTATAGGTAGCGACTTACCCTGCTTTTTAAGAATTCGTTGCTTTTAAAAAAACAAAGGTATATATATTCATCTGTATCTGCATACCTAGTTTCATGTCCACATGTGCATGTGTCTGCCAACAATCCCACATAATGTATTTATGTATGCACACATTCCTATCCTTTTCTATATAAACATTGGCGTACTACAAAAACTGGTGCTTGCACTAAACAATTTATTCTGGTGATCACTATGAGGCAGTAAAGATTTCCCTTTTATTTTTACCTTTTGGTCAGTCCCGGGGCGTGAACTCAGGGCCAGGACACTGTCCTGGAGCACTTTTGCTCTTGTGCAAGGCTCTGCCACTTGAGCCATAGCACACTTCCAGCTTTTACTGTGTATATGGTACCGAGGAATCGAACTCAGGGCTTCATGCATGCTAGGCAAGCACTCCACCACTAGGCTAAATACCTGGCCCTCTTATTTTTTTTAATTGTGATTAATAGAAGGGTTACATTATATTCACCAGATAGAAGGTGCATAACTTCACAAACATTGATACCCTTTCTCATGACATTGTCCCCATTTCCCTCCCACCCTCCCCCCGCTCATCTTGATTTCCCCCCTTCCCTATCCAATTTCAAATAACCAATTAAGCACCTATAAAATATATCAGATAACAAGGTGAAATATTGTAACAATATGAGATAACCAAGGGATGGCAAAAGAGATGAGAGATAACATAGTACATTAAGGACAACAATCACTCATTATATGGTTTGTTTCTATATCCTGGAGGTCCTTACATTTAGTGTCATACTATATGGCCTTATGTATCTAGATTTTGTTCTATTGTAAATCTCTGCTAGTAGAGCCAAGGTTTCTACTGATTATGAGAAATGAGGGAGACTATTGTGACCCTCTTATTTTTATACCAGCACTGTACGCTGCTAAAATTTATTCAAAAAGCCCTTTACTTATAGGCATTCACTTCTACTCACATTTTCTATTACAAACAATGCTGCAGTGAATAAGCTTTGCATATGACTTTAATGTTACTGCCGTGTTCTTCTAGAAGTTCCTTGTGTTGGGACTGCTGAGAAACAAAGGGCCTGTTACACCGACAGAGCCTTCAGGATGGAGGACACGTGGCCCTTACTTGGTGAGGAGTATTGGAAACCTGGCATGTTTGGAATCCTTGGTTTTGTTTTTGCTGGGACTTGAGACAGTTTGTATTCTGCATCTGTTAAGTAAGTGTACAACACTAGAGGTTTGGAAAAGATTAGATCCAGTACAGTTGTTTGCCAAATTACTTATATGTGATCTGGAACAGAATAGTTTGCCTTTTAAAACAATACTATTGAACCATAAATCACTGATACTGTATAACAATGTCAGAGAATCATACTCTATATTAATTATGTTCATGAATATTTATGAAAGTCTGTTTATCTTTTTCTGGAGGCTTATGTATTCTTGTCTAGGGCTTTCAATTAGAATTTTATTTTCCAGGGAATCTTCTTGTGGGAGAAACCAACAAGGAACTGAGAACACTTCCATAATTTTCAGTTTTTATACTACAGTACTCACATGATGGAACTATGTCCTTCCTTTAACAGCCCAAGCAATACTTCACTCTTTGTGTAGAATTGAAGTACACAGGCCTGGTGTACAGGAAATCTTAGACACCTGACCCGTGTGTGCAACACTGTCCTTTGCTGAGAAAGTTTTTCTGGTGTAAGGTTTTGGATCTGCACAACTAAAATGCTCATCTTCCCCAGCATCCGTCTCTAGGAGCACAGTTTATTACAGGAGAAAGTAAGCCTTAGTATTTTAGGGGTAATTCTTGGTGAGATGTCTTTAGAAAATAATCACTGTGACGTGTGTTGGTGTAGGGAAAAGTAAACAAATAATAAAACCCAAAAGAAGACATTAGATAATCAGTTAAGTTCTGACAAGTGGGATAGTAAGATCAAAGGCACATGGCACCATACCATGTCAGAAAACAAATGTAGAAGATTAACGTAAAGTATGGGCAGGCCTTTTTTTTTTCTTTTCAATTCCAGTTACCAGGGCAATCCAAATTCACAACCCTGTCTCCCTCCAAGTCACTGCCACAGTCTTGTTTCATTGTGCCCGAAGTGGGAGCAGAAATTAAGAGCTGGCAGTATTCCCTCCCACCTGGCCTGTTAAAGTCCCAAATGAAAGCAGGTAGGCATGGTGATCTGCAAGGCTTCCGTGAAGATGTCTTTCATAACATGGCTTGCTGTCCTCCTCCCCCATGCTCACAAACCAAAAGCAGACAAAACTTTCAGTCAGAAAGAATATGGTAAAAAAAAAAATAGAACCGACCAAACAGTACAGAAAACCAGCAGAAATCAGCCTGAAATAACAAAACCTCAAAAGAAGATTGAGGGAACTGAAGTCTGGGGATAATGCAGTGCACTATGTGGTAGACCAGATGTGTGACTAGTAATAAATGTTAAGCCTTTCCAGAAAATGCTACTTCTTCCTCAATCATAGCAGTCTAGCTAAGTTTGTTTGAGATAAAGCAAACCTTATGTCTTTGAGCAGTTGGGTCCCCATTATTTTGATAAAAGAATGGACTTCTGAAAGGGAATCAGACTAAGCCAGTGTTTAATAGCGTTTAATTTGTCATTTGGGATATATTCAAAACTAGAAGCCAAATGAACACAGCTTTGCAAGATTTAAGAAATAATCTTCAAGACATTCTTTAGGCAGTACTAAGGGGATTTGTGACTTGGATTTTATAAAGGCTTATAGTGTGGGTGTAGCAAGCAAAATGTATCAAACTCTTCCAATATGTGCTAGCAAACTAGCAAGGAAGAAACAGGTGTATAAAATGTTTTTATAAAAGTGACCTAAACTACCTGTGATAGAGTGGGAAATTAAGTGAATTCTTCTTCTAGGCTACAGGCCACATTGGCTCACGCTAAAAAAAACTAAGATGCCTTTACTACTTTACAGAGCGAGAGAGAGAGATACCAATGGTAAAATATAGTTAAAAAATTGTATGTCTTGAATCTGGGTATAGTGGCTCATGCCTGTAATCCTCGTTACTCTGGAGGCTGAGATCTGAGGATCAAGATTCCAAGCCAGCCCGGGCACAAAAGGACCTGAGACTCTTCTCTCCAGTTAACCTCTAGAAAATGGGAAGTGGGGCTTGGCTCAAAGGGTAGGACAGTAGTCTTGAGCTAAAGAGCTCAGGGACAGCACCCAGTACTAACTCAAGCCCCATGACCCCCCCCCCCCGCCAAGTTTCTTATTCAGTGTATCGTATATTTTCCTAAAGTCCCTGGGAATGGCATTTTTTCTTTCAAAATCTGATCAAAGATAGGACAGGATGGTTTATAACTGTGCTGCAAAGAAATGTTCTACAGAAGTCTATCCTTTCGGTGGTCATCTAAAATTGGAAGCATACCCCGTCACCAGTCCTGAGTGTCCAAAGCCCATGGACTGGAGTTTAGGAACCAAATAATAGCTGAAGACATAGGAAGACTGGGCACAGCTGACCTTGGAGTGTTGAAGGTGGCCTCCTCACCATGAATGTAGCTAAGAGCAGAAGAGATTCCCACTCTGGCCCTTTCTCATTATCACTTATTTTGACTTGGTTTGCCAGTTCTCTCACAGAACCGCCATCCTAGCTGTGACAATTTAATGCCAACATACAAAAAAAAAGAATAGGACATTCAGCTTACACATCTTGATATTATAAATACTAGGAACTTTTTATATCATGAAAGTCTTAGTTTATGGCTGGGTGATTCGTGATGCGATAACAATTACCATTGACTGGGTAGCATAGACCACAAACATTATTTTCTCTTAAGCGTTCAGGATGAGAAAATCAGCAGTCAGGATCTTGGCATGACCACGTTCCTTGTCCTGCCTTGTAAATGGCATTGTATCCTCACATGTGAGAGGGAGGTTGGGAGGGACGGTCTACTGTGATGTCCATCAGAATTCCAACACAGGGCTTTGAAGTGGGAGCAGAAGAAATTCACAAGGGGAGGAAAACAGTTAATCGTGGTAAATTGTGTGGCCGTACTCTCATTAAAATATTTTGGTTAGGAGGGGAGTGCAGTCAATGTGCTTGCCTTCAAAGGCAGTGTAGGAAGTAGCAGTTGGGGAGTTAATAGATTGTTTTAAATTTCTGATTGTATGGTGTGTTCACTGTGAACATGGAAGTGGTTATTACTCCATCATGAGATAGGAATTTGAGGACTAGAGAGCATTTAAATTGCAAATAAGATATTTTATCCATTTTCTAAAATATTGCATAATTCAGAGTCATTACTTTACTCCTGTGGGGAAAAGAGTCTTAGCACTTCTTTATTAGCTTTAGTTTCTAGTAATCAATCAGCAATTACATAATAAAGAGGTAAAATTGGGTGTTTAGCACAAAAACATGTAGGACTGCTTCATTGTAATCAGCTCTTGATTCTGATTTCAACAGGGGGAGAGGTGAGCCTCACTTTCTCGAAATCTTCTGAAAAGGCCAGTGGAACAGGAGCAGGAGACCTCAAGTCCTTTTTTATTTTTCCTTCAATGTGTTTGATTTTCATAGGCTTAAAAATCATTTGAGTTTCAGAAGAGGGAGTATTTTTGAGAGAGAGAGAGTAGAATCTAACTACTGAAGTGTATCTGGACATAACAAGAGGGTAGAGCCTGGATCCAGTATTTCCAAAATCATAAAGAAATATAAGTTTCTTCTCTGTATTTTCTTGCAACTTATCTCACAGGCCTGCTGCTGTGGGAACCTCCTTTACTTTTCTATGTGCATTTTGTAATATTATAGATATGTACATATACATATCTATGTATATACACACATCTGTTTCAACCTTTTTAAGAGCACTTAGAAGTCTATTGAGTGAATCCAACACATTCATGGATGGAAACATTGAACTCTTCCTAGTTTTTACCTACTACAAATAATTTTTTCGCCAGTCCTGGGCTTGAGCTTAGGGCCTGAGCACTGTCCCTAGGTTTTCTCAAAGCTAGAGCTCTACAACTTGGGCCACAGCACCATTTCTGGCTTTTTGCTATGTATGTGGTACCAAGGAATCGAACCCAGGTCTTCATGCATGCCAGGCAAGCACTCTACCACTAGACCAAACTCCCAGCCCCACAAATAATGTTTTTATAAATCAATATGTCACTATCCTGAAGCACTTGATTATTTACTTTGGTTGGATACATTCACAGTGCAGGATTTGGGGGGGGGGGTAGGTCAAAGGTATGTGATTTAAAACATTTAATAAATACTTCCAATTTTTTCTGAAAAAATATATGACTTTACAAGTATTTTATGACAGAAAATGGGTTTTCAAACTTTTATTAATGCTGAATGCTGTCAGTTTAAAAAATGTTTTAAAATTCTTGGACCAAAGATAAAAAAAATGTTTGGTGCTTTCTATTCATTGCCTATTTTATTGCTTATTACCTAGATTGTTTTTCTTTGGCATTTTCTGATATGTGAACCATGCTTCATGATTATAGTTCTTGATAGAATGATAAAATGCTTCTTTTATCATGCACAGTTTAAGTTTCAGAGCCATTTGCATATCTGGATATTTGTATAGTAAATATTTGTTCTTAGTCTTTCATTTATCTTTTGACTTTGGTGTTAGTCAAAACAACGCGGTTTATTCATCTAGTTTCTTTCAAAATGTAAGTATCTACAATTACTTATGAAGAACTCCCTCCCCCTAAAAAAAAGTCTTATGATCTTCCTCTTCACATTTCATTCTTTGTGGCAGGTATGGAGAAAGTTTTGATGCCGTGTGTTAATGCTGTATTTTTCCAAGTACCCATGCACTGTACCCAACGATTGTAACCTGTGAAGCTGGGAAGGGACCTGCCCAGGGTCCAGCACTTTGTCATACGCCTGTATGAGTCTCAATTCCCCTTCTGGGTTCCAGGCTTCAGCAACCTCCCAGCCTCACAGGGAAGGTCCACTGTAACCGGATAAAAAGAAATGTGTGCGAGGCCATTAGGCGAGGCGGTCAATGAGCAGATGAATGTGGCCCTCACAGGTGTGGGTTCCTTATGCATGACACACCCATCCCTTCTGCCTTTTCCTCATCTTCTTGCTCCCCTTCTGTCATACGGTGCAGCAAGAAGGGCCTTGAGAGATGCCAGCCAGTTCCTCAGTCTTTAATTTCAAGCCAGTACGTTTCTGTTCATTATAATTTGCCAGTGTTTCTATTCTGTTCTAATAGTACAAGATGAGCTAAGACACAAATGAAGGTCTTGCTTGTATTGTTCTCTTTTGCTTCATTGCTGCTAGACAATGAATAAACATGAACATGTTCTCTTGGCTGTTAAACATGGCTATGTCAGCTTTTTCACTTATAACCAGAGCTCACTATGTTTTCTTTAAGGTTAGGGAGTGTGGTAGGCAGTCCAGCCGGAAAACTCTACCCACCACTGTATGAACCCAACTCCATGACTTAAACCACCAGCAGCAGAATGGCCAGTTATCCATCCCAGTGGGTACACTGACGTGAATCATGGTACAGTTCCTGTGTTCTCAAATAAGCTTCTTGAACATGAATGTCAAATCTTCTCCAGTGAGCTGGGCTCAATTACAGTGTAGCCTCATTTGATTTTGGTAATTAAAGCCAAAAAGTCTTGTAATACTTCATTTTTGTTTTAAATACAGGATAGGGAGGGCCTTCTTTACAGTTTATATACTTACCTGAAGTCATTTTATTTACCTCACAAGTACTGTAGGCAAAGTCTTTTACCCAGTCTCTATAGCACCTTGCCTATCCATCAGTCTTGATGTTTCTCTTTGTAGTAGGCAGATCTAAACAATGGGTCACAGCTCGGAAATGATACCTACCTACGAAGAATCCTACTCTTTTCTGAGTCATTCCTCTTAATGCCAATGGGAGTATTTGTGGGCACATAGCAAGGCATGAGTCCAATGCACTTGGAAATCATCTGGCAGATCATTTGCACAGTACTGTTTTGCATGCAAGGTGTAACACATTGAAATTTACTCTGACTCTTTAAGTTGAGGTGGTATTCGGCATTGTTCATTTCTTTAAATGCCACACTTGCACATTTCCTGCGTCCAAAAATTAGATCAGTAATGTAAATGTAGCCAAGGGTATGTGGTATTCCAGGCCAAGTTTTGTGGTGTGGGCCAAATGAATTCCTGATGGTATTTTCATCACTGTGGTTGTGGTCATGACTCTTTCCAAAAACACTGAGCAATTTTAAAATGGACAATACATCATCATACTCCTTTCTTCATACAGGAAACACCCACTTAAGCCATTTTCTTGTTTCTGTGAAATTCTGTAGGCAGACAGTTTTTTTACAATCAAGTTGCATAGAAACTCCCCATTCATAAAGGACAACATCTGAGCTATATCAATGAAACATTCATTACCTCTGCTTTTCTACAGAGCAGAAATTGGAATTGGAGGTGACTACTTCTTTCCTTGAAAAATGTGAAACTAAACCCGTGTTTAGTGCGTGCGTGTGCGTGTGTGTGTCCATTTCTAGCTGAGTCAAAATGTGGTGTTTTTGTGACTGATTCCTCAAAACTGTCCCTGATTCAGTCAAGGCCAAAGAGTGCATTTGGGCTTTATAGGTTGCTATTTAGCCTCTCTCGTGTCAGGACAATGAAAGTTTGACTAAGACTTGTTAAAAGAAGAGCAAGGCATGTCTACATGGGGGAATGTTTTTACCATAGTTAATATTTTGTAGCTTTTCTTAAAAACAAAATCTAAGCATTTTCAATACGTTTGTGATGAAAATGGATATTTTCAATATAGTTTTCAGTCATTGGTTGTCTACACAGGGGTAGCTTATGTCAGATACCGAATATTCGTACATAGAGAGGTATTTCTTATTCTCCTTTCTCAGTGAGAAAAGTATCAGGAAATCTACGTTAGTGGAAAAATCAGTAGCTATTTACAGGAGAAACTGAATATGCAATAGGGAATGTGTGAGTTTAAAATTTTATCCTAGTGTTGTCTTTAAGATATTCCTGTCTCTGCTTTAGAAGTCTGCTTTATGAGAGTGCACCACTTTACAACCACAGAAGTTTCTGTAAGTGCTTGAAGAAAACTTTTTATTCCTATCTGGGAAAGAGGGCATATAGACTTATTATTAAGTTAGGATATAAGAACGCAGCAGTTGAAAAAAAGCACTCATAAAATATGTATTCTATTTCTTTGGTTTGTTTCTTAAGTAGGCACAAATTAGCATGGAAAGCATACAACTTACTTTGCCTTTTATTACCTTAAATATGAGGAATCGTAATGCAGTAGGTGATTAGATGAATATTTTCTGTGAGTTATACTGAATTAGAAAATCCTCTTCCTGTAAGAGGATTTGGGGATTTCGATGCATGGTTTCCTCCTAAATAGTTCAATTTCTTTCAGTAAACGCAGTTTTTTTAAAACTAAGGATAGGTTATAAACATAGTTGTTCTAAAACTAATTTGGAAATTGTTTTCTAGTTTTCCTTGGCTGAGAATTTGGCCAGTGTCATGCAGACTGAGCTGGCACTTAGTCTGCTTTGTTGTCACATGGACCTTAGGTCACCACGCTGATCATGAGATTCCAGCATTTTTACAGTGGCTGTGGATGGGGTACAAAGACCATCTGGGGTGAGGCAGATTGTTAGATCTGTGAATGAGAAAGGAAGGCATTGGGAGATCCTGAACAGGTTACTTGTTCTCACGTTTTAATGGGATCAAGGAAGGGTGAGGGGCAAAGATGGCAGAAGAAGCCTGGTTAGTTTTGTCAGTAGTGCCACTGTTGATTCAAGAACATAGAGATCTACCTTTGTTCCAAGGTTTGCTTGCTTCCAGTCTCTCTACTGGATTTTTTTAGACTGCAGTTTTTACTCTCTGGCCACCTACAGCTTATGGATGGGTTTGAACTTATCTTTTGTTTTCTGCTGAGATCATTACTTTCTGTTTCACAGAAGTTGAAGTCATCTGCTTTCTTTTCTTTTTAGGGTTATGAGGATAGGCTTAAATAATATTGCAAAACATGTCAAGAATAAGCCAAGCACACGAAGAACTCTGTAAATAAAGGCTGATATAGGAATATAAAAAATAGGACACTAATGCTATTTTAAGGTAGTGGATAGGTTAGCCTGCTTTTTCGGTGAAGTCAGTGCAATTTTGGTTATTTGAATGAAAATGGGCTAGCCAGGCTTTTATAAATATGCATGTGTTTGTACTTAATATACCTAAAGTGTATAAATAAGTATATTTGTTCTTATGAATACATTCACTTGAGGCACACTTGCTGGCCTCCAGTTGTAGGTTGTACATTTCAAAGACTTTCTAGGACAGGCAGCTCTCTTTGGTTTCCCAGCAGTGGCCAAATTCCCTGTGATTCATTTTACATTGTGTTCCTTCATGGCTGGTGGCAGGTTGTGTCCAATTTCTATTCTGAAGTGCAATGAGAGATAGAACCATAACAGTTGGTGGCTTTTCTACTTATGCTCAAAAGATTGTTCATCTGAAGTCAGAAACACAGAAATAGGTTTGCAAGCAACTGTGTGCCCATGGTTTTTGCAAGAAAAAAACCAACTCCAGTATCTAGAAAGAGAAGAGTTAGAAGTAAGAATGATAAAAATGAGACAAAGCACCACCGGTGGGCATAGTACAACTCTCATGACCGTAGATGATATGAGGAATGTGTGAGCCAAAAAACCACAAAGATTTACCTTGTGGGGATGGACAACTGCATTGCTCCGGGACATCCAGGGTCATTCAAGGGTGACGAGAGACCTGCCGTCAAGCCTGACAGTTCTTGGCCAAGCTCAGTTCTCCAGTCTCTCCCTGGCAGAGACTTACTTCTCCCTCCCTCCAGGGAACCACCCTCCTAGTAGTCACTCTGCTCACCTTCTAAGGCTGGAAGACAGGGTGAAAAAGATCTAGGCAGAAGCAGGGTAATTCAGGAATCTGAGGAAGCAAAGGGCTCCTGAATAAAGGTGAAGAGACACTGCGGGCAATGTATGCTGATACTTAGATAAGTTATCCAAAATGAGAGAGAGTATGAGGCAGGTATATGCCAGCTTTCACTTATTTCTGGACTCAGTTTCTCGTTTAAGTCATTTTTGTCTTGTATTCTCTCCTGTTAAGAATGTTTTCTGGAATGGAAACATGCCTCAAATTATAATGATATAAAGATCTAATACAGAAGTGCTGGCAAACCAAAGGCAAAGGTGTGTGAAATACAAAATTCCATTTCAATCCCATAACCTCATTCCTGCAAGCCCTTTAAAGTCATCTGTAAACATACTGCATAGCGCACACGAGACCATGCACAGATAGATATTCAATCCTGCACGACAAGCATCTCTCCACGTCCACACCTTACTCACAGCATTGACTATAAACAGTATGCAAAGGTCTCTGTAATTTCAACGTAGTTATTGATGAGATGATGTTTAAATTGTAACCCAATTTTCCACACAGGATAAGATTTTCTATCTTTCTTTCCTTTCTTTTCTCTGGGCCGGGGTGCTGTTCTGAGCTCTTTAGCTCAAGGCTGCCGCCCTACCCCTTGAGCCTCAGCGCCACTTCAGTTTTCTAGTGGTTCATTGGAGATAAGAGGCTCACAGTCTTTTAGTGCCCTGGCTGGCTTTAAACTGCAATCCTCAGATCTCAGCCTTCCTGATTAGCTAGGATTATAGGCG
This sequence comes from Megascapheus bottae, assembly GCF_031878675.1. Classification (NCBI taxonomy): domain Eukaryota; kingdom Metazoa; phylum Chordata; class Mammalia; order Rodentia; family Geomyidae; genus Megascapheus; species Megascapheus bottae. Next base: position 569,995 of record NC_143546.1, read on the forward strand.
CCCAGCCAGGGCGAGATTTTCTTCACCCCAAAACACAAAATCCTCAACACTCCAGTATCTCAAACTTTTTGCATAGACATGAGAATTGTCCACAAGTGTAAATTTTTCCAAATATAGCTTCAGGTGAAATATTTCAGTCAAGATTAGGGACATACTAAAAAATTCTGTCAAAGTGAAACATAAGAAAACTTTGTGTTTAGCCTTGGGCCCCATTCACAGTATTTTTTTTTTTTTTTTGTGGGTCGTGGGGCTTGAACTTGGCCTGGGCGCTGTCCCTTAGCTCTTCAGCTCAAGGCTACAGCCCTACCCTTGAGCCAAGCCCCACATCCCATTTTCTAGAGGTTAACTGGAGATAAGAGTCTCCGGTTCTTTTGTGCCTGAGCTGGCTTTGAATCTTGATCCTCAGATCTCAGCCTCTTGAGTAGCTAGGATGAGCCACCACGCTTGGCCACAGTATTCTTATGTACATGGAAATATTCCCAATTAAATCCAAAATCCAAAACACTTTAGACCCCAAGATTTTTTTTAAAGATTTCATTAACATATTTTTACATCATATTTTAAATGTCAAGCTTAATAAGTATTCAAGAATGGAATCTCTATATGCAATCACTGACGAATTTAAGAACAAAATTGAAATTTAGTTGAGAGTTTCCATGTCACAGATACATTATCAATCTATATATCATTATGTCTATAGAGTTTTATCTCATCATAGATTTTGATGTCTATGTAGTTATGTTTATAGCGTCAAGATCATGTCAGTGACCTTGAGTACCCAAGTACTGAGTCATTGCTCTTGTACTGTTTGGATCTAATATCTGCATATCAAGGAGACCATGCATCTTTTGTTCCTTCGGTCTTGACTTACCTCACTCAACATGATTTACTCTAGTTCTATTCACGTCCCAACAAATGTCATTATTTTATCTTGTCTGTTGGCTACATAGAATTCCACTGTATATATGTGCCATGTTTTTTTCATATATTTTTTATTGTAATTAATAGAAGGGTTACATGATATTCACCAGATAGAAGGTGCATTATTTCACATACATTGATACCTTTCTCATGTCTTGGTCCCCATTTCCCTCCCCCCCACCCCCATATCTCATCTTGGTTTCCCCCTTTCCCTATCCAATTTCAAATAACCAAATACAAATATATCCGATATATCAGATAACAAAGTGAGATACTGTAACAATATGAGATAACCAAGGGGCAGCAAAAGAGATGAGAGATAACATAGTACATTAAGGACAACAATCACTCATTATATGGGGTTTGTTTCTATATCCTAGAGGTCCTTTCAATTAGCTTCACATTATATGTCCTTATGTATCAAGATTTTGCTCTACTGCAAATCTCTGCTAGTAGAGCCCAAGGTTTCTACTGATTATGACGAATGAGGGAAACCATTGAGCCTAAGTTCCTTAGAGTCTGGCTTACTTCACTTAATATGATTTTTTCTATGTCTTTCCATTTCCTAACAAATGGGGCGATGTTGTTTTTTTCTGACAGCAGCATAGAATTCCATTGTGTACAAATACCACAACTTGTTGATCCACTCATCAACTGAGGGACATATGGGTTGGTTCCATATCTTTGCTATGGTGAATAGTGCTGCAATGAACATTGTTGTGCTAGTGGGTTTAGTATGTCCTTGTTTCTGGATGATTGGGTAAATGCCAAGTCGTGGAATTGCTGGGTCATAGGGGAGCTCTATGTTTAGCCTTTTCAGGCACTGCCACACTGCTTTCCATAGTGGTTGAAAGAGTTTGCACTCCCACCAGCAGTGTAGTAGTGATCCCTCCTGGCCACATCCCCTCCAGCATCTGTTGTCATTCGTTTTCCTGATCCTGGCCATTCTAACTGGAGTGAGGTGGAATCTTAGAGTTGTTTTGATTTGCATTTCTTTTATGACCAGAGATGTTGAGCATTTCTTCATGTGTCTATAGGCCATTTTTATTTCCTCTTCAGAGAAGACTCTCTTTAAGTCTGTGGCCCAGCTTTTAATGGATGGTTGTTTCTTTGGAGATTAGTTTTGGAGTGATTCAATTTTTTGTGTTGTTGATATATTTTAGATATGAGGCCTGGTCCGTTGTATGGTTGGTGAAGATCTTCTCCCATTCTGTAGGCTTCCTAATTAATTTACTAGCTATGTCCTTTTATGTGCCATGTTTTTTTTTTTTTTGTATCCATTCATCTGTACCGGAGCATCTGGGTTGTTTCCATTACTTGGCTATTGTGAATAATGCAGCAGTGAACATTGCTGTGTAGGTGTCCTTATCATATCCTGGGTTAAGATGCTCAGGATAGATGGCTAGGAGTGGTATGGCTGGGCCATAGGGAAGGTCTCTGTTTAGCTTTTTGAGGATCCTCAAAACTGCCTTCCAGAATGGTTGTACTAGTTTACATTCCCACCAGCAGTGCAGTAGGGTTCCTCTTTCTCCACAACCCCGCCAGCATCTGTCATTGTCTGAGTTCAAAATCTTGGCCATTCTTGTTGGGGTAAGGTGGTATCTTAGGGTTGTTTTTATTTGCATTTCCTTTATGACCACGGATGATGAGCATTTTCTCATATGCTTTTCTGCCATTTTAATCTCTTCTTCTGATAGGTCTCTCTTTAGTTCCCTTGCCCATTTAGTGTATGGTTTATTGGGTTTTCGGGGGATTAGTTTCTTGAGTTCCCTGTAGATACTGGATATTATGTATTGTTGGTGAATATCTTTTCCCAGTTGGTTGGCTGTCTCTCTACTTTAGCAGCTATGTTTTTATCTGTGCAGAAACTTTTTATTTTTAGGTAGTCCCATTTCTCGAGCCTCTCTCCAATCTGTTGTGACCCTGGGACTCTGTTCAAGAAGTTTTTGCCTGTGCTTATGATTCCAGTGTCTCTCCAACTCTGTCGTGTAGCAGTTTCAGGTTTGATATTAGATCCCAAGTTTTTTGAAGCCAATACATCTTTGGCCATATATGTTATTTCTCATAGGTTGACTTCAGAAACATACGCATTGCAAGTTGAATATTAATCCAGATACCCAGCATCAACAGAAGATTAAATTCAGAAAAGCAAGGAAAGCATTCCCGGGGTTAGGTGCTCAGGTGATAGAGCAGCTGCCTAGCAAGTTTGAGGCCTTGCGTTCAATGCCTGTAGGGGCCAGGGGAGAGAGGGAGAGCACATGGGAGAAGAATGAGCTTCATAACACACACATGGTTAGTCACTTTATAAGGCTCCTTTGATATAAATGTGGAGATAAATTTGAGGCTGAGAAACTGCTATGTTAAGTTTCATGCAATTTAATTACATATTCCCCAAAACTTAGAATTAATAATTATTAATACCTACTATTGGCTTTGAGTGTTTCCAAACTAAAAGAATAATTATTTATAATTGGAGTTATAATTAACTGTTGTTTTTTTTTTTTTGCCAGTCCTGGGCTTGAGCTCAGGGCCTGAGCACTATCCTTGGATTTTTCTCAAGGCTAGAGCTTTACCACTTGAGCCTCAGCACCACTTCCGTCTTTTTCTAAGTATGTGGTACCAAGGAATCGAACCTGAGTCTTCATGCATGCTAGGCAAGCACTGTACCACTAAGCCAAACTCCCGCCCCCCCCCTTTTTTTTTGCCAGGCCTGGGCTTGAGCTCAGGGCCTGAGCACTGTCCTTAGATTTTCCCAAGGTTAGAGCTCTACCACTTGAGCCTCAGCACCATTTCCAGCTTTTTTCTATGTATGTGGTACCAAGGAATCGAACCCGGGTCTTCATGCATGCTAGGCAAGCACTGTACCACTAGGCCAAACTCCCGGCCCCTAATGGGAGTTATAATTAACTCTAATGATTCTGATTCTAACAATTTTAATCTTAGTAATAAATAATATCACTTGTAGCTAAAACCTGTATTCCTGTTTTCCCAAGCAATCTGTTATTTTGGGTATATTTTAAAGTGTTATAAATGAATACAGAAAGACATAGAAATTCCTATTAATGCAGTACAATGTAATGTTTGTACATGTATATAATGTGTGATGTTTAAATCAGGTTAAATATACTTATCTCTTCAAACTTTTTGGTTTTTTTGTCCATGAAAATTCTGCAAATCCTTTCTTCTCATTTTCTGAAATATAAATCTCATGAAGTATATCTCTGTTTACCTAATGTGTGATAGTGTTCCAGACTTCTTTTTCCTGGCTCTCACTGTTTCCCATTGACCATACTGGTTTCATTTCCTTTGTATAAAGACGGAGTGTGGTGGGTTAATGGTAGCTCTGGTGGGTTAATGGCAGCTCTGACAGTTGTATATGCGGCTATAAGTGCTGGTTCTAGTTCATAAGATAGTACTAATTATTCAGGAATTTTCCATATTGTGTTCCATTGTGGCTGTGCTAATTTTCATTCCTCCTGTCTGGTAGAGTAGAAACATTCCTATTTATTTACAGACTCACTCAAGAATTTTTGTTATATGCTTATTACATTTTTTGTATCTTTCTGAGTGATTTTTTTCAGTAATTCTTTCATAAACAAAAAGGTAAGCACTTTTTTCCTTCACCAGGAAAATTTTCTTTCTTTTGAAGGATAAACAGGATTTATTTTATCTGGCCTTGTCTACAATTTTAAAGCATCTTTTCTTTTTTGCCAGACCTGGGGCTTGACTCAGTGCCTGGGCACTGTCCTTGGACTTTCTCAAGGCTAGAGCTCTACTACTTGAGCAACAGCACTGCTACTGGTTTTTTCTATATATGTGGTACCGAGAATCGAACTCAGCGCTTCATGCATGCTAGGTGAGCACTCTACCACTAGGCCATGCTCCCAGCCCATATAGCATCATTTCAATACATAGTTATTGCTAATTTAGAATTTTAAATCACTTAGATTCACCAACAAGATTATTTTAGATTAATCAACCATTTGTAAAGGCAATTTAGATTCACAGATGACTTGAGCCCAATGTAGAAATGTCCCAAATATATGTACTCCTCTTTTCTTTATATTTCCCTGTCATTACCTCTGCAATACTGTTTTATATGTTATCATATATACCAGAACCAACTCCAATATGTTACGATCAATTCAATTCCCTAGTTTTCACTGTATTGTGTGACTGTGCCATGGTTTGTGTGTTCGTGCAGCTATGGAAAGCTGTCTCGGTTTTTTTATTTCTGAGTTTGGGCCATTATAAAAGCTTACTATAAACATGTTTTTGTGTGGAAATACACTTTCAGTTCATTTGAGTTGCCACCACGGAGCAGGATTGCTGAACTGTACAATAAGCTTATATTTAGTGTGGACAGAATGAAATTCCTGCCAACTTTCCCATCTCCTGGAGTCTGTACCAGTGTCCACCCACCCTCACCATCAGTGATTTTCCATCAGCTCTCACAATCAATAGGACTATCTGTTCTCTACATCAGCGCTGTCACGTGGTGTTTTGGGGTCCTTGGATTTTAGCCAGTGTAAGGAGTATGTGGTGGTATCTCAATGGAAATTTAAAATTTCCCATGGAAAATTGACATTGAGCTTCTTTTCATATGCTTATTTGCCACTTGTATTTCTTCTTTAGGAAGTGCTTGTTCAGATCTTTTGCCAGTTTATTGGGTTGTTTGTTTTCTTACTGGTTTAAGAGGTCTTTGTGTATTCTGGATAACAGCCCTCTATGCAAAATAGTCCTTTGTGAAATCCCTTCGCATACTTTTTTTTTTTTTTAAGTCTTGTTGATGGCTTGTCTCTTCATTCTCTGAGCAGTCTTTCACAAAATAAATGTTTCTAGTTTTTCTGTTATCCAGTTACTAATTTTTTTCTTGGTTCATGCTTTTGATGTATCTAAAATGGTCCCAACATCAAATTGGACAAAGTCTCCTGGTGTCTAGTTTTCTATGATTTTGTATTTTATGTTTCAGTGTATGACCCATTGTGAGTTAGTACTGTGAAATATTGTGAAGTTTTGTTTCCAGAATTTTTCTTTGATTGGCTTTTGTAACACAGAAGTTTCTCAGCCTATGTTCCACCCAGCTTTCCCTTCTCCCTCCCCTCTGTCTGTCAAGCGTCAGCTGATTAGATTTCCCTCTTCACTTCCTGAGGTGCCTGGCCTGATTTAATTGATTGTAGGAAGTTGAGCCTCCCTCGTTTAAGCCCCACAGGGTCACAGTGTATGATTCTAAGTTTCCTTTGAGGCTGTGTTGGCTGATCCTTTGCTGTGGTGTGGCTGCCTTCCCTATGGGTTGGTAGCTGGGGTGCGTCCCATGATGCTGGGACCTGAACTCTTTTATGTGCATGTGGATTTAAAAAAATCAAAAAAAAACAAAAACCGGCCTTCGCTATCAGGAGAAACTTGCAGTTTGAAGAGCATTGTATTCTCTTTCGGAGACTACCCACTCTGGACCTTCTCTGTAGATTGGCATTGCATGCTAGTTGCATGACTTGAACATGTTTGGTCGTCACGTAGTCTTTCACATTCAACAGTTTGAGTCATTGAATGTTTTATTTTGACAACAATGTTTTATGTATGCTTTATCTTTTATTATATTTGGTATCTTCTGGTATTTCTCTTATAACATTCTGTAGGTCCCCCCCCCTTTTTTTTTTTGCCAGTCCTGGGATTGAACTCCAGGCCTGAGCACTGTCCTTGGACTTTCTCAAGGCTAGAGCTCTACCACTTGAGCCTCAGCACCACTTTTGGCTTTTTCTTTTTTCCATGTATGTGGTACCGAGGAATCGAACCCGGGTCTTCGTGCATGCTAGGCGAGCACTTTACCACTAGGCCAAACTCCTGGCCCCTGTAGGTCTCATTTTTAACTTTCATTGAATGTACCTGTTATAATTAGTTTCAGATTTCTCTGCAGGTTGAAAACATCCAGTTTGTTAACTCTGAGGACTTTGTTGTGGTATTCAGAAATTGCTGTCCTCTAGAGGATGGACGGGTCCCCGCCCTGGTGGCCCCACAGGTTTCATCTCCCGTCCCTTGGGTACCCTCCTTTGTATGTCTCTTTTTTAAATCAGGGAAGCACGGAAATGATCTCTGTGTGTCTGGGTTAGTAGATGACAACACGGGTAGGTCAATAGTGGTGACAGAGGACACTGGCTTTATCTATCCCACCACACATATACATGTATACCCGTATATACACATCTGTGTATTGTATGTATGCCTTGTGTACACACACACACACACACACACACACACACACACCTCAACAGGGACAGTTTTCTCCAGTGCTGGCTGAAACCCTTCCAAATTCTATTTATAAATTTCACCTCTGGTAGATAGTGTTAGTAGAATACTTACCTTCCTCTCAGCCTGATACTTACCTGCCTCCAGCCTGATCTTGTGTCTCATGAAGCTGATAACTTGAAATTGTGTGTGTGTACGAGCGTGCACATATGTGTGTGCGCATATGTGCATGCTGGCCCTGGGGCTTGGACTCAGAGCCTGGGCACTGTCCCTGAGCTTTCTGGATTCGAGGCTAGCCCTTTACCACATGGAGCTTATAAGTCTCGTCACCTTTCCTGACCAGGGTAGCTTTGAACTGTGATTCTCAAGTCTCAGCCTTTTGAGGAGCTGGCATTACAGGTGTGTGCCACTGGCACCTGTCAATAACGTATAATTTTATAAGAGGATATAACCTATAGGATTTATAGATACTATTACTAACAAAATTATTAACATACATGTTTGTATACTTAAACTGTATATTTATACAGTTACAAAAAAAGTTGGTGCAAAGCCACCAACAAGAAAATGTATTGTATCGTTAGTATGATTGTTTTTGATATGTGATTTGCTTAGCATTGTTAGCATAAATTATGGAAATTTATACAATAGCCCCAGGCACCAATCAAACAGAAGCCTGACAAATAGAAAAATGTTGTCAGGCTAAATTTGCAGCATTTTTTTCTTTTGTGTTGGCATTGTTAAAAACAATCTCTTGGGTCTTAGGATGAAGGGAGCTATTCAGAAATGGTCCCAGAATCCAAGAATTCTCAGCAAAAGTTTCTCTTCCCTAACTGAAATATCTGGACTGTTCTCTACATTGACAAAGTAGTCTCCACATTGAAGGGCCTTTGATGGCAACATTCAGTATGGATATTTTCATTTTAAACTCAGGCCCAGCAGAAAAGTTAGGCTACCCTTTAATGGCAAAAAAAAAAGTGACAACATTCTGTGAAAGGAAAAAAAAATGGGACATTTTAACTGCACTGTAAATCAATGGCCCTCTGAAGAAAAGTACAACCAGTATCTTTACAAATGACTTGCCAAATAGAATGAGATTTTTTTATGGGGAGAGCTGCTATTTGTATGGATGTATGATTAGGCTGGGGTAATTTTGCAGTTAAGTTGGAACATTTTACAGATATGAGGTAAAAGCAACGGGTGATAATATAGAGAGGACATTTTCCAATTAAGAAAGAAGAAAAATCATAGGTCAGCAAGCAGTCCATTAGAGAGACAGTGCAGGCATGTGGATTATTGCTCTCATGGCCAGGGGGCCTCATCACACTGGATTAACATCTATAAATGTGACCCCAAGGCGGGGCCCATTATCCTTCCCAGTGCGTTGGCCTCTTCTTTCCTCCTGTTTGATGGTCAGCTTCCTTCCCCACCTCCTCAGTTCAGACCCCGTCAGGATCCTCCAGTGACAACTGCAAAGGCAACTGTAATGGGAGGGTATTCAAAAAAGAGCTTGAGGAGGAAGATTTTCCAAAGGAGGCTTTACAATTGAAGGTTGTGTATTTGTGTGTTTGTCTGAATCAGCCCTCTCTCTCCGGCCCAGCCCCCTTCCCTCCCCTCCCACCCTCTCTTAAACTTTACTCTGTAATTTTAGAGCATTGCCCGCCAGGTGGCAGGATTAGAGATGCAATTTTTATGCTTTGTAAATGTCTCCAACTGTTGGTGTTGTGTTACGTTAATATGACATATTATTAAAATGTCTAGTGCTTAAGGTAATGCTCAGTGATACATAGCTAGTGGTAATGCCTGATCTACCTGCCCTGCTTTCATGGTGCCCCGGACTTCCCATTCTCCCACTTCTGTTTATTCTATGTCCCTCTGTAATTGTGGCACACAGAGCTTCATTACGTGAATTACCTGGGTTGTAAATATAAAAATTTCCATGACAAAGTATTAGAAAAATGAAATATCAGGAAACCATATAACCCACTGCTGCTTCAAAACTTCCAGTGACAGCTGTTTCCTAAGGATCACCAAAGCAGGAAGCATGCCCTTTGGCATTCGAATCTGACTTGTCTCCTCTTTTCAGGTATTGTGCTTGCTGAACTTGATTTCTCGTAGCAGGAGCACTTCAACCATGCTTCCATTTCACACTTTTTTTTTTTTTGCCAGTTGTGGGGCTTGAACTCAGGGCCTGAACACTGTCTTTGGGCTTTCCTCAAGGCTAGCACTCCTCGACTTGAGCCACAGCACTTCTGGCTCTTTCTATGCATATGGTATCGAGGAATCAAACCCAGGGCTTTATGCATGCGAAGCAAGCACTCTACCACTACGCCGCATTCCCGGCCCCACTTCACACTTTCTATTCGTGAATTGTCTGTGATTTCTGTCTGCCTGGGCTGGCTTTGAACCATGAGCCTTACATCTCAGCCTCACAAGTATCTAGGATTATAGGTGTGAACAGGTGGTGGTGCCTGGTACTGAAAATTTCAGGGAGATAATTGTAAATTCAGGCTGATGTTCAACCTCTCCTCTTTGTGTACCGGCCTCACATCCCTTTACTTTGCTATGGAATCCCTACATTGCAGCGGATGAGGGGCAGCCCAAGGCTTTTTCATGTGCGCATGTACATGCACGCATGAACACCCACACGTTTAATTAGCAGGCTGCTGCCCTGCGGCTCTAGTCAGCAGTCTGATACTCTGTAGAGCCCAGCAGAGCCAGTCATGCTGCAGAGACATGTAAAGACCTGGTTTCATTGCTCTAACAATTCATTTATACATGGAGATATTTGGGATGATAGGGCTTTAACTGCTTTCACTTAAAAAATTCCCAACCTGTAGTTGGAATAATTGGAACTGAACAAAATGAGTTCAGCAGATAGATCGGGACTCCCCATACTTCCCTGCTGGAAGCAGAGGGATGTCCTCTGAGTGACTTATTTCTTGGGGAAAATGAAAGAGAAAATGATAGATGAAAAAATAACACAAGGGAGATAGAAAAAACCTAAGTGTCAGGGAGAAAGAATAGATTTCAACAAAGAAAACTGAAGAAAGGACTGGTTAGTTACTAGTTGGATAATTAATCAAAAAAACACATTGCAACAAGAAAAACTGCACTGCTAAGACTCTAAAGAGCAGGATAGCTCCTGACAGCCTGAAATTGGTGTGGCTCCGTGTTTAAGAGAGAGATTTATCATACTTTCCCAATGCAAGCTGAGCTGCAGAAGCCAAGAGTTGAAAGTCATTTATTGACTTGAGGGGTTTTTTTTGTTGTTGTTGTTTTTTTGGATTAACTTGAAGAGAAAAATTCTAATTTTCTCTATTTAATGCTTCTACTGTTATGACATAGATAGAATTTGTGTATAGAGGACCTTGATGGTTTGAATAATATAGCTAAAAGAAAATCGCCAGCATGATAATCTTTCAAAACTATTTTTTTTGCCAGTCCTGGGCTTGAGCTCAGGGCCTGAGCACTGTCCTTGGACTTTCTCAAGGCTAGAGCTCTACCACTTGAACCTCAGCACCACTTCCAGCTTTTTCTATGTATGTGGTACCGAGGAATCAAACCCGGGTCTTCGTGCATGCTAGGCAAGCACTTTAACCACTAGGCCAAACTCCCGGCCTTTCAAAACTATTTAATAAAGAAGATATGTTGGTTTTTCCAGGGTGTGAGGAAGGGAAATGAAGTGTAATATGTACATACATGCATACACAGGTATACATTTGGTGAAATTCAAAACCAACTGGCATTTTTAGGAAAGGTAGACAAGAGGCTAAGAGAGGAAATACAGGCTAGAAGATTCTCCGGGATAGAAGGAATAGGTGGATAAATCTCTGTGGGAAGATTGGTTTAAGCTGACAAGACAGCAAACTAGCAAAATTGAAGGAGAAGTGCTGCCAGGGGAGACCAGCATATACAGAGGCTCAAGGGAGAGAAGGCTTCCTGCCCAGACCTGCAGGACGTTGAGCTGAGCTATTGCAAAAAGGGAAGCAGAAGGGGAGGGGTGAGCCAGTGGCACAGGCAGGGTTGGGTCCTGGGAGGTGCAGGGAGGGGTGAGCCAGTGGCACAGGCAGGGTTGGGTCCTGGGAGGTGCAGGGAGGGGTGAGCCAGTGGCACAGGCAGGGTTGGGTCCTGGGAGGTGCAGGGAGGGGTGAGCCAGTGGCACAGGCAGGGTTGGGTCCTGGGAGGTGCAGGGAGGGGTGAGCCAGTGGCACAGGCAGGGTTGGGTCCTGGGAGGTGCAGGGAGGGGTGAGCCAGTGGCACGGGCAGGGTTGGGTCCTGGGAGGTGCAGGGAGGGGTGAGCCAGTGGCACGGGCAGGGTTAGGTCCTGGGAGGTGCAGGGAGGGGTGAGCCAGTGGCACGGGCAGGGTTAGGTCCTGGGAGGTGCAGGGAGGGGTGAGCCAGTGGCACAGGCAGGGTTGGGTCCTGGGAGGTGCAGGGAGGGGTGAGCCAGTGGCACAGGCAGGGTTGGGTCCTGGGAGGTGCAGGGAGGGGTGAGCCAGTGGCACGGGCAGGGTTAGGTCCTAGGAGGTGCAGGGAGGGGTGAGCCAGTGGCACGGACAGGGTTAGGTCCTGGGAGGTGCAGGGAGGGGTGAGCCAGTGGCACAGGCATGGTTGGGTCCTGGAAGGGGTGGGGAGGGGTGAGCCAGTGGCACAGGCAGGGTTGGGTCCTGGGAGGTGCAGGGAGGGGTGAGCCAGTGGCACAGGCAGGGTTGGGTCCTGGGAGGGGTGGGGAGGGGTGAGCCAGTGGCACGGGCAGGGTTAGGTCCTGGGAGGGCGGGGAGGGGTGAGCCAGTGGCACAGGCAGGGTTGGGTCCTGGGAGGGGTGGGGAGGGGTGAGCCAGTGGCACAGGCAGGGTTGGGTCCTGGGAGGGCGGGGAGGGGTGAGCCAGTGGCACAGGCAGGGTTAGGTCCTGGGATGGGTGGGGAGGGTGAGCCAGTGGCACAGGCAGGGTTGGGTCCTGGGATGGGTGGGGAGGGTGAGCCAGTGGCACAGGCAGGGTTGGGTCCTGGCGCCCTTTCTCCCCATGGTTTAAGGTCAGCTTTGTTCTTAGGGACAGCAGAAAGCTCTGGAAGGACAACAAAGGGAGGGCCATGAGCCCCCACGCTCCCTTCCTTGGAAATCAATATAGGGCATAAAACTGAAGCACAGTTATTCGTTCCCTGCACATCCACTGGAGCGAGTCACATTAGAGAACGCCTCCTGGAGAGGTATGTTTTCCACAAACCGGACCACGGCTGCTGTGCTGCTTCACGTTCCTGTCAGGAAGCAGAACGTCCCTTGCTGCGGTGTAGCCGTGCCTCTGTTTGATCACATGGAGTGATGTTCCAGGGAAAGGGAGCTGATCATTGTTGCGTCTGGACCCAGGGGTCCTTTGGACGGAGTGGCGCTGGAGATTCTCCTCCGGAATCTTGTATGTTCACGTCTCGATGTAAGGCTGTCTGGTCTCTGATAATTAGCGTGGTATTAGCCCGAAGGGATGAGACGGCCACGGTCCACCTGGGCACCATGAGGAAGGTTTGAGAAGACTCAGGATGCACAGGGTTCTGTTCTCTATGAAGAGGCCTGGTTACTGTCGACCACAGCACCTCCTATTCCCCACATGTTGCCTTTTAATAAGTCTCAAGGTTTTACTTCATGAATTCAATCAAGTCTACTCCTTTTACCTACCACTGTTCGGTTCTGGGGGTTGACTTTCACAAAATTAAGGGGAGGGAAAGCCTGAAGGTCTTACAACCATTTCAACACATTTGACACGAGAGTGGGTGGCCAAGAGCCTCTTCCACGCATCTGAGTGGCAAGAGCTGCACGGGAATTTAAGCATTTGTTCTTGAGCTTTTCTTTTTTAAAGTTTACAATTGATTTTGATCTCATGATCAGAATCATGTATAACAGATCTATGGATAAACTGGGCTTCTGGTTGCCCAGTATTGATATGTTGTTGATACCCTGAATTTAAGGAACCAGATTTTGATAGAATGTGGTGGTATTCCCATAGTTGTAATCTTGCATTTCAAACCTATTTTGCCAGTTCTGATTATTGCTGTTGCTTTACTTTGCATATCGATATAGGAAATTGTGGATCTGATGTACTTGTTATGCATATATATATATATAAATTTTAAAGCATGTTAAAATGAATACATGACAACAGTGAATCATCTGATATTAACTAAATAGATAGCATTTTAAAGAAAAACTGACATGGATAAAAGAGATGACTTCTTCTCAGAGTTCAGCCATGCTAACTAATTCTCTGCTTCCTGGGAAGAATCAGTTTCAAGGGAAAACAAAGCATGAGGGGAAGTCCAGTTGCAACTCTCTTCTAATTATATGTGCTCACTGTAAATATATCTTGCCAAAAGCAAGATACAAGTTCAGTGCACTACCCTCCTCCCCAAATCCCAGTATCATTTCTAATAGAAAGAGAGAAATCAATCCACAAGTTCATATCGAGGCAAAAAATGACCCCAAATTTCCAAAAGAATTATTAAGTTGATGCAGAAATGGATTTAGAGGATCCACTGTTACCATAGAAGGAATGTTATATTACCAGAAAGTCTGTATTTTAACGTCAAGCATTGTGTGCGCGCATGTGTGTCTGTGTCTGTGTGTCCGTCTGCCCTGAATTCCGTTTCGTAGCTTATTTGCTCAAGGCTAGTGCTTTGCCTTGTGAGCCATAGCTCTACTTCGGGCTTTTTGGTGGTTAATTGGAAATAAGAATCTTAGACTTGGGGCTGGGAGTGTGGCCTAGCGTTAGAGTGCTCGTCTAGCATGCACAAAGACCTGGGTTCAAGTCCTCAGTACCTCATACACAGAAAAAAGCCAGAAGTGATGCTCTGGCTCATGTGGTAGAGCTCCAACCTTGAGAAGGCCCAAGGACAGACCCTGAGTTCAAGCCCCATGATTGTCAGAGAAAAAAAAGAAAAAGAATCTTAGACTTTCTTGCCCAATTTGTCTTTGAGCCGAGATTCTCAGATCTCAGCTTTCTGAGTAGAATTACAGGTGTGAGCCACCAGTGCCTGGCTCTGGTTTTGTTTTGTTTTGTTTTTGCCTGTCTTGGGCTTGGGCTCAGGGCCTGAGCGCTGTCCTTGGACTTTCTCAAGGCTAGAGCTCTACCACTTGAGCCTCAGCACCACTTCCAGCTTTTTTCAATGTATGTGGTACCGAGGAATCAAACCTGGGTCTTCGTGCATGCTAGGCAAGCACTCTACCACTAGGCCAAACTCCCGGCCCCCCTGGCTCTGGTTTTAATGTAGCAAGCATCCATTGACCATTAAGCTTGTCTTGTGGTAGCACCTGCCATTTTCAGGGCAGGCAAATGACCAACCCATAACTGTCAAGGAGCTCCTATTCCACAGAAGGGCGTTCTCAGCACAGGGTGGGGTGCTGGTGGCGTTTGTGTGGGAAGGGTGCTGTGGTGGCTCGTTCTGCTCAGCAGCGGCGTTCCTAAGCAGATACACCGGAGGGCATCTCCAACCACACGGTGACCTTCAGTTCCCATTCCACTCATGGATACACCGTGGTGGGGCCGTGGGCACAGATCAGCGTGGACCTGAGCCTTCACTAACTCACAAGGAGACCGACATAAAATCTCCTTCCAAAGGGCAGAAACCCAGTGTCTCCATGCTCACCGCTCTGAGGTGAAAATTGGGTGAGCCTGTGCCTCCGTGTTTCCTGGGAGACTGCCTCTGAGGATTCTCCCTCTTCACCCCAGCTGCTTCAGAGTCTAGACCCCTCACAGGTGTGGTTTCTCAGTGAAGGTGGCTGAAGCCCTGGGTGTGTTGGGGACAGCCTGACTCAGTGGCCTGGGGAGTCTAACGGTTAGTTGACTGTTATTGGAGGATGGTTACTGCTGGGGGTATAGTTTGTCCTCAGAGGCATCATGACTGGAAGTGTGACAGTACCCAGGGCTGTGAGAATTTCAAGTGACGGGGTGCCATGGAAGTCACGAGGTCATCAAGGGAGCTTCCACTCATGAGACTGAGTTGTCGGCAATAGACCCCAGCTGTCCTGGAAAGAGCAGGTGTTCATAAAGGGAAAGCCAGACTTCCCAGCCCCGTGGCTTCCTGTGTCACTCTCTGGCCATGTGGCAGCGCCCTTCATGCTGCCTGAAGAGCTGAGGTTGTCCCTCATCTCCAAAAGTGCAAGCTACACGAGCTTCTTGATCTATAACGCAGCCTCAAGTGCTGTGTTGCAGCAGTGGAAATCGGAGATGGTAAAAGAAGACACTATGGCAAAGAAGGGGTGAACCGTGCACCACTGTTAGCAGTCCACATGAATAAGAGCCCCTTACAGCATTTCTGTCCTGGAGAGACTTCCCTCTCCTGTGTTTCATTCCTGTGTCCATGTGGAGACAAGATTTGAGGACTTTGTGAGCCCAGAATACTTACTCCATACAATCAAGGCCCTGGGCTTGAGCCCCAGGACTAAAAACCAAACAGCATGATTGACATGGCGACTGGGACCTGGATCTAAGGTCGTCTTTTGGGGTGGGGCTCAGAGGTGGATGTACTGCTGGAGACCAGGTGGAATTTAAAAAGGAAATAGGCCAGTTTCCACGCAGTTGTTCACCTTGAAGAACATTGAAGTGTTCCTACAGCAATTTTGTTTAATGTCTTTGATATCTAAAGGATTTTCAAAGTAAATTTTAAAGGAGAAAAACAAAAAAAAACGATAGTCAATGTAGAATACCCTTGATATTTATTACAAATAGCTGATACCAGAGTGATTATGGCTCTTTTAAATTCTTATTATAGCTGCTAATAAAACAATGAGCTATCCAGAAACTACAGTGACAGGTGTAAGTTAATATAGATAGACACAGAATGAATGGAAATCTAAATTTGACATCTGGGGCTCTATTATTGGAATAATGTCTCTGTTTTATGATAGACTGTGCTCTTCTATTAGTTTTGGGGTCAAAGTTAATAAACTTAACATACATACATATACACCTCATGTGCATAGATAACTTGATAAGTATATCAACATAACATCCATGCAATATTATGATTAGTAATTTTCCAGAGGTAGAATAAGCAATTGCATGCTCTCATCTTTTTGTTTGGGCTTTGGCCTTATAACTTGGGGGATCAGCTTTAGAAATATTTAACTGTGTATTTAAAAAGTGGTAGCTTGGGGATATGTATCCGTGAGTAGCCATATTTGTAGCAGGATTGAGTTTCTTTTCTTTTCATATTATTCATCTGCATATTATTTCCATGAAGTCTGACCCTCAAACGTCGACCCAAATAAGTTTTGTAGGATTGAGCTCTTACACCAATTATGAGTCTAGATGCTTTGCAACTGATGCTCCTCAGAACTCAGATATCCCGCTTTATTTTTGTTCTTTTAAGATCTGTTCAACGCTGAAAAACTCCCATCAGCCAGATGGACCATATAAATGAGCAGTTCTTTACATAAATGAGCAGTTAGCTACAGCAGCTAGCACCTCCTGAGTGGAGCAGGCTTCTTTCAGACTCGGTGCTACTACACCCTGGGGTCTCCCCTGCTCACCTCACCCTGGAAGGGTTCACTGTGGCGGGAGATGGTAGGGATTGGTGATGTTTTGTAGCAGCGTAAGAAGAGGAGTGTGGAGTACAAGTATGTGGGGTCCCTTGGATCCTGCCCTTGACCAGGGTTTTCAGTTGAGTATGATTATGACTCTGCTAATCCTTCCTTCGAGTGCTGTTTCTACAGTCTTCATTTCTTCTCTGTGATGCTGGGGCAGCCCACAGGACTTCCTGGAGTGTTGTGGATTGAGCCGAACAGTGCTACTATTGTTCCATTGAGTGGGAGGCAGAAAGGAAATTTTACCCGTGGGTAACCCAGCCTGAGGCCTGGAAAAGAATTTTTGCTGTGGGTAAGGGCATGCAATTTTTAATCTTTGAAGTTTGTTTTAAAATGAAGGCTTGTTAGGCCCACAGCACCCATGATTTGCCACATTTTATCACTGAACTCACTTTAGGTTCAATAGATAATTGGACCCCCTGGGTAAGGAAGGGGGATGGTAGTGGTTGGCTGTGACAGTTTAATTCTCTGAGGAATTTCAGCTTTGAGGAACCCAGTGTAGTGGCTTAGGCCTGTGAGAGCCAGGATTGCTTAGCTCAGCTTTGTGTCTCTGACTTCCTCACTTTCCGTGCTGTGCGTGTTTAGTCGGAAGATGTGAACTGAACAATTAATTTACCTTTTAAGGTAATATTGATGACAGCAAAAATAATGGTTGTGGGGCCGGGAGTTTGGCCCAGTGGTAGAGTGCTTGCCTAGCATGCACGAAGACCCAGGTTCGATTCCTCGGTACCATACATAGAAAAAAAAAAAAGCTGGAAGTGGTGCTGAGGCTCAAGTGGTAGAGCTCTAGCCTTGAGAAAGTCCAAGGACAGTGCTCAGGCCCTGAGCTCAAGCCCAGGACTGGCAAAAAAAAAAAAAATGGTTGTTTAACATTTTGAAATTTGAAGACCTATGTAAATGTCAAACTATAATGATAAACTGGGTAGCCCAATTATCTGTGACAACATTTCCTACTGTTTGATTAACCAAACAAAAGTTAGCCATTTTTCCTAAATACCCTCCTTCAAAAATGTCCAGTTTGTTGAACGGATTTCCCCTCTCTCATTCCCTCCCTCCCTCCCTCCCTCCTTTTATCCTTTTTCCTTTTCTTTTTCTTTTCCTTTCATCAGAGGGGATTGATATCCCAGTTCAACTGTTCTCTTAAAGGTGACCAGTATTTGATTCCCCCTTGGTGAAGTTTGTCTTATCTGGTAGTTTCTTTTTTTTTTAGGAAAATAAAACGTAATTGGCAGTAAATTTTGTGAAATATTAAATAATATGTGAGTTCTTCCCTTCCTCTATTTCCGCTGAAATAGTACAATGATTTTGAAACAAAAAGATATAATTAAAGGAAACCTTTGCTTTGTTCTGAGAACCTTTTCTATGTCCCAGTTTCTGCTCCTGGGCCGTGCATTTGCTAATGTGGCTTGGGGGCATCCAATTACATGGGACATTTTTATTTCTGTGGCGGTAATAGCTCCTGCAGTCAAGGCCAACCCAGAGCAGCAGGCAGCCTCAGTGACTGTTGCCACTGCTTTAGTAAACTTAGAAGTAGGAAGGGGACTGTGATTACAACCCAAACTTCTTAGGGGACACGTGTGGATCCGCCATCTGATGCCCCATGCTGGCAGGCAGTGGCACAGTCAGGCTTTAACATGGCGGTATGTAGGTCACACAGCTTTATCCAAGCGCTCGGTAAAGGTTTGCATCCTCCCACTTTATTAAAAAAACAACACTGAAATTGCCTATGTTTTCCTGGAAACACACACGGCCAGATAGCTAAACTAAAAAGCATGCTTGCTTTATATGTTACTGTTCTCTGCCATAAAGAACCAACCCTTGTAAACTTTTAAGTGGACTGTGAGAAGCTTGTGCCATTATCCAGAGGCACTTTAGCCTAGGTGAACCCAGGAATGTGAGAAGAGACGCCACTGGGCCCCCGAGGGCAGGCAGCCAGGGTTGGTCTGCGGGCGTGGGGGCAGGGGGCAGTGGTTGGCTTCCCTGTCTTTCCAGGTGTGACAGTGAAAGCTCAGCTTGGGCCTGGTTGGAAAACACGGCCAAGTCTTTGAGGTGAAAAGTGAAAAACATCCTGGAGATGTTTGGAGCTTCACACCACACTTGGCTGTTCAGCTTACTCCATAATGTTGAATGGGCCAAGTTTAAGTTCTTACCTTGTTCTCCGGGGCTGAAGGCCTCACGCCAGCGTGAAGTGTGAGTTCGGTTTCAGCTGTAGTACAGACAAGCTTGGTGGAGCAGCTGAGCAAGAGAGGAATTTGTTTTACTATGTGCATAGACATCTACATTTAATTTTCATTTTTTAAGAGCTTTAAATTTTCCAGGACTAGGATTTTAGCAATAGCATGTATTGAATGCTGAGCAGAAAACAGCAAGCCTTGTATTCTGTCTGTCTGTACAGTGCTTTGCATTCTTAAGTCCATAAGCAGTGGGCCCTCAATTATAATAATCAAACCAGGATATTACTTCCTCTCCCCCCCCCCCCCCGTATCCACTTCATTTATTCCAGTCCCTGGACAAGACCAATCCCTATCTTTGTGTTGGAAGGGCCTTTGCCTGTACTGGAAGGGGAGGAGAGGGGGTTAGTGTTGGTTGGTCGTGTCTTAGTTTTTCAACATGTTGTTTAATACTGTGGCTATCTTACAGGATAGCAGCATCTTTTCTCAGCATGACCTTTGTTCAGATTCTATCGTCCATCTAGATGGTGACATTCAAACTTTGCTTACTTTATCTGTTAATTTCATTTCTCTCAAGTTAATGTCTGCTTTGGGTTAACGGCAGCATTTTAAATATACAAGTAATCTGAACATAAGGAAAAACTTAAATCACACCTGAATTGGAAGGGTACTCACCCCTAGATGGTGACATCACCAGGCATTTCAATCCTTCACGTCATTTAAAAACATATGTATAGCATTCATGTGTTAAAAAGTACTCCTTTATAACTTTTAAAGACCACCTACTAGCATATAAAATATAGACCATCCTGAATAAATTCGAGCCACTCTAAGATTGCTGTGAAGACTAACCAAATTACATAGTATCGGGGCCTTAGTTCCAGTCTGCCATAGGAATGGCTATTATTTATGGATAGCATTTTTTTTTGTCGGTTGTGGGACTTGAACTCTGGGCCTGGGCACTGTCCCTGAGCTCTTGAGCTCAAGGCTACTGCTCTACCCCTTGAGCCCTGGTGCCACTTCTGGTTTTCTATAGGTTAATTGGAGATAAGAGTCTCATGGACTTTTTAGTGCCCAGGCTGTCTTTGAACGAGATCCTCAGATCTCAGCCTCCTGAGTAGCTAGGATTATAGGCGTGAGTCACTGTGCTAGGCTTACTAATAGAATTGGATTGAAATGATAACTCTTCTTTTATGAGATTAGTATTATAATACTTCAGGGCAGTACTGTTTCATATGTTTCATTTGCCATGTTGTTTACAGAACATACTCAAAATATAGTCCTGCTGAACGAAGCCAGTTCCCTAAATCTGTGAAATACAAGGAATACTTTCTTAGGAGGCAGAGCTGAGAATATCTTCTTCGTAAATCACCTTGTTCAATATCTGTGGGTGAGAATTACAAGCACATTTAAAGGTTTATTAGACACAAAAATCCTTGTTGTTGGCTATTATTAGATAAAATTATCTGAGCCAGGATTAGAAAACCAGGCTGTTTGCTGGGCACGGTGGCTCACGCCTATCATCCTAGCTACTCAGGATGCTGAGATCTGAGGATCCAGGTTCAAAGCCAGCCAGGGCACAAAAGGACCTGTGACTGTTAATCTCCAACCAACCTCTAGAAAATGGGAAGTAGGGCTTGGCTCAAGGGTAGCCTTGAGCTGAAGAGCTCAGGGACAGCGCCCAGGCTGAGTTCAAGCCCCAGGACCCACCGGAAAAAAAAAAAAACCCCAAACTCCCAAAAAAGTGCTGTTTTTGTGTTGGCTAAAGGTTTGAAGGTTTAAATATACTTTATTTTATTGTCGGGGTAATGTATAGAGGGGTTACAGTTACACGGTTTAAATATACTTTAATATGTCATGGATTGGACATATTGGACATTTTGAAATAGCAAGAAGACTGAATTGAAAATTTGATCCAAATGAAATTGGTAACAAAGGAAATCAAGATTGTACTATGAGCCAAGCTCAACTTCCCCTTGCTGGAATTTGTCAGAACTCATTCCTTGGTGGCCGAGTTGATCCCTGACAGCTGTCAGTTTTTCAGGGCTGAGAGGATCCATCCGAACCTATCTGGTGGTGTGATGCCTTTATTCTAATATGAAACAAGTTTAGCTTTCTTGCACATGATGAATGACTGCTTGTAAATTGCTGTCACAGACAAGAACTATCTCAGAAGCCATCTGCATTCCACTGAATGCTAAGGCTGACAGGAATTAGACATTAGAAGGATGTTGAGGTTAGCTGTAAGGGCTGCATAAATGGAAGAAAGCTAGAGAACTGTAATCAGGTGCTTGTCTCTGAAAGACTCCTGGTTACCACTGTGTCCTTGGACTCGTGCTTCTGGATCCGAGGATTTTATTTAAAAAATACTCTCCTTTCTAATCTTAACCTCATCATTTTATTAGTGCATCTTTAGACCATTGTTGCTTTCTCTACTAACTGATCTAGCTTTTGTACCCTCAACTCTGGATCATGTAGTTATAGCTATTTAAAAGTAAAGCAGAATGATTTTTTTTTGCCAGGGAGATGGGCTTCCAAAGCATTGACCAAAATATTAAATTCAGTGATACTATAAAGAAAAACTTCAAACAGACCACAAGGGATTTATGAAATGTTTGGGATACTGTTGTTTTTGAATATATTTTAATTAACATTGGAAGTCCTGTCTTCTACACATCTTATCATTGCTTCTTTGTTTATATTATGAATAGTCTCTGATTTTAAGACTTCAGAAAACTTGCTGAAAGATGAGAAGAGTTTAGATCTAGAGAACTCAAGAGTTTATTAATGTAGATTAAGAAAAATCTCTTCCAGTCTGACTATATCTTTCTGATGCCTACCTAGAAAATCAAATTAGAATCTTGATATTTAGAAAAAATAAATGACTAAATTTTTTTTTACTTGATGTATGGCTCAAAGCATGAATGTTCTGTGGTCTTTCATTTCTGTTCTGCACGGTTTAATTTCATTTTTACTTATTATAAGATATTCTTACAATAGCGCAAAACCTAGATACAGAAGGCCATATATGATGAGGCTAAATGAAAGGACCTCCAGAATATGGAAACAAGAGCTTTATATTGTGTGATTGTTGTTCCTAATGTATTATGATATTTCCCTTTTGTTGCCCTTTGGTTAATCTCTTATTGTTACAGTATCTGACTTGGTTACCTGGCCTCCACCCCCCAAAAAAAGATATTCTTTAGTATGTTATAGCCTTTTCACAAATATATCTTCTTCAGTTAAGAGTTATTAAAACAGTAAGAAGATGTATAATTTTTTTTGTGTGGGTCATGGGGCTTGAACTTTGGGCCTGGGCACTGACCCTAATTCCTTCAGCTCAAGGCTCCCATCCTACTCTTGGGTCCCCGAGCTCTTCAGCTCAAGGCTACTGCCCTACCCCTGGAGCCATAGCCCCACTTCCCCATTTCTAGTAATTAATTGCTGATAATAGTCTCATGGTCTTTAGTGTCTGGACTGGCTTTGAACCCAGATCCTCAGATCTCAGCCTCCTGAGCAGTTAGCATTACAGGCGTGAGCCACTACGCCCAGCAAGAAGATGTATAAACTTCGCCAAGCCCCTTAGTTCATAATTGACTCTGTAAACTTGTTGTTTCTCCCTAGCACATTTCTTCTTCCTGGTATTGGTTTTGATGACCAGTTCATGAGTTGTTCAAATGCCTCCTCGTGTAAGTGTGCCATCCTCTAATCCGTTTGCTTGTGTGCATGTGCAGAGAGCCCAGTAGTTGTTATCAGGCATAGCTGTGTATTACTTGGCTTCCACACAATAAGAGGAAACATGGGCTGTTTGTTGCTCTGAGAATTGACATAATTTGTTCTAGGTCCATCTATGTACCTGAAAATGACATACTATTCTTTCTAACATGTGGGTGTAATTCCACTGTGCATATGTACCCCAGTTTTTGATCCGTTCCTCTATTGTAGGGCACCTGGGCTGTTACCCTCCCTTGGCTGTTCTGTCTTGATGGCATCCGGACTTGTGACTGGATCTGTGTGCTGGTTATGTTTGGGAACGTATTTTTATTTAGCCTTCTCTGTGTCCTGTCCTCTTCTCTTGCTCCTCACGCTGGCATCCCCATCCATCCATTTTTCTCTCCGCTGGGGTTGCCTTGGGAAGCCTGGGCTACACACTGCGTTTCTACTGGCATCGTCGTAGGTTACACAGTGGCTGCAGCTGCGTCTGCCTCTGGACTGTGTGCAGCCATCAAAATCACCTTCTCCCAAAGACTTGGTCTGAACTGCTGTTCTATCATGGAGCCATTTATTTTTCTCATAGTGTGTGAATCAGAGCTCAGCGCTGAGAAGACACAGTTACTAAATGACAGATACTTAAATATGAATTTCCTTTAAAGCATCTTCTTTATTTGAACCCATGATTTTTAATGTCTTTACATTACGGTATGCAGTATGGTAATCTTCCAGTTCTTTTAAATTTTATAGTAGGTTACATTAATTTCCTGACATCTATACCTTTGTCTCCCTTTATGTGTAATTTTTTCTTTATTACAAACTGAGGACAATTGTTTATTTCTGTGGGATTTTTTTGTTCAGTATAAGGGTTTCCTAGTTCAGTGAATGAACATTAACGAAACATCATTTGATTGATACTTTCAAGTATAGATAACTATAAAATAGTTGATTGAGTCACAAATGATCTTACTCGATTTTACTGACCAACTGTTTTGTTTCCAGTTATTTTGCTAAGTTGACTGGGACCTTGTGTTTTTCATACAGCTAAGGGTATGTATCAGTGAAAATGGCTTTGTCATAGAATAGTTGAACTATCCATGTAGTTGGTGTAGTTACTTTCCCATTGTAGTCAACTTAACAGGTGACTTCTGCTGCTTCTCTAGGTTCTGGTCCAGTCAAAAGTCCATCCCTTTCCAAGGAAGGGTGCGTGTAGAATGTGTACTGAGATACAACATTTGCTTTCGAGGAGAATGAACCCTAATAAGGTGCAGGGACATTTGAAGGGTGTTGGCAACCAGCTTAGAATACATGAGTATATTTACACTAGGGCTTTAACAGTCACATTTACAAAAATCATTTATAATATTTTTAAGTCTTTTTTTTTTTACTGGTAATGATATTTTCCTTTTCCTCTAGGTACAAGTGAACTTTACACATTATGAATATGTCATTTTATCTAACTCATATAAAAAGTGATTTAATTAAGTGCAATTAGATGATCATCATAAAAGTGTAGAATTGTTCTGTATTTTCCAGCACTGCTAATTAAGAGGACAGATTTTTCTGTTTACACAGATCATTCCGATTTTGTCTTTAGCTCTCTATTCATTTATTTATTATTTATTAAACCATACATTTTATACTACTGTTGATCTTACCACCAAATTTGTTTAATATTTTCAAAAGCCTCCAACTTCTGCAGAGTGGTTTATTATTTCCCAGTTATAATTTGAGCTTCCATTTAGACCAGATACTTTAGCTTTGTCCTTTGGCCATTTGAGAACTGAGGAGTGGGAGAATTTTAGCTTTTCTTTAAAACTCTCATTTTTGGAGTTTTTTGGAGGGGAACATGATCACATATTATGATGTTTATCTTTTTTTCCCTCCGACCATCTCTACACTCTTTTTTAGCTCTTGATGAGGGAAAAGTCTATATAAAATTTGCTGCTTTTTTTTTTTTGCCAGTCCTAGGCCTTGAACTCCAGGTCCTGAGCACTGTCCTTGGGCTTTCTCAAGGCTAGTGCTCTACCACTTGAGCCACAGCGCCACTTCTGGGTTTTTCTGTGTAAGTGGTTGAGGAATTGAACTCAGGTCTTTGTGCATGCTAGGCAAGCACTCTACCACTAGACCAAACTCCCGGCCAAATTTGCTGCTTTTTGATTGTGACTTAATAAAGATAATTCTAACTAGCAACTAAACAGCTGTTTGAACTTAATTACCTGGTCACTGGTAGAGTTGTCTTTCTGTTGCCAATCACTTATTAATCCAATAAATATTGGATTACCAAAAATTATTACCCATAAATTATTCAATAAATATTGGATTAATACAATAAATATTGAAGACCTGTTCTGAAGTTTTCTGAAACTGCCCCTTTTGGATTTATTAGCTTCTGTTTTTTATTGTTTCTCAGGAAAAACTGGGTATTTCAGAATGGATCTGCATTTCAGGTCCTTTCCAACTTTACCCTCTAGCTTTTCCGTCTTGTTTCTGTTTCCTCCAGAATAACATTTGTGTTTGTCCTTCACATAACTCCTATGTTTTCAAATATATCTATTTTTAATGACTAAACAATTATAAAACCTACTGAAGACTTTATTCTTTTTCTGTCAGATAGTTGACTTTCTGCTTTCATCTTGCTTTGTGCCTCCACTTTCGGTGTATTATAGGCATTACTAGTCTCTTTGAGTGGATTTCTTAAAATAGAGATTTGGAGTTATGTTCTGCTGGCTACCTGTTCTTCCTTCTTTTATACGTTCTGCAAGAAATCTACCTACTCGCAGGGCTTCCTTCCCAGGCAGTAGCTGGCTAGAAAGTGCTTGGCTCTTTTTCATTTGTGTGTTAAGCCAGATCTAAAGAGTATGGAAGGAAGATGCACTGAGTTTTCCTTAGCAGCCTGGGCTACTGATGTTTCACTTTAGAGAGTCAGGCCTTCTTAGACCCCTCTACATCGTACTGAGATGTGTAACCCAGAGAGAACCAGAAGGGGTTTGTAGTACTGCCAGTCGGCCCAGCGACCGCTACAGGTCTACAGAGCACCAAGTAAAGCCATGGAACCTGACCCTTGTGCAAGATGTTTATAAAGCGCAGATTAATTTTATGTCCGATACATGTAATACTTAATGAGTACGGTTTTACATTTTGTATAATGAATTTTAGTTTTATTCTTGCCCATTTTTTTTTCATAGTTCAGTCTGATACAGATTGGAAGTTAGAAAAGAATGAAAAAAGAAGGCACAATCTTCACAAAATGGCATTTGAGGAGAAATGGTTACAACACAACGCTCAGGTTTTAATTAATAACTTCAGAGCCTAGTGAATCTGTACTCAAATATCCAAATTCTGTGGCCTTTTCTTTTCTTTTGTCGGTCGTGGGGCTTGAACTCTGGCCCTGTGTGCTGTCCCTGAGCTCTTCAGCTCAAGACTAGCTCTCTACCACTTGAGCCACAGCACCACTTCTGGTTTTCAGGTGATTAAATGGAATAAGACTCTCACGGACTTTCAGTGCTCAGGTTGGCTTTGAACTGTGATCCTCAGATAGCTCAGCTTCCTTGGGAGAATTACAGGTGTGAGCCACGGGCTCCAGGCTTCTGTGGTAGTTTCTATAGGCAGAGGAAGAGAAGGGTTAATAGAATCAAGGGAAGGGAGAAATGAGTTTTGATGTGCTTGGAGATGAGAGAAGTAACCGTTGTGAACTCAAGGCCTCCAAGTGTCTTGATTCTTATTAGAGCATGGTAGCCCTGTGTGCTTGTTATGTGTGAGATAGGATCTCACACTTTCTGCTCAGGTTCTCTTTAACAGTGATCTTCCTTCTCATGTCTCTACTTTGTCTGGATCCATAGGCATGCATTTCACCGCATGTGTCTGTTAGTTGAGATACATCCTCACACCTTTCACCTTAAGGCTCTCCTTAAACCTAGGTAGCTGCTACTACAGGTATGAGCCAGTACCACAATCTTGCCCCAAAGCTGCATTCAAAGAATGGATACTGTAGATAATGCCTCAGCTATCTAGCGCGACAGGATTTATGTTTTCCTTGTTCCCCAGGATCTGCGGACTGTGTTTACTTAGCATCTTTCAGAGCTGGTGATTGATGGGAGTTAAAAAAATTTAATTTTTACCCTCTGGGATTGCACATGCTATGGCCTCTCATGCTGCCTCCACCAGGACTTCTGGCAAATTAAGTAACCTTATTTTTGCTTTCAGGCATTTTCTCCATATTTTAGTGTGTGTGTATATATTTATGAATGTTCTGATCCAACAGCTATACTGCCCACTGAGCTTCAGGGTGTGCTTCCCAGGGAAGCTGTCTTTACTCACACAGAGAAAAATGGACCTGCACTTGATTCCTGAACACATACCAACATTTATTGAAGTTTCAGAGAGGACCCTCCTTTTGCCAAAGAGATTTTTAGCACGAAGACAGCTCTGTTAAGAGGAGCTAACGATCTATTGATGAATGTGAATCCAGCTTAGGGTTACCTTTTCATTCTTCCTACAGCTACCATTGAATTCTGACACTTTGGTCCTATGGTATTGAATTTCTGTTTCGAAGTGAAATGCTCCCCTGTAATAGCCACCTCAGTTATATTTATCTGACACAAATGAGTTCCAGACCCTGATGGATCATGATCTTTGTCATCCATAGGAACTCTGAACCAGCCAGCTGCAGTACAGATAACCTTATCCATTATGATTTAGCCTGAGAAATACTCCATTGCTTAAAAAAAAAAAAAAGGCAAACCTTTTCCGAATATAAAATAGCTTTCCCTGAAGACATAGGAACAGGTATAAACATATGGCGAGTAAATGCCCTCCCACAGGCCGGAGGTAGTGAGGGGAAGTGTGTGCACAGACTCAACCTGTAAGCCTGTAAGATGGATTGCCCTGCCTGGCCTGCCATTGTTCTGGGGGAATGAAGTTCTCCTTCATTCCCCTTCAGCATACACGCACGAAAGCAGGAAGCCACTCAAAGGAAACCTGTGGTACCATGCATGAGGAAATCTGCCAACAACCCTTTTTACAAAGAGACTTCTGATTCTGAGAGTGTCTCCAGCACTTTGACATGGGGAATCCATTTCTCCTGGATCTGAGCGGCTGTCCCTGCCATTGGCCGAGCCTTTCTTCCCCTCAGCCTCTCCTCAGCAGGCAGAAGGCAGGATAATCCTTTGACTCCTGTAGATAATGCAACTAAAAAAGAAGGGTGGGGCAAAGGAAATGGGAGTTCACTTAAGGGAAAGTTTTTTAGTGACTTTGAGTGAGCACAATCTTCTCTAAGAACTAAAGAAAAAAAACAAAAACAGCTTGGGAAAGTCCTCAAGTACATGATACACTTGCGTAGACATTAGTCATCACGACCTGAATTTTCTTGAAAGCAAGCCGGCAGAAGGACATAATCAAATGAGCAGTGTTAGTAGTGGATGTCTGAGTTCAAGTTTCTAAGTCACTTGAACTTCATTCATCTCCGCTTTTTTGTAAGCCTATGATATCAACTGTATTTCATCTAAACAAAATCATTGTCAAGGAAGACAGATCCTATTATAGTGAGGCCGGAGCAGTTTGATTCTCACTGCAGGAAGGATGACTGTAGAGGGTGGGGGGTGGGTCAAACCAGGAAGGGCCTATCCTGAGCCCTAGGTGGCCTGAAACTAGAGGAGGAGAAGCTCCCTGCCTGCCAAAAATGTGTCCAGCGCTTTCATGGGAAGAGGCTTGCTCAGGGCCAGGGAGTGAGAGGAGCACGGGTTCCTGGCAGGCAGCCCTGCTTCGGTGCTGCTAAGGGCTGCTCTGCATTGGAAGGCCTTGTCGGCTGCACTGCTGGTCCTGAGCTCCCAGAAGCTCTCTGCCACATACTGTCAGCCCCTGCTGAGCTCTGCAGCTCAGCAGGGCTCTAGGACTCTATTTTCTCCTATCCTCTCAAAGCCTAGCCTTCTGGGCTCCCACTGCCCACCACCAGTTGACCAGTTCTCTCACGGTCTTGATGATTCTTGGCAAGCTCCTACAAGTGCGAGTTCCATGAAGATTTCTATTCCTCCCCCCCCCCCCCCCGCTCACCCTGTCCTCACAGTGTCCGTTTTATCTCCTGTGGTATCTCATAATTACAGGACAACGTATAGATCTTAGCACTAGCTCTGCATCCTCAAGAATGTACTTTGGGGTTGGGGGGATTGTTAGTAGTTTAACATGAGCTTGACATATCTATCTCCCTAGCCCTTCCCTCTGTACTCCTACTCAACCAGATGACCAAAGGCTTGTCATAGTGTTTGCAAATACCATCTAAGGGGTACGTTACTAAGCAGCCTTCAATAACACAAAGTTCCTTTTTCTGATAGGACACACATTAGCACCTGTCCTATACACTTTTCTGTATTTGAATAAATAGATGCAAGAACTACATTTCCAGTTTGAGAATGATGTTTATCGAAATGAACTCCAAGAAATGGAAGCAAGGTGTTTTTTTTTTTTATTATACCACTTGTCAATCATTTTCTTTTCTTCTTTCCTTTTCTCTTTGGTTCATGCCGATCTGTTGCTGTTTTATGGTTTCAGTACTCTTTGCCTTATAAATAAGTCTGAGTTGGGGAGGAAAAGAAGCACAAAAGTGGTGGGACAAAGGGTTAACCAGTTCATCTGTGAAACCCAGGAGATACTCTGTTGGAAATGAAATGTCCAACTCTAGGGGGAGGGAAGTTGATAGGGGAAAAACTGGGAGAGAATAAGGGAGTGGATGACACTGTTCAAATGGAAATGTACTCACTACCTGAGTCATGTAACCGTAACCACTGGGTATATCATCTTTACAATAAATTTTTAAAGCATGTTTTGAATTTTATTTGAAATTTATTAGACTTACTTAGGGATTAAGTCTTGTTTGAAAGGCATACATTACTAAGTTCAAAAGAATATAATAACAAAATTTACATTCTGTCATAAAATGTCTAGAAATGATCTTAGGAATAAAAGTCTGGAAGAGATGTACTATTTATGCATTGATTATCAATATTGTAGATTCAAGTCTGAGTGTCTTTAGCCAGATTAAACTAAAAGCCCATAAAAGCGATCATTATCTTTTTAAAAATAGTTGAAATACTAAGTACGTATTGAGTAAATAGTAAGTATGTATAATTATGTATACTTAACCAAGATGATACCTTTACAATGTGGATTATTCAACTAAGAAAAGAGAATTGTAATCCGTCAAGGAAAGTACACTTTTTGTTTATAGAGTGACGAATATTTAGGAAATGATTTTATGATTTTTGCTTCATTAGTAACAAGTTTTGCTACCAAAAAAACCACATGGGAATATATATAATTATGGGAAAAATGTGTTGTGCTTGTAGATTCTGGGTTGTAATTTTGAACATGTTTCTCCAGGTAAACTGAGTTACATATAGTTTTTTTTTTGTTACCATGAGATTCTTGGGTGCCACATTGAATTAAAAAAGGTCCTGAAAATTATTGAGATATAAATACCACCACCAATAGCAAGCTGTCACTTTTGCTAGTGCTTTGTGGAAAGTTTAATTTCTACTGGGATTATCAGGAGGTAATAGTTACCTTTGCTGAGAGTGAGAGGAAAGAGCTTGGCTCTCATTCTGTCTTGTTCCTGCTCTGGAAAGTCTGCCTGCTGGCTCCACACAAGGCCTGGATGCCACGAATGCTGCCTGTGCTTTAAGCTAGGTCTCCCTGTGGGAGACAGCGAGGACAGAGCCTCTTCGGGGCTTGGGGTGTAATCGCGTATAATTGGGGATGCAGGACAGACTTTTAAAATGGATTTTGAAGATTAAACAGTTGTTGGACAAGCCAAACCGAACACTTTATTTTCTTTCAGAGGCGCTATTGTCCTTGTGAGGCCTCAAGGAATAGTCTGTGGGTTACATAAGCTGTTTTCACCAGATTTCCAGAACAAAGCTAGATGCGGTTTCCTCTTCCCAGGACATGTTTGCTGTGTAAATTTGTGAAAACATTTACACAGGCTGTGTGGCTTTATATAGGGCTCATTTTTCAAATGAAAAACGGACAGTCTATGTGAAAAAAAATACCATGAATATTTTTTCCTTCCTTCTCTCGCCTCCTTCCTTTCTCCCACTCCCTCTCCCTCTCCCTCCCCTCCTTTCCCTCTCTCTCCTCCTCCCTTTTTGCCTTCCCTTCTTCCCTTCCTTCCTTGATTTTCTTTCTTCCCTTTCCCTTTCTTCCCAGATCTTGGCACTTGGTTGGAGATTGAATTCAACTGGAGATTGAATCTTGTGGACTTTTGGGCTTTTCTGCCGGGGTTGATTTTGGACTTTGCTCCTCTAAGTCTTAGCTCCTTAAGTGGCAAGGATTATGGACATGAGGTACCGGCACCTAGCTAAGAATTTCTAGAAATCATTTAAAAGTTCTATTTTTGAAGAGCTAATTACCATCTACTAGCTGGCATTACAAATAGATCATCTAACAGAGTCCTTGCCATCTTTGTCTCCGTTGAAAGTTGGTGCTCTACCAATTACAGCACGGTGATTTAACATTGAGCCATGCCTCCAGACGGCTTTATAATAATAAAATGGCTCATAGCGCTAAAAAAATGTATTAGGGTAAAGTAGGAAGACACAGAGAAGAGAAAGAAACATTTCTTGCTCCTTGTGTAGGAAATGGAAGTTAAAGCCCTTCTCACGTGAGATTCTTGAGATAGGTCTCACTTTCTGTCCCGCTGCTGTTGACCCCTTCCCAGTGTGACTGGAATGATGGGTGTGGGCCTTAACATGGTGTCTCCCAGACTTGTCTGCCCATATTGGCCTGGCATGGTGAGTTCTCGGGAGACTAGGACTGACTGCATGCTGAGCCATAAGTCCCGGGCTTTATTTCTCACTTTGGTGAAATAATACAAAAAAATTCTGAACTAGGTCAGAGAACCTTCAGTTTTTATCATCCTCTAAGAAGCTTCTCATTTGTGGAAAATGAAAGTTAAGAATTATTCCTGTTTAGCTGGGTATAATGGAGCAAACATGCAATTCCAGCTACTTGGGAGGCAGAGAGAGGATTGCAATTAACCCAGCATGGGAAAACATTAGGGAGACCCTGTCTCAAAGGCAAGCTGGGTACAGTGGCTTGTGGTGTGGTCTCAGCTTTTCTGGAGATAGAGCCAAGAGGATCAGAGCCAGTCTGGGAAAAGCATGAGGCCCCATGTGCAAACAGACTAGAAAGCAAAAGGATAGATGGGGTTGTGGCTCAGGTGGTAGAGGGCCTGGCTGGCAAGTGTGAGGATCTGGGTTTAGTCCCTAGGCCTAGAGAGAGGGGTGGGAAGAGTAGAGGGGAGGAAATCAGAGAGGAGGGCAGAGAAAAAGGGGTAGAAGGGGAGAGGGAGGGAGGGAGGGAAGGAGAGAAATTAAATATGCATTACCATGTTCATAGCTTAAAAAAAATTGATGTTCATCTCCCCATCCCAAAAAACTGAAGATAGCAGGTGGCAGGACAGTGGTGTCACCGCGTGACTCTTTGGGTTTTACCTAAGTAGTGAGGAGAGCTCTGCTGTGATTGGCTGTTGTAGACTGCTACCTGTGGCTGCTCTGGCGAGGTTTGCTTAAGAAGCTGACAGATGACTGTGACCCCTTCTCTTTCCCGTGTTCTCTGCCCAGAGTTACAGTGATGGCATAGGCAAGAGCTTTCAAACACCCGGGTACATTTTTTGTTGTTGTTGTTGTCAGTGTTTGAATGCCTTTCACACAAAACAAAAAATCTCTCCTGGCCATTTATCTTCCTACAATTTGAATTACATAGTTCATTTCCAATGTCTTGGTGCAGCTGGCTCATGACAGAGAAAGAGAGGAGAACATAATCCTCCAAAATGTTAAGATTTTTCCTACATTAGCCTGAACATATAGCAAACAAACACTCATAGAGTAAGCATATATCTATGCTGAGAAAATCAGTTGAGAGTTTAAGGAAATATTTCAGATTAAATAATGAAAAGCCAATGTGTGTGGTTTTTTTTTTCCTACAAACTTACCGGCTCCTGACATTTGGTTTTGTGGGACACTTATTTCATATTTTCTTTTGGCATATATGCATGCAATTATATTGGAAGTTTAAGCTCTGATTTGTAAAAATGCCCAGGAAAAGTAGAAAAATTCATGTATGGGAAAAGTGAGTTACACCATTTATTTATTCCCTTAATTCTCTTTATTGATTTAATTTTTGCATCACTGTATTATTGTATTACTGCATTACTGTACTTCTGGGCAAGCAGGAATCGGATTAATACAGAATAGATGAAAAGAATACAGAATAACGAAAAAGGGGACATCCATGCACTGTCTTTTCAACAACTTTGTTCGCCTATATACTTTATATAACGGGATGCTTGCATTATTTCAAAACCTCAGCAACAGTGTTGGGATCTTTTTAAAACAAACAACAACAACAAAAACCAGCTTGTGAAAGAATGGAAGCAGCTGAGCCAAGGTGGAAAAAGACTAGGTTTCAAAGGCTGTGAATCTTTGTGCCAGTTCTGTCATCAGATAGCTGCCTTGAGTTTGCATTTCTTCTCTGGAATCTAGAATCATTGTGTCTGCTTTTGGTGAGTTGTGCATAAAAATAACATCACTAGTGCTTTTCCTTCCTGACCACACAGGAAGGTCACAGAAGAAATGATTCCTGTGACTCCGATACTTCACATTTTCTCATGACACATGGTGGGAGTTGGTATCTCTTGACTCTTCATTTAATTGGTGGGGAGTTGAGGTCTAGAAGTTCAGGATCTACATGTCACTTGGTCAGGACCATCTGGAATCAGAGTGTCTTCTGATGGCCAGGGTGGCATGTGTCACATTGGCCACATGACTGTAATCCAGGAAAGACATACTTTGTTTTGAAAGTCATTACAAAGAAGTGAACGATAACATTCAGAACGAGCATTTTTCTAAACATTAGTAAATCCAGATTGAACCAACATCAATTCTGTAGCAACTCAGGTTAACATGAATGAGTCAATTATAGCTGAGGACTGTACTTAGACAACATCTTTTCTCCTTATTTGTTCAGGAGCACTGACCGAGATGAGTCCTGAATGCTGAATGTTGCGGAAGGCCTGGGGATGCTCAGGATTGGATAGCAGAGACACAGAATCTACCAGTGTCATTCAACAGAGGTAAGCCTAAGGCTCATGTGGGGCCGAGGGAGAAACAGGAGCCTGCTGGGTGGATAGTGGCAGGGCCACTTTCCAGTTAGAGTGAGGGTGCAAGGGCAACCACAGAAAGACACGTCAAGATTGCATGAGCTAGCTGACTTCATGTGGAAGCAGAACACATCAGCAGAAGGAGGTCCTGGGAGGGCCTGGGATGCCATGCCTTGGGGTTTGCACTTTAAAAAATTATCTGTATTTATACGTATGAGTCATCCACCAGCACTCAGCGGGTTTGGCCTTTTAATGTGACTTCACACCTCAATAGTTACGTCATAGAAAAAAATCCTAGCCAGGTGCGGGCAGTGACTCACACCTAGCTACTCAGCAGGCTGAGATCTGAGGATCAAGGTTCAGAGCCAGCCTGGGCACAACAGGACCTGAGACCATGTAACCTCTAGAAAATGAGAAGTGAGGCTTGGCTCAAGGGTTGTGTGGTAACCTTCAGCTGAAGAGCTCGGGGACAGCACCCAGGCCTAGTTCAAGCCCCATGACCCACCAAAAACAACAACAAACCTTCTAGTAGGATTACCTAGCATTCTGGATTATAGGGTTGTTAATATGTTCAACCAATATTTTGGGGGCATTCTCCTGCCCTTTTGAAGAGAATCTATTCACAGTTCATGGGGCTCATAGCAAACAAGCATTCGCAGTGGAGACACATGCTTTTGACCTAAGGTACCCCTAGCATGACCACTAGGGAAAATGGTCAGACAAGGGTTCCATTTGACTGAGGTGTGCTTTATTTCGTGGAATAAGACTATGCAGGAAGCATTGTTTTTTATTGGTAAGACATTTACATCGCTGCTCTCTTTTGGAGTGAGGAACATGAACCATCTCGGTGTGTCTTCAGTGTACAGCAGTAGTGACCCCACAATAGCTGACACACACTGTCTGTGAAATGGCATGAAGACAGTGGCACTTTCTTAAAACCCACAGTAAAATGGTTTCCTGTCATTTTCTACTCTGCAGAGAAGATTATAAAAAAAACAATTTTCTGTTATTATATAAATTAATATTCTCTTCTGGTATGTGGCTAAAGTGGCACCCAGGAGTTTGCTACCTGAGGAAAGAAGAAAGGGCATTTGAAAATTAATAACATCTTTGTCTAGCATAAAGGGAACTGAAAAGCAAAGTTGTTCAAATAAAATGGGTCTTTTCATGGAAAAAGCCAAGTGGTAGTGCAGAGATGGATCTGTTTTTGTCTTTCTTTTTACAAGTATTCTTTATACCGGTGTCAAGCAACAAGATGGTGTTCAGACGGCACTACTAATGAGGGAAAAATTATCTGGGCTTAAAAACTGGTTAGAAACCCTGGAATGGTGGCTTAAATGGTTGGTTTTTCAAAGTCTGGTTTTTAAGTAAGGCTGTGCAGGTAAAATGAAGTGGGTGTAGTGGTTTCCATCTTTGTCTTCAGAGCAGTTTCTGTGAAGACAAGGAATATATACTCATGCTATTTCAAATACAAGTTTCAGCTAATGACACAGAATAATCACGATCTGGATTTTCTTCAGAGGATTTTCCAAACTAAATTATTTTAGATGGTTCGGACTCCAGCCTTCCACTCTTCCTCAGTCCTCACCCCGCTTCCCCTCCGGGTCTGTGTGTGTGCAGTCCTTTTCTCCTATAGACTGATTTCTGGGTGTATTTATCCAGGCTGACTTGGGGCTGGATGAGATCACCCCTGTCATCAATAGGGGTACTTGGTTTTTTTTGCTGTTGTTTTGTCAGTTGTGGGACTTGAACTCGGGCCTGGGCGCTGTCCCTGAGCTCTTCAGCTCAAGGCTACTTCCCTACCCCTTGAGCCACAGCGCCACATCCAGTTTCCGGGCGGTTCATTGGAGATAAGAGTCTCACGGAGTTTTGTAGCCTGGCTGGGCTTTGAACTGCAGTCCTCAGATCTCAGCCTCCCGAGTGGCCAGGATGGCAGATTGTGAGCCAGTGCTCCTGGTGGCTGGGTGTTTTGAGAGCAAGGTTGCAGGGTGCACATTGCTGTGCTGGGAGTGGATTAAAAGTGGCTTGTTCTTTCTCAGGGTCCTCGAGCATAAGTAGTCAGTGAGGAGACAGGCACCTCTCTCAGCAGTCCATAAAGCCTCACGCCTGCCTCCAGTTGCCTTCAGAAGACTGAAGCCATGAGACGCTCTTCAAAATGACAGATTTATGTATAGTCCTATGACCTAGGGCGAAAAATACACAACACTAAGACAACCCTTCAAGGATTATAGGTAGGAAGGGTTGACCATTAATACTAAACAAACCCAGAAGAGAGTTTGTTGCTGAAGTACAAGGCATGGGTGTGTGGAAAGGGAGACTGGATGGAGATCTTAGACTTGATTCTTGGGATCAGATAGGCTCAATAACCTCTATTAAAAACGGATTCCTTCCCAAAGTTTTGCATCACAGAAATGAGCCTGAATTTGAGCAGGGGTCCCTTCCTCAAGGGACACTTGCCTTTACCGCATGGGTTTAAGGTTCAGCACTGGAACTGCAGAGTTCTGGGAAATGATTTCAGTTTTTCTTGGGTCTAGAAATGTCATTTAGCAAAGAAATTTGCTAAATGTGGCCTTTGCATTCCTTTTCCACTTACAAAAAGTAGCTGGATGCTAACTGGATTTAGAAGATTTCGTACACTCACCCTGTGTCCTGGGAATGCTGGTCCACATCGGTCAGTGCCATCGGGACATCCTGAGACATGGCGCTGTGCTGTCTCGAGAGATCTTTATTTGGACAACTCTCTGTATTTTGGGAGCAAAGAAGGAAAGGAGAAATGGAAGGCAAAGGAAGGAAAAGTTGCAAGTAAATAAAATGGAATGGCCAGTTGCTAATTTAATTTCTGCCAGTTCAGCTAATACCTGAAGTTTTGAAAAAAAAAACTTTCTCTTTAAAGTCATAAGAAATGGAAGAGGAAGTGGTAATCTACCAAGTGTAAGGTGCATTTTTCCTCATGCTGAGTTCTAGTCAGGGATGAATTTTCACGACCATATTATAAACCTCTGAAAATATAGTGTAGCAGAGTGCTGAAAGTGGCTTAAGTATATTTTAAAGGCAAATGTGTTCCTGGCAAGAATTTTGTAAAGGTAAAGGTATTAAATTTATGTACTCCATATGCATGTGTGTTTTAAAACATTTAAGGTGGTACTTACTTTCAGAATAACTAGTGTATAATGAAAGATAGAACCAGATGATTTGAAGAGTTTTTAAAGGAGAAATTATACACGCTGTCTGCCAAAGGTTCTGCGTAATTCACTTCATTCTAATATTATGAGGCATTTGGTTCTTTGTGATCCCTCGGTGTGGGGAAGATGGATCAGTCTGGTCCGATTCCAGAATTTTTTCCCTATAGCCCGATACCCATTTCATTTCTGAAGAGAGTTTTCAGTCAAGGTGAGAAAAAAGTTTCTTTTCCCATGAAGCAATACCTGTTCCTAAATTCAACTTATTTGAGAACTTAAAAACAACAAAATATATCTTTCTAATGAATAGCATTTAATAATAATATTTAAATAATAAAATCATTATCTATCTATGCTGAATATTAACTCAGGATTCTTAGTTTTGTTTTTTTTTTTTAATAATAGATGCATCTTTTTTTTTTGTCAGTCATGGAGCTTGAACTCTGGGCTTGGGCTCTGTCCCGGAGTGCTTCAGCTCAAGGCTAATGCTCTACCATTTTGAGCTACAGCACCACTTTCAAAGCAATCAATTTTTGCAGACAAAAACAATGTCTTCATTTCTATTATAGGGACCATCTTTTTCTAAATTAGAAAGTGGTTTAGATTAACCTTCGTGTGTTTCTGTGAGGGAAAAATCTTCCAAGATTTCATTTTGTTCTCTTCTTTTGCTGTTAAGCCAGGAAGTGCCAACTGAGAAAAAGTATAGGCCAGGATAAAATCATGAACACTTTATGTAGGAATAGTCTTTGGGGGCAACTATTGGGATTTGAACTTAGGGTTTTGCACTTGCGAGGTTGCAAAGGAAAGGAAGTAGGGAGTAAGGAATAAAGGACAGAGGGAGAAAGGGGAAGAGGAGGGAGGGGAGCGGAAACTACGTAACTGGAAATTCCCTAGAGAAAGAACAGCAAACTTGGTGAACACGGGTGTGTGAAGAACATGGTGTCCTGGCCGTGCCCGTCCCAGCACACCAGCCTGCTTTATTCCAGGCTGACATGCTGTGGCTGCTTTGGGACCCGTGTTTAGGGGAAGGGATCCATATAACTGGTGTTTGAAGACAGTTGGTGAGGAAGTGTGGAAAAGAACTCTTACGCTCATGAAATGGTATAGATAATATTTAAATATGATTCCATCTCCAAGTATTTCTTAGAATGGGATGTTTTTTCTGGGTCTTTTTCTGGAGATTCCTTTAAAAGTGAGTGCGTCGTCTTCCTTAGCCTCTGTCACCGGCCACCCGCACCCTCCCATCGGCCAAACATCAGGGCCTGCTGTAGACCTCGGTAATGAGGGGCAGGGATTTTGTGGTTTGAAGCAGGCTCCCCGTGGAATTTCTTTGAACTTCAGAAACCCTGCTACTTGCTGTGTCTTTCTTGTTTTTACCAGTTTAGCACAAATGTTGCCTTTCAGTGCAACTGCATGTTCAAAGCAAAATATAAAATTGTGTTAGTTTAAAGGACTCATTAATTTCCTTTGTACTCCAAATCCTCTAAATTAACAAATGCAATATGCTGATTCTGTATTCAAACTTACACCATTTTGGTTGCTATTAACTTCAAAGGAAACCCCCCAAAAAACTGTCAGAGAATTTAATTCTTGTGTTGAAAAATTAATACATTACTGACAACTGACCCACTTTTGAGTCTCTGTTTTATGAAATTTTAAAGTTTTTCTATTTGCAAGACATACCTGTAGTTAAACTTGTTCCAGGGTTTTGGTGTTCCTGTCAAGTCGGCATACTGCTCAGAATTCTTGTGGTGGAATGATGTTTGTGTCCCCTTTAGAAGGGTACTTGCCGTCCTGGAGTGTGTGTGTGTGTGTGTGTGTGTGTGTGTGTGTGTGTGTGTGTGTGTGTTTGTGTGTGTGTGCATGTGTGCATACTTAGCTATGCATCTTTCAGCTTAGGTTTGTGACTTTAAGCATAAAAATATTTGATATATAAATGATAGGCTAGAAGCAAAAATTAGTTTATTCGATGAATATAATTTTCATTTATAGTGTTGCCATTTTTTTTTGTCGGTCATGGGCCTGGATGCTGTCCCTGAGCTCTTTAGCTCAAGGCTACTGCCCTACCCCTTGAACCCCAACCCCGCTTCCAGTTTTCTGGGGTTTAATTGGAGATAAGAGTCTCATGGACTTTAGTGCCTGGGCT
Organism: Megascapheus bottae; assembly: GCF_031878675.1. NCBI lineage: Eukaryota > Metazoa > Chordata > Mammalia > Rodentia > Geomyidae > Megascapheus > Megascapheus bottae. The sequence goes on from NC_143546.1 coordinate 609,092, forward strand.
GGCTTTGAACCTTGATCCTCAGATCTCAGCCTCTTGAGTAGCTAGGATTACGGGCGTGAGGACAATTTTTTTATTACTCTATTTTTTATTTTTTATTATTTTTTATTACTCTATTACCTTTCACTTCTCAGGAATTGTTAATATGTTCCGATATTGAGCTTAAATGTCTATGACTTAATATTAATAGTTGTATATGGATATATACTTCTTATTCAGTGTCATTGTTTACTGATAGAAATAGTCAGGACACAGTTTCAGAAAGTAAATGTGCACATTGGCTCCAAAATTAGCGCAACCCTAATGATGAACTGGACTAACACTCTTGTGTTCTTCACATATCAAATGCTCTTGAAAAAAGAAAATGCAGCTGCTAGATGTTAACCAATAACTCCTTTTTAAACAATAATTCTTTTATTTAGTCCTAAGAGCATTTTAATTTCAAGATGATTTGACAGCTTTGAACAACACTCATATCTTGAATAAATCCAACATGAATTTTGTAGGGTGCCATTTTCCTCCATGAGTACCAGCTTAGTATCTTTTTTTTTTTATAACAGTTTTATGAAGTAAACCTCCCTCTCTCTACTTCTGTCCCTCTCCCTCCTTCTGTCCCTCATTCCTTCCCTCCCTCTCTCCCTCCTCTCCTTCCTTCTTTCCTTCCTTCCTTTCCTTTTATGATGGTACTAGGGATGGAACTCAGGGTCTGAAACAAGCTAGGCAAGTTCTCCGTTTCTGAGATCCCATTCCATTTTCCTTTTAAAATGTCATAGTTTAGTGGGCTATTTTACTTCTGCAGTTATATAAACAAAGAAAACACATGTAAGTAGCTCTGTTTTTCTCATTTTTCTGTTATTTCTCATGTTGTCTTCCCAATAGTTGAAGCTCATAACTGGGGCTTCAAAACCATTTCACTTTACATTTCTTCAAACTCCGAGTCCCCTGAAGGTATTCAGGTCAGGGAGAGGGGTGTTGAAGCTGCAGAATTTTCCTGCTTTCAAACCACAGGCTTTGTGGTGGTGGCCAGAGGAGACATTTCATTCTGTGCCCTGTCCTGGGACGCAGAGATAATGCTCTTGGGGAGCCAGTGTGCCTTAGTAACGTGGCCTGTTTGCCGTACGATAACTCTATAAAACGTAGGGAAATTGTCACATTAGCTCTTACTGCATTTCTTATTCTGTTATTGCCCAAGTACGCTTTCTCAGTGAAGTTAGAATAGGTGGCTAGTTCTGTTCTACTGGTAATTACTTTACATGACCTTTCCCTCATGAACTTAAGAATATTGATAGTTGGATAAAGATTCAGCATAGTGTAATTGGAGTCCCTGAAGTGCTTAGCAGAGAGAAAAATGAAAGATAGGAGACCAGCCCAGTCTTCCAGAGACTGGCCAGCCGGCTGAATGAGCAAGCCAGGGTGGGTGGAGACAGGAGACCACTTTGATAGCTCCAAGAGACAGTTTTAAGGCAGGAATGACAGCTGTAAGCTGCTAAACCTTCACATTTGTTAATACAACCTCATGCTCTGGAGTTTTACCTTTTTTTGTCAGTCCTAGGCTTGAACTCAGGGCCTGAGCACTGTCCTTGGACTTTCTCAAGGCTAGAGCTCTGCCACTTGAGCCTCAGCACCACTTCCAGCTTTTTCTATTTATGTGGTACTGAGGAATCGAACCTGGGTCTTCATGCATGCTAGGCAAGCACTTTAACCACTAGGCCAAACTCCTGGCCCCTTCATGCTCTGGAGTTTTAAGTAAAATATCCTGACATTGAAACAAGTACATTATGGACAGAGTTTGGCTTGGAACATTGAACATTTCCCCTCTTTAGAAAGTAGTAAATGCTCCTTCCTGAAGACACCGTGTGTGTGTAAATCAGAATGAGCCACCACAGCGGGCATTCCCCGAGGTGGGTTTCGGGGTTTCTCCTTCAGTCAGAATGGGTCTTGGAAGCAGGCTGGGTCGTGGTCATGTCCCTCAAGTGGGCAGAGAACACAGAACAGTCCTAGTCAGGTTCCCCAGAGCTCGGCTCTGACGGAGGGAGTGGGGGTGCCGGAGGGTAGGTCCGTGAGCACCCATCCCATCCTCAATTCATATGCTCATTGCGTTTTAAAAACTACTTTTCTTGCGCCCTTAAGATACAACCAAACAACGCTTACTGCTCTTCCTTGGCATGTGAGTCGAGTTCTGATTTGCTGAACGCTTCAGTGTCTGTCAGATTATGAAAACAATAGCAACTCTTCAACTGTATAAACTGCAGTTTGTCTCCCATTGTTACTGTGTTATGCGCAGACACTGGCTCTTTACTTTTGTGACTATCCCTCTTGCTGCCTGTTTATGGCCTCTAGGTCTCAGGAGTCGAGGGGCTTTGTCTTAACTAGATTTCCAGCTGTTCCTTTAGAGGAACTGACAGGTATCAGGGAATAGGAATTCCGGAGCACTTAGAGAGGTCAACATCCCTGGATTCTCACATTTTCAGTAGTTCCTCTCTTATGTGTCTGCTCATAATAGCCGAGGACAGCTGGATTTCACGTGGGAGAAAATTTTCCCTAACAGGATTTCCACACCGTAGTGATTCCGTTGTGGGTTGTGTGCTAAGCTAAGGCCATTGGGTATTGTGAAGTCATTTTTGAAAGAATATATTAGATATTTTCATTTCCATGTTAAAATAGAAATGCAGCAATATTCCCTGCGGGTAAAATGCCCGTTCCTTTCGTAGAATCTTCATCTTCATGATTTGGATCCTTTTTTATTGCTCTTATCCCGGCACTGCCTGATTCCTTGTCATATTAATAATTGATGAGAAAGTAAAACAAAGGCTTGCTGTCAGTTTTAAGTTAACCCTGGAGGAGTGTAACCCTGTAGGGAACTCATCCTGGGGCAGTGTGGAGATAGCCAGGAAGATGGCGTCGTCCTGTAAGAAGGATAGAATTCTGAGAGCTGGCCTGCATTCTGATGGAAGATAGACCTCAAGTCTGCTGCTTCTCTCCTATGTCTCAGTGAGGCAGTGGAGAGGGAGGTGTTTGCCCAGGGGGATGGGAGAAGGGGGTGGGGACCAATTACTGAAGGGCCCAGAGACTTGCCTCCTTAGACCAGGAAAGGTTCTGCACCATTAAGTGACCTTGGAGCTACGGAACACTTTGAGATTACTAGTGTTCCGGTACAGATGGCATGACACCGTAAAACTCTAAACATGATAAATAATTACTGTCTCCATAGTAGGACAGAAAATTGGCACACAGAAATCAATAATTTTCTACACGGTGACAATGCATAGGCTGAGAATGATATCTGGAAAACAATTCCATTCGGAATAGACAGAAAAGTATCTTAGACAAGGGATGGGAAAGATGACCTCAAAAATGCAAACTGTAAACCCTGAAGAGAGAAACTGAAGAGGATACCGGAGATGGACACGCCTCCCCTGCTCCTGCTTTGGCAGAATCAATTCCATGACAACGACTCCACTGCAGAAAGCCATCTGCAGGCTCGGTGCAGTGAACGTCAGTGTTCCAGGGTCCTCTTCACGGAAGTGGGAACATCAGGCCAAACATTTCTATAAAAGCAGGAGAAGGAGTTCTGAAGGAAACGAGCTGCATCACAGAAGGCAGCACGGCACGAGACACAACGTACAAAAACAGGGCAAAAACTAGAGCAGCCCTGGCATGAGGCCCTGCCGTTCTGGAGGCCAGGAACAAGCCCCACACTGGAGAACGTGGACTTAAAGAGGGGAGCTGGGGAGATGAGGCAGTGGACCTCGGCTGGGAAGGCACCGGCGAAGGTTTTGGGTCTGGTCAGTGCAGGAGACAGTGCTTGGGCAGCGTGCCTCTCAGTGTCTGTGTGATGCTTTCTAGTTGCATGGGCCTGAGGTAACCAGTGAAGACTGGGCCAGGCCTTGAAGGAAACGGAGCAACCCTAGGAACTGAACTTGTCTGTCGTTTCTCAGAACAACTGAGAGGGGCAATCGGACCAAGAGGGAAGTATGAGAGGTCAGGAGCTGTGGCGTGGAGCGTGCAGACTGGAGCTCTGGGTCTCCAGGGTCTCAGGGTCTGGGATGTCTCGTAGGAGATTTGGACCTCTTCTAGGAAGCTGTTTGCAGGGGTGGCTCTGCGGAGTTCAGACCTCTTTGACCCTGGCTGCAACTTGAAAAGATCACAAGAAATGAAGCTCTTACCCAGGGAGGAAATGAGAAAAAGCATTTCTCAACAAATTGGTGGCATTACCTCCTGACCACCCCCATTAGGTAATTAGGTTCAGTTTCAGCGCATGGAATTTATCTTGCTCGGAGCTGATGAAAAGAGCTCTTACTCTGTTGGCTTCCAACTTTGGCAAATAACCATTGTTCTGGGTGCTCGGGCAGATTTTCCAGCTCACTCATCTGTGGCTGAATTTAATGAGACCTACATCTTGCTGTGAAGTAAGTTGTGGAAATTATTGTAATGATTATTAAATCATTTCCTCAAGTCTTTTAATCTTTGGAAATGTTTGCTTTCCCAAATCCCATGTCATCTGGTAAAATGAAAAGCCTGTAAAAGCAGCCCAGCTCTCAAACCTATGCCTGAAGTACACGTTTCCCCTCCCTGTGCCTTGCTATTTACCCGAAGCCATTGTGGAAATTAAAAAGCCGCACTATCCTACGTGGCGAGGGTCCTGCTATTTGCCTGGTGCTCAGAGTTTCAAAGTTGGGAAGCAAAACTAGCATAAACCAAACCACAAGTTGGTCAGAGGAGGGATAAGAAAAACACTTTCAGAGCCCACAGCTTTATTACCTGAACACGTATGTAGAATGCATGTCTTGTTTTTAGAAAGATCTGGAGATATTTATGAACACATTGTTGACGGATTGTGAGCTGTCATTTTGGAAACTTCCTCAGGGCCTGCCAGGTGAAGCCAGGGTCATCAGAGAAGCAGTTGTTGAGGGCAGTCCCAGCTTACACGAGAGCTCCGATGTATCAATTAATGGTGTTCTCCTCTTTCTCTGTCTTGGAAGGTGGATCTTATGTCACCTCAACCTAGGTGTAGAAATGAGCGCTGTTTTGGTGTAGCGTAGCCAGTGACACACTTAGTCACTGTTATGAATTCGAATGGTCCATCCAGCTTCGTCCTCGAGGGAGATGTTGGGTGGGGACCTTACAGGCCTGCTCCCTTAGAAATGGTAAATACGACTCTCCTTTGCACCTTCTCAAAACATTGGAGGCTGAGACTGCCACTCTAAGAACAGCATTCGCTTCTCCTGTACAAATTTATATTTTCCTCAAATGAAATACTTTGAAAACATTGTCAGCAGCCTATGTTGAAAATGCTGTATTTCTTCCTGTAAGTAATGCTAAGTGAAGAATGATTCAGTTCTACCTGTAAAGTCCAGAAAAATAAATATTTGATGAAATTACATTCACCTTTGAAAACCAGGCAGCTTTTGAGAAATTCATTATTTTATCATTTTTATTTAGAAAATACTGAAACTGCTTCTGAAAGAGTGTGTGTGTACCACCATAGGTAAAGCAAATGCAATTAAGCTCTAGGACTGTGTACATATATCAACAATTCTTTCTTTGCCTTTTATAAATTCAGCTAGTACTAGGGTAATTCTGAAGGATTAGGAAAATATAATAAAATGATTTTATTATATGAAGTTTGCTCATTTCTTCTCTGGCTCTTTTATTGAACAGGATGGAACTGGTAGGATGGAAAAAGTAAATGAATTTCTTCTTCTCTCACTCTCTTTAAATATAACCCTAACCAAATAAACTTTGTGGACAAAAATTCTTTGGTTCTTCCACAAAAGCTCTTCATTTCTTTTTAGAGTAGGAAACAATCTTACTGAGATGTTTTTTTGGGGGGGCAGTGAGATGTAGGCGTCAGGTTAGGACATCAACAAGTGAATGATCCCTCTGTCCTTCTCTTCAGTCCCTCCCTTTGCTCTCTTCCCTCCCTCCCCCCTCCCTTCCTCTATGTGGGGAGAACGTTTTCGGGTGAGAGATGAACATATTAAAGTGGAAATCTTAAAATCTGTCATTTGTTTTGTTTTAAACTGGAAGATGTGTGCATACCAGATACGATTCCTGGAATTCTGTAGCTCCCTAAGCAGGATAAACCTCTGGCCTGCTCTTTAACAGCTTTCTTTCCCAACCCATTGACTTTGAACACACATTTTTCTTCTGGGGTTTTCTTAACATCCTTGGATAGTCATTTCAGAGCCTGCAGAACAAAATTTTGGCCAGGTGTCATTCTTGGATCAAAGAAGATTGAAGTGGTCTATGCAAATGCCCCTGTCTCTCTGCCACCTTAAGCTGACACTCAGGTAACCATGTTGTCCTCATATGCTAGCCTGTGACCAGCTTTGGGAACAGCAGGGAGGTGCCATGGCCTACTAATGACTCTCTTAATGAATCTGGTCTCCATTACCAATTTTTCTGCCTATGGTAGGGGGTAAAGAGAAGGATCATGTATCCTAACATTTCTTTTTAGCCAAAGAAGACAGTACTCTGTTGAATCTTCTCAATTTAATATATTCTGGAGGTGGTGGGCACAGGTGCCATAAAATGTATTTTATTATTTCCTAGAGTGTCCCACATAGGTGGTCTGACACCTCACTTCAGGGCAGGAATTAGTCTGCTGGCCAGACCTTTTTATTATTTCTTGAAATATCTCAAGTAGGTGGTCTGACACCTTATTATGGGGCATGGATTGAGCTGTTGACCAGAACTAGATTGCTGCTTATTTTTAAATCATTTATGCTTCAGGAATGGTTTTTTACTTTTTGTTTTCTTTTTTTTTTTTTGGTGGGTCGTGGGGCTTGAACTCAACCTGGGCACTGTCCCTGAGCTCTTCAGCTCAAGGCTACCACTCTACCCTTGAGCCAAGCCCCACTTCCTGTTTTCTAGTGTTTAATTGGAGATAAGAGTTGCAGGTCCTTTTGTGCCTAGGCTGGCTTTGAACCTTGATCGTCAGATCTCAGCCTCCTGATTAGCTAGGATTACAAACCTGAGCCACTGTGCCGGGCTGGTTTTTACATTTTTAATGATTGGAAAAAGCAAAAGCAAGCAAGAGAAAATTTTAAGAAGTCTAAATTTTATTGTCTATAAATACAAGGTTTTATTAGAGCACAGCTATGTCCGTCAATTGCCTCTTACCTATGCCACTCTCTCATTCAAGAACAATTGAATGATCGGAACCTGATGAGCTGAAAAGCCAAGTGATTTACTATCTGGTGCATTTAACCATGTGAATATAGAAGGATATGCTTTAGGAATGTGTTATAGTTGGCACCCGCTATGTTGTTTCTGGCTTTGGGGTCTTAAGTTAAAATGGCAAAAACGTAAGCCCTGCATTTTAAGGCCTGCATACATATGAACAGTGTGAAGATGTCATTACCCCTTAACTTCAGGATTCTGAAGTTGAGCATGGCTTCCAAACTTGCCATTGTTCACCTAGAGACGGTATGCTTTCTCATCTCTTCACCACTCTCTGTCATCAGGATTCTCGGGACATGGAAAGGGAGAACGAGAGACGTCCAGAAACATTCAGAACATTTAACTCGGTGGCACTCCAGGGTTGAGGATTGAAGCACACAAGTTAGGTGATCCCAAAAGTGGTGGTGGTCTGTGGGCAGTGTTTGGTCCGCTCGCTTATTTCCAATGGGTTTTGTTTTCTTTTTGAAGGTACAAACAGCAGAAATATGTGACTGTTCTATTTGAGGGCTTAGATTTGAGTCCCTGTCTGTCCCAGATTTGTTTAAAAATAAAAGAATTTAGCTGGGCACGGTGGCTCACGCCTATAATCCTGACTACTCAGGAGGCTGAGAGCTAAGGCTCAAGGCTCAAAGTCAGCAGCTGCTCGGGCATTAAAGTCCGTGAGACTCTTACCTCCAATTAACCACCAGGAAACTGGAAGTGGCACTGTAGCTCAAGTGGTAGAAAGCTAGCCTTTAGCTGAAGAGCTCAGGGACAGAGCCCAGGCCTTGAGTTCAGGTCCCACGACTGACAAAAAAATACAAATAAGTAAAAAATAAAAAAAAATCATAGAAGGTGAAAAGAAACATAGATTCAGAGAGCTGCAACTAAGACATCAATAGAAATTACCTGGCGCCTTAGCTCCATGGTATACATTTTATGTGATGGTTTCTTGAATAAGACATTGGACATGACTGGCTATTAATGATCAGAGGAAGAAAATATGTTTAGATAAAAACAAATATAAATTTGGTCCAGTCTCTCCGGACTTCTTGATGCTCTCTGTTCTCTCCTTTATTTGCATTCTATGTGTTTGCTCTGGAGCTCACTAGTCATCCTTGGCTTTGCTAAAGTCCTACCTGGCCTTCAAGAATCAAATCCCACTGACCTTCTGTAGTACTGGTTCTCTTTTCTCTCATTAAAATCCCATGTTCATTCCGTATGTAGTTATGTGCATTGGTATAGGTCTGCTTTTATTTTGAGCCAAGGAAGTGTTTTGAATATTTTGTGTGAACTATGCTGTTGGAACTTAGTAGATTTCACAAAAATTAGCTTTGGAAAGCATAATTCTGAGCTTAATAGGCTTATTTAAGTTTGAAAAAGCTTAAGATGAAGTCAGAAAAGGTACAGGTTACATATATTTCCTGGGGTAAGATTTTTGTGTTTTATCTTCATTCATGACCGGAAACATCAAATTTACTATGAGCAAAGCTTTTAAATAATATATATTGTGTGCAATGAGAGTAATTTCATGTTGAAGGAATTTTTATTATTTTTTAATATAGGGTTCAATCTCAAATACTGACTTTTTTTTAAATTGTATTTTATTGAAAGGGTGATGTATAGAGGGGTTACAGTTCGTTGTGGGTACATTAGTTCTTAAACATTGATATACCTTTTCATGTTTTTCTCCTACTTTCCCTCCCTGACCCCCCCCAATCATCTTGTTTTTTCCTCTTCCCTTCCCTATTTCAAATAAACAAATAAATGTATATACAATATACCAGGTACCAAAGTCAGATACAGGAATAACATGAGATAAACCATAAGGAGAAAAATAAGGAGAAAAGAAATAATTTCACATAGTTCCTTAAGAACAACAGTCACAAAGATAAACCTCTTGTTTGCATATCCTGGAGTTCATTTTGCTTAGCCTCATCCTTCATGGCCAAATATACATAGCTTTTGAGCTCCTGTGATCCTCTGCTAGGAGAATCCTACATGTATACTAATTGTTACAAATGAGGGAAACCATGGAGCCTGTGTTTCTTTGGGGTTGAGGAGTTTTTGAGGTGAGTATCTTGTCTGGATTGGCAGGTGGTGAATTCATAAGGTGTTTATTTAGGTAGCTGAACCAGTCAAGTGCTTGCTGTAAGAGTCCATGATGTCTATGAACAATACTGTGACAGCTTGCTTTTGTGGGTTTTAAGTTGTTAGTGGGGCTGACCAATTTATCTTTGTCAGAACACTCTAAGGTAATGTGGATTTTTCCTAATAGAGTGCTTTCAATCTATAATTTTGATTAGGATGGTTTCAGGACCACAGTCTTACATAAAAGGAGTAAAAACTGGCTGTACAGATAGTAATTGAGCCTTATTTAGTAAATGGTTTGTAACTCTGACTTGATTTTTTTGTCATCTTTATTCAAAAAGTAGCTATCTCTGTTAAAGTGGTTTCACATTGTTTTATAAAGACAGTTGATTTGAGAAAAAATTAAGAGAATTTTAAAAAAAACCATCATAGAATTTCAGAGTAGGCATTTTCAGTGTAGGTACTTAAGTTATATTTTGTTAACTACTTTAATGCTAGTTGCATAAGTAAAATGACAACATAAAACAGATAACAGCATTATAGAAATTCATAGTGTTTGTGCCAAATTCTGTTCATTTATATCTATTCATACCACATTATCTACATTGTGGTTCTCTTGGCATTTTGCAAAGTAAAAAAAATCAAGAATGAAAAATATGAAAATACTTCTTTTACTTATTCCAGTTTGATATGGGTATTATTTAGACCAATTTTAGAACTTCTCAGTCCAGAAAGAATCAAATATTAATGCGAATATATCTGAGGCTTTATAGTCACTGGGTTTGAAATGCTACTTCCAACATGCTCTCTAGAAAAGTCACTTTATTTTCTTGTTGTGAGTTTCCCACTTTCTGAAACCCATCCTTTTGACCTTTCTTTGAGGGTAAATGACAATTCATCAAATTTTATTGCCATTTATTTTGTATTTTAAAGTTAGAAGTACCAAGTATATACTGCACAGGGCATTGCATTATGTTATGACAACATTATATCTTAGAGTGTATACATGTCTACTTCTGGGAGTAATTATATTACAATTTGTACCATTCTAATACAAAATTTCCTTGAAGGAAATTTGAGCTTTGCTTTGCGTCCAGGCTGTTCACACAGTATGGGTTAGAAACAAGCAAGAAAAAATAGTGAGGACTAACCTTAGAGTCAAACCTTCATGAAGTCCAATAAAGGACTCAAGAAAATTGACATTCTACATTTTTTAAAAAGCTGAAATTACTTTCTAGTTGGAATCCCAATTCCTTCTAAAAATCTAAAGTATTGTCTTTCTAATTAAAGTTGAGCTTGAGCTCTTCAGAGTAAGCCAAAGTATTTAGAGGGCTCTTCCTCCTCCACTTCTATTTCAAGTACCTCTGAGCCTGATGCCTGGAGGAAACAGGAAGAGCTGTATTACCATGTATTGGTTTTTATGTGGAAATTGCTTTTCTGAAGTAGTGTATTTTGGATGGTATTCTGTGTGCGTGGTGGGGGGGAGGAAGTGGGCAGCTATGTGAACATTTTAGTTTCCTTATCAAGATGGAAGATGTAAAATAAACTGATTAGGCAATATAAATTGTTTTATAGAGTGTTTTTGTACTGAAAAATCAGTGTGTATTAATTACATAAAATACAGGGTTTCCATACAACAGACAAAGGCCTCATATCTAAAGCATATCAACAGCTCAAAAAATTGAATCACTCCAAAACTTATCTCCAAAGAAACAACCATCCCATTAAAAAATGGGCCAAAGACTTAAAAGAGAGACTTCTCTGAAGAAGAAATAAAAATGGCCTATAGACACATGAAGGAATGCTTGACATTTCTGGTGATAAAAGAAACGCAAATCAAAACAACTCTAAGATTCCACCTCACTCCAGTTAGAATGGCCAGGATCAGGAATACGAATAATAACAGATGCTGGAGGGGATGTGGCCAGGAGGGATCACTACTATACTTTTGGTGGGATTGCAAACTCGCTCAACCACTGTGGAAAGCAGTGTGGCAGTGCCTCAAAAGGCTAAACATAGAGCCTCCCCTATGACCCGGCAATTCCACTACTTGGCATTTACCCAACCATCCAGAAACAAGGGCATACTAAACCCACTAGCACAACAATGTTCATTGCAGCACTATTCACCATAGCAAAGATATGGAACCAACCTAGATGTCCCTCAGTTGATGAGTGGATCAACAAGTTGTGGTATTTGTACACAATGGAATTCTATGCTGCTGTCAGAAAGAATGACATCGCCCCATTTGTTAGGAAATGGAAAGACTTAGAAAAAAATCATATTAAGTGAAGTAAGCCAGACTCAAAGGAACTTAGGCTCAATGGTTTCCCTCATTCGTCATAATCAGTAGAAACCTTGGGCTCTCCTAGCAGAGATTTACAATAGAACAAAACCTAGATACATAAGGCCATTTAGTATGAAGCTAACTGAAAGGACCTCCAGGATATAGAAACAAAAGCCATATAATGAATGATGGTTGTCCTTAATGTACTATGTTATCTCTCATCTCTTTTGCTGTCCCTTGGTTATCTCAAATTATTACAGTATTTCACCTTGTTATCTGATATACTATATATATATATATGTATTTGGTTATTTGAAATAGGATAGGAAAGGGGGAAAACAAGATGAGGTGCGGGGGTGGTGGGAGGGAAATGGGGACCAAGACATGAGAAAGGGTATCAATGTATGTGAAGTAATGCACCTTCTATCTGGTGAATATAATGTAACCCTTCTATTAATTACAGTAAAAATATACGGAAAAAATACAGGGTTTCAAGGTGACATTTTCATATGCACGTATAATGTGCTGTGATCATTTACCTCCGCAGTTGCTTGCTTTTGTTACTCTCCCTGCTGGTCCTGAAATAGTTCAACCTCTACATCTTCTCTCATATGTGAAATCTAGACTCTTTTAAAGACACAGTGGTAGAGGCTGGCTTGTTTAACATGAAAATTGATGATCCTCAGTCCATCCATTTTGTAATATATATATATGTATATAAATATATATATATAATATATGTATATATTATATATATGTGTGTGTGTGTGTGGAGAGAGAGCTCACTTGTTTCACTCACCCACCCACTGATTGGCTCTTACGGTGATTGTGTAGCACGTGTGTTGCGTGACGTCATGAATTCGGATGAGCAGGCATCTCTGAAGTAGGATGCTGGGCCCCTCCTCCAGTTCAGTGCCCAGGAGTGGTGTGGAGATCCTGCTCGGGAAGAGTTTACACGAAGGGTTGACCCTCAGCTTTAATCACAGAGACCATATTTCACATTTCTAAGGGGAATCGGGTGTGCAGCAAAAAAAGTAATTTCAGCTTGTAAAATGTGTAGAATGTCAATTTTCTTGTAGGTCTTATGGGGCCTCGTTTGGTTTTAAGGTTGACTTGCCAGATTCAGTTTAGAGGTGTGTTTTGAGGTTGGAAGCCCTTGCTGCTGAGGCTCCCTGGCTCGCTGGCTGGGCTGTGGAGCTGCTCCCGCCACCCACACCCTGGCCAGGGCTCTCATGACACCTCCACTCCAAACCTGAGCCATGCCACCAGCCCTGAGACTGGCACAGGCTGCCTGGAATGCTCCTTGGCTTCTGCTCCTCTTCTGAACTAGGGTGACAGACAGGAGTGCCAGCTCTTGCTGCTGTTGGTGGAGTTGGAGTTGGGGTCTTCTCATCTTGTGCTCTTTCTTCCTTCCTTTTCTTTTCTTTTCCTTCCTCCCTCCCTCCCTCCCTCCCTCCCTCCCTCCCTCCCTCCCTCCCTCCCTCCCTCCCTCCCTCCCTCCCTCCCTCCTTTCTTTCTTTCTTTCTTTCTTTCTTTCTTTCTTTCTTTCTTTCTTTCTTTCTTTCTTTCTTTGTCTTTTCTTTTTATTGGGGGGGGTTCTCTCAGCTGACCTAGAACCACAGTTACCCAATCTCCATGCCCCCAGTAGCCGGAATTACAGGCTTAAGCAACTTGGCTTGGTGTGCTTTCTTTGAAGCAAAATTTGTTTGCCTTTCTCATGTTGATTTCCTCCTCCTCCTCCTCCTGCTGCTGCTGCTGCTCCTTTCCTGGGACTTGAAATCAGGACCTGGGCACTGTCCTTGGGCTTTCTCAAGGCTAGCGCTCTGCCACTTGAGCCACCGTACTACTTCCACCTTTTTCTGGGTATGTGGTACCTAGGAAATTGAACCCAAGACTTTGTGCATGCTAGGCAGGCACTCTAACACTAGGTTATACTCCCGGCCGTGTTTTTCTTCTTTAAATCCATGAGAGATAATATATTTTTATCTCCAATATTATCTCACTATACTATGGTTCTTCATTTGTTTCCAAGGACAGGTATATCAAAATTTGTGGAATTTGGTGAGATGTAATTTAGGGAAAAACTTTGTACTTGATTTTCAGACCATCACCCTAGAGCCTTTGTGTACATTTCAAATCATCAGCAAGTTAAACCCTGAACAATTGTAGTTCTTTGAAAGTTCTCTGAATGCTTGCATTTTAATATTAGATCTTTTAAACACTGTACAATATGTGTAAAAGTAATGGTTGTTGTAACTATAAAAATAAAAACTGTCAAAAGAACCATAGATACAGTTAACAGATGGATGAACGAGTGAAATATATGATGTCTAAAATAGATAAGCCCCTCACATTCCAACAACTTCAAGTTTTGTAGTCTTACTTAATAATTAAGTTGTATATACTTATATTTGCTTGTTGTCTTTAAATTATATATATGTGTATGCTATATATACAAATATGTATATATGCACATATAATGTATAAATAAGCCCTACATGTTCTATACCACCTGTACATAAATATTAGTATATACATGCCATGTATGTTATATATTATATCACATATACACAACATATATATATATACATATTCTTTGCGTGTGTGTGTGCACACATGCGTGCTAAGGGTCATTGCTTCCCATTTTACTCTTAACTTTCAATTTTAGCTTGTTGTGTTGTCGCTATTGTTTATGTTTTGAGTCTGTTTTTTGTCAGTCCTGGGCCTTGAACTCAGGGCCTGGGCACTGTCCTTGGACTTTCTCAAGGCTAGAGTTCTACCACTTGAGCCACAGCAGTATTTCTGTTTTTTTTTCTATGTATGTGGTGTCGAGGAATCAAACCTGGATCCTCGTGCATGCTAGGCAAGCACTCTAGGCCAAATTCCTGGCCCCCTTGGGTCCGTTTTTTATTTGATTATATCTCTTTCTTGATTGTTTTCCTTAGGTTCTTGAAAATCTACAATATTGTTTTCTACGATGACGTATGGAATGATGGATGAAAATAATCTCAACTGACAGGTTTTAAAAGTGAGACAGGAAAGAAAGTTGAAATCATTATGAAGAGAAATAGAACTGTAGTTTCAGAATTGCCATCTCCCGTCTTTCTTTGTCTGTATCTTTAGTACTGTCATATTAATTTAAAGAATCCAGACTACTCACTTGTACTTAGTTTGGACTTGCAACTCACTTACAGGCTTACTGTATATCTTTGACTTAGTCACTGTCATGATTAATCAGTGAATCAATAAGCAGGATCTAATGTGGGCTTACATGATTGCTCTGGCACATACACCTACTTCTCGCTTGATTTTGACCGCATAGCTCTCACTAGCTAGTGTTGCCGGTGCAGCTTGCAAGTCACAAGTGGACATGCTGCAGACAGGGACCGAATAATACACTGAATATAGAAAGAAATGGAAGCACGTCTCTAAAAAGCCTTAAGAAGCAGTTTGGGTCATTTAACAGCAAGACCCTAATGGAGCAGATGATAAATTCCTTTGGGTGCCAGCAAAGGGGTGTTTTCAGAACGGTGTGTAATCTTCAGGCACATTGAAGGGCAAGCCAGACTCTGCTGTTAGATTTTTACAACTGGAGACAGGATGGGCCTAGAGACACAAGGAGTCTGTTAGTTTGCACTGAGAAGATGGCACAGTATTGGCTGCCTTTACAGCTAATTTTCCTAGATGGGGAGATAGTATAATATATGAAAGCTTTTTCCAGGAGCAACAACTTTTAAGTTAGGAGTTTATTTTGGTGGGACACTTTATTTTAAAAATTCTAATAAAATGCTGACTTGGGAAGCAGAGAGAATGTAAGGAAGGAAATGCCTCCCACCAGTGGGATGTGAAAATAATAAATTATATTACTTCTCACCTTAGCACTGGTGAGCTGTCACTTGGCTTTGTGAAATTGGCTCCAGCTGCTGTGAGTGCTTGATTCATTGAAGGGGTTTTGACTTCCTGAGCGTGGTATTGCTCGGTAGGTCACACATATGGGGAACACTAATACCACAACCTGAAATGGTCCCTGCACTCCATCCCCAGTGCACACCACCTTGTGCTGGGCCCGGTGGGATGGGCAAAACTGAAGGCCATGATCCACACCTTCAGGAAAATTCCCTGGTGATTTTTGTTATTGCCACTCTGGGTTCTAGGGTTATTAAAAATATTTGTTGAGGTATGGCTAGCATGTAGGCTATTGTATATGGTATTAGCAGCTAATTTATGTATCATGTAACCTTCCTGACAAGCCTGTAAGTGTTCTTATGTCCTGTCGTACAGCAGCTGGTAGACCTGGGACCTAAGCTGTCTGACTTCAGGATCAATAACTTTTTGCTACCTGATAGGCTTTGATAGATTTTTTTTTTGCCCCTCAATTTCCACCACTCTCAGGATGAAGCAAGCAAAGCATAGAGCACTTGGTATATGTGAAAGCTTCAAGAAATAATTACCACTATGGCATAGTGGCTGTTAGGTCTGTATGTCAGACAAGGTACACTATTTCATGTTTCTTACAATGCAGAGATTGGCAGAAATTAAACGGTATGAGTCAAGTATGCAGCCAGGAAATGTGAGGTTCGTTCGTAGAGTGGCATGAGAACGTGGAATAATGTGTAGGTCAGGGAAAGTTCCTTGTAGAAGTGATACTGTTTTTTCTGAAAGATGAATAGGAATCAGAAGACCGGAGAATAGAAGGGAAGGAAAGTTATCTATAAAAATAGTCTGGTCCTGCCAGGCTAAGGTAATGATTTGGGGTTTATCCACAGATCAGTTGGAGATATTAAGGAATTAAGCAGGAGAAGGGACCACATATCAATTTTAAGATGGCTGTGAGTGCCAAGTAACCAACAGATGATAGCTGGATAAGACTGGCTGTGCAAAGATGAACTCCTAAGCTGTTTCAACAGCCATATGAGAAGAGAGTGGTGTCTGAAGGGGATTCCGCCTCATGGATTTAAGAACTGTCTAGGCCGAGGTGAGATGGTGGTAGTGAAGTTACATCCTCTTCCCTGTTTCTCCTGCTTACCACTGAAGCAGGACCCTGGCTAATGCCACTAATCATCTAATCAGCACGCCTAATACCAGTCTTAACTTTTCTGCTGTCTCCCCTCTCATCTGTAATGCCTGCTTTACACCCACAGTCTTCCTGGCTTTCCTTCTGCCCAATTCCTGTACTTACAACTTTTCTCTAAAAGGATCTTCCAAAAACACATCAAACCAGTCTCGTATACCCAAAACTTGACCAAATGCATATTCTGCTTCCTAACACTAAAACAAAGGAGCATCCCGAATGAGGGGCAATACAACTGCCAGTTCCCATCCCGAGATGGAATGAGCGGAGGGAATTGCTCATTTCTACTAGGAACCACTTTTACCTGCAAGACTGGAGAGCTGGTTTGAGTTTTGGTTGTTAGAATAGGCATCTTTTTTCTTCACTGGTTTGTCTACAGAAAGAAGCCATATTTCTAAAGACTTGCCTATAGGGGTAGGTAAGAGGGTTGGAAGAAGAAATAGACTAAAAATCTACACAGCAGAAAATGAGTGTGAATAGAATTCATGAAGTAAAAAAAAAAATCACATGAATTACTACTTGAATCTTGTCTGAATCATGCACTTAAAAGATATTTGAGTGTCTCGCAACAATCTTGTGGTAGATTGGGTGAATTTGGACATGTGATGTAGTCTGAATGTTTGTATCCCCAGAGATTCATATACTGAAATACAATCGCTGTCACGAAGGACTGTGGGCCTTTGGGAGAGTAGGGCAGGAGGGTAGCATTTCCTGCACAGCTTTCATCATGCATCCGAGAGGAAGCAGCCACCACCTCATCCAGTTCCCTGGCCTCTTCAGAGGGGTGGAAGTGATATTTGGACTCAATTGCAGAGGCAGAGCCAGTAGAAACTGTAGAGGAGGAAGGTAAGGAGATTACAAATGGTTGCCAGCCACCAATTTGCTCGTATGATCATGGCACCAGACTGAGATGAGAGTTACTGGGAAAGAAAATGGCTGGGAGAAAATTACGGATTTAGTTCTGGATCTCTCAGGCAGTGGAGTAGATTCACATTCAGGTGGAGACAGACAGCAGGCACGGAGCAGCTGTTTACAGGCCTTCTTCCTCCTTGGTTCTAACCCCTTAAGTGGCAGGCTCCGTCTTTGCTCCGCAGTCTACCCCGCCAGCCAAGGAAGGCCAGGAAGCTCCTGAGCCTTTGCAGCGCCTGGTGATAATGGATTCTTGTTACTTCCGTCTTTTCCCCCCTTAGTCAAACACATAATAATTCTTGTCGCCTAAGTTCCCCGAAGGGCTTTGTGAGCATCAGTGGTATAACTGTAAAGCATATTGAGCTTTTGGGGGAAGCAAGCTGTTTTATAAATCATGAAGCATTGGAGTGTTGACAGGCTGTGAGGTGCCTGTCCAACTGAAAGAAAAATGCAAACATTAGCTGAAAGGTGGCTATGTCTCAACGTTGTGAACGACGTCTTTTCTTTGTCCCGTCTCCCTTCCGTTGTCTTCCTGGGTGAATTACGAGGTGGGAACAGTGACAGAACTCGTGGAATACTCACGTGGTTCCAGGGGCTGGCTGTTTTCACTACACAGCTTGTGCTAAGCTCTCAGATCACACACTGTAGCCTTCAGATTTTGTTCGTTTCCAAGAGTGTTTGGGGGTTGTGGGTCCTTCTACTTTTACATGAATTTTAAAGTGATTTTCGTCCAGGCAGCCACTCTGACAAGGGATACGAAATTCCAAGATTAGACAGCCCGGGTCTTGGTAGTCTTGCTTTTCAAGTGTGTTAAACAGACTTCTGAGTAAACTCGTCAGTTGTCAGGGCCATGATTGTGCAGATGAGTGTAGACAAGGCCTTGAAGGACAACCCAGATGGGAAGAGGGGGCCCAACAGTTAGAGGCACCAGAAGCACATCACATTCCAGTTTGTCAAACCAGTCAGCCATAGGTAGAGCCCTGCCACAGGTCTTTTGGTGGGTAGCTCAGAGCTTCTGTTCAGAACCCAATTCTAGCATTAGTAGCCACGCAAAAAGGAATGGCTGTGTGGCTGCCATTGGGAACGAGGGAGCACTAATAATTTTAGGAAGTGTTTGCTTCTGCCCAACAGGAAATTATAGTGGCACATTACCATGTTTCTTTTCAGGTATGCAGATGCATGCAGATGGTGTTATTCTTTTGTTTCCGTGAGACCCTTTGAAGCCAATTCATTATCCTATGAAAAGAGCACATTTTAAGCCTATTTATGGAATTCTAAAAATCTTAGAAGAAAGTACCTTTAAGTGATACGTGCTTATTTTCCAAAGTTAGTTTTTACTGAGACTATTTGTTTTCAGGTTTGGAACACACATTTCTTCAGACAATTATCCTCAAGACACAGAATCCCTGTGGGATTCCAGTATATGCTGTGAGGAATATTTATTAATCTTCATGAAAAGTCTTTGCTACTTCAAATTTGAGGAAGACAAGCTATGTTCCCCAGGGCCCTCAGTGTGGATCCTCTGTGCTGTGGGTGTCTGCTGCTGCTGGAGAGTAATGCCTGGCGTGGAGGTCTCCCTGGAGCAGAGGCCTGATGGCTTGGAGCTGAGTTGCTCCTGTAGATGTTTTCCTACCGCATACAGATTATAAACAGCACGGAGAGCACGGCCGTTGCATTTATAATCACATTAGAAAATGATTCCAGGGCAGAGGAGGGGGTGCCACTATGTAGGCTTTACAGATTCCTTGCGTTTAATTTAACACAAAGACATTACATTTCAAGCAGAATTTCCCAATGCCGTTCACTGTTTTTATTTTACATCAAGTGAAGTCATAGTTTGGCACCTGTACACAGTGTTTAATAGGCAAATTCAAATTATGATCAGTGCTTGACATTTTTATACCCCAAAAGCATTTTATCATGCATTGGCCAAAGTAATGCATTATGGAACTTGGGGCAATAGGAGTGCTTTGCTTTCAACAAGACTAGAAGATGCACTTTTGCAGCTCCTGCTGGGCTTCAAATGGGGGTGACATCTGTCCTCATTGTGCCAGTAGAAGAGGGAAAAATTCCTTCTCTACAGATTTATTACTTAGGTTTTGTGTTTGTCTGCTTGATTTTACCTATCTGATAGATTTGGGAAATACTCTATGCTGTGTATTTCAGGGGAAAAAAAAAGCAGAAAACATATTGCAATGTTCAGGGTCCTGTGCACAGAATCGTGAAAGATTTCTAAACTCTGAACTCTCCACAGCAGGTCTGTGGGAGTAATGTGTCTTCAAGCACCCAGACACTGGGGAGGTAGTAAATGAGGTGTCAGCGCGGGATTCTTTTGTTGTTGTTGTTTTGGTTGTAGGGTTTGGACTCTGCCTGGGCACTGTCTCTGGGCTTTATTTGCTCCAGGCTAGTGCTCTACCAGATTGAATCACAGCTTCACTTTCAAAAGCAGAATTCTTAGGGTGCATCTTACCCTAAGTTTCATTGCCTGTTTTATCACTTCAATGTATTTAAATTCCTATATTCAAAATAGACAACATATCCTTTATGTTTCCCTGTACAGCTATCTGTCTCTCCTTCCTTCTATCCATCTATCATTAATCTGAGTAAAGGCACACCCCCAAATTCCCACTCTGCAGTAGAACAATTTAGGGTAATACTATCCTCAGCAAATATGTACTGGATTGAATGAAAATTTACTTTAAAGAACATAAATGAAGCATTCCTTATGAGGAAGCATTCAAAATTACAAACTTACCCTTTACTCAGTTAAGTAAAAGTAGACTTACAAAAAGGACTTGTTTTCAGTGACAGGCAAAAAGTATTTTAAAAGTGTAAAAGTATACCGGGGCATTCATAATAACCTTTCGAGTCAAACCCATATGGTAAGTAATATTTGCAAGGCAAATATTTTGAAAATGTTTCTCTCCTTCTGCCTACAGTTAGCCTAAATGCAAGCCAAGGGTTAGCAGTTGGCATAAGTCTGAGGAACTATTCGCCAGGCGAGGGCTCTGCTTTACTGGCCGAAGTTAATGTATGTTGCATTGTCAGCGCTACAAATTAGCATTCCTGTAAAGATACATTCACTAAAAAGTAGCATCTGCAGTGGGATCCTAAACCATGTGGTGACTGGATTAAGAAGACACTTGGTATTTTATATTGTCACCATAAATCACAGCCAGATTTCCTTGTTGAATAAAAACAATACATATAAACCTTAAGTCACACAGCATGGATATTTATGATAACTCAATTTCCCTGGTATATCATAAATTTGAAACGTACAGTTGCTTGGTTTATAGATTCTACAATTAGCTGTTCTTAAGGAAACACTTGGAAAGCTTATATTGCCTTGATTATTACCCAGCCTTACTAGACAATTTCAGTGTAATTTTTGCAAATAAGAACTTCTTATTTACAAAGTTATCTGGAAGTTTTAGCAAAGTATGCCAATTTTGTATTGATTTAAGATTCTTAAAATGTTGCACAGAGGATGCAGAATTATATGCTTTATTTCCTTCACTGCTGCTTTTGAAACAAACATAAAATGGTTACATTTAATGGCCAGTGTGTTTAATAAAGCACAATCTGCCATTTTATGTATAGTCAGTGAAGATAGGACATTGATCTCAATTTTTATCACCAGGTAATCAATTACATAATATAAATACAAAATATAATTATATGATATAAAATACTATTTTTAGTAAAGCATGCAACATAGGTTGAGTATCTGATAATTCATTTTATAATAAATATGTTATAAAAAGTGAAAAATTATTAGTATGAATCATATCTTATAAATTGTTAACTTTTGTGGAATCAGAATATAATACTTTAGGATGACATAGTACTGTTTTAAGCCACGGTAATTTCAAAAAGGATACATTTCCTATGTGGACGAGTTTTTTTTTTGTTTTTTTTTTTTTTTTTTTTTTGCCAGTCCTGGGCTTGAGCTCAGGGCCTGAGCACTGTCCTTGGACTTTCTCAAGGCTAGAGCTCTACCACTTGAGCCTCAGCACCACTTCCGGCTTTTTTCTATGTATGTGGTACCGAGGAATCGAACCCGGGTATTCATGCATGCTAGGCAAGCACTTTAACCACTAGGCCAAATTCCCGGTCCCTGGACGAGTTATTTTTATGTTATTTTTGTTCCTAATAAAGTTTATGGCAAAAGAAATCTTGTAAATCTCTTGGGTGGTATAGGGTAGTTTCCACACATCCGGACAATAATACCTCTCTCTCTGTCTCTCTCTCTCTCTCTCTGTCTCTCTCTCTCTCTCTGTCTCTCTCTCTCTCTCTGTCTCTGTCTCTCTCTGTCTCTCTCTCTCTCTCTCTCTCTCTCTCTCTCTCTCTTTCTCTCTCTCTGTCTGTCTCTCTGTCTCTGTCTCTGTCTCTGTCTCTGTCTGTGCATCATGGGGTTTGAACTTGGCCTGGGTGCTATCCCTGAGCTCTTCAGCTCAAGTCTACCACCCTACGGGCCGGGGCTGGCTTTGAACCATGATCCTCAGATCTCAGCCTCCCGAGTAGCTAGGATTAAAGGCGTGAGCCACCGCACCTGGCTTCTTTTCTACTTTGTTAGACATTTCTGCAGCCAAATGCTTCATGGTATGTCTTCCCCTCATAGCAAGTTTCCATGTTTCTTGTTAGAATGAACTATCTCTGCCTACCTTGAAGAAAGCAAAACCAGTGTTTCTTTTCCCCAATAGTGTATTTTCTTCTGTTTGTGCTGGAACCACCTTTGGTCTCCACAAGGTGTGACACACAAGGCCCCAGAGGCTTCCTGGTCTTTCCATCTGTTCCTATCACTTGCGATAGGAAATGGCTACCTGTGACATGCAGAGCGCACATGGCGTTCTCTGACGCCGTTGACAGGAGGTGACGGGTCTGGACAGTGAGCAGAGGCAGATTAATGTCAGCAATTGCTCCTCACCAGCTGCCGTGGAAATAGATGGACGAATGGTGGGTTGGCAGTTGAGCTTCCAGCCAGAGGGGCTTTCAGTGAAACATGGAGAGCTGGAGAGCTTCCAGGAGCTGCCGCTGCGTAGACCAGGGTAGAGCACCGAGTGTATAGAGCCCCGTGAGTCCTGGCAGACTGGTTTCTTCCCGGGCCACTTCACTGTGATGAATTCTAGCCTCTTCTCCCTTCTGTTTGTTTCTCTATTGCTGGACAAGACGTGGACACATTTGTCTCAGTTTTGAGGTACTGGTAGAAACACTGTGTCTACTGAAATCCAGGCTGACAGTTTTCACCGTTGTTTGAGACGGTATCTCTTCTGGGGCGAACATATCCCAGTGGGTGTTTTCCTCAGGATGCCTAACTGAAGAATCCCCAGTGCGGGGGATCGAACCCGGGGCCCTACACGTGGGAGGCAAGCCCTCACCTTCTGAGCAGCATCCCCACCTTCCTGCATACCTGGGACGCCATCACCACGGGAGCAGGGGTTGGGGGGGGGAAATGACATTAACGAATGCAAAAGAGTGATTTTCAAAAGATGGAGAATAAAACAAAAAGTTACAACAGACCCATTTCCTTCCTCCAAGGCGATTTGCTTCATTTCTTAGACATATATTTGATATTTTCGAAGATGGAGCTATTGTCCAACCTGGGAAATTAATCTTCAAGTTCCTTCAGAAGGGGAGAGGAGAGAAAATAGAGGATGCAAAACCGAGAATGTGGATTCATGGGTGGAGTGGAAAAGGGAGGGTGCATATGGGATTCTTACCATAGTGCAGATCAGAACAGAGCTGTAACTGGTGCGTGTGTGAGCAGGGGTGGAGTGAGTGAGCGTTCCTGCCGGAGGTTGTGGGGGGAGTGTTAGGAGAGCATGCTGGCACCATGCTGAAGTAGTTTTCCTGCAAGTTAGAAACGTTGCACCGAGAGAATCCTTGTAGTTGTGACCGCGGAGAGAGACAGAGGCCCTGAGCGTAGCAGGAACATGGTACCTGGTGGCCTCCAAGTCTGTGCTCTTCCGTGGTGTGGTGCAGGCAGCCCTGTCCCCTTCCCAGTGACGATTACAGCTGGACCTCCTTAAACTTCCTCTGCACACAAACAGAACAAAAGAGAGCCCCACAGTGTTTTCCTCCACGAGTGTCTTACCTGCCCAGTCCTGCTACATTAACAACAGTGCCACTGAATCAGCTTACTGCTGTGAGCTCTGTGTGTTGTGTCTACATTAATTGCAGCAGTATTCCTAAGCATATTTCCTTTTGATTTTTTTTTGGGGGGGGGCGGGGTTGAACTCGGGCCGCTGTCCCTGAGCTCTTCAGCTCAAGGCTACCACCTTACCCCTGGAGGCACAGCCCCACTTCCCATTTTCTAGTGATTAATTGGAGATAAGAGTCTCAGGTTCTTTGGTTCATTAGTACCTGGGCTGGCTTGAACCACGATCCTCAGATCTCAGCCTCTTGAGTAGCTAGGATGATAGATGTGAGCCACCTCACCCGGCCCTTTTGATTTTCTTAAATGCTTTTGAGCCTGTTAGGCTAATCCTTAATGTCGATATATGTGGGGCCCCCTAAGCTGGCGGTGTAGAAGCCCAGGTTGCTCTCAGTGCTTCTGTGGCTCTGTGCCGAAAGGCACGTACACTCGTGGGCTCACCCACTGACACGAGCAGTCCCGAGCCAGAGGGCCCTGGCTGCTTGCGCCTTGAGCAGGAGCTTCTGGAAACTCGTGGCAAGTGGGGTGTGTCTCAGGACACCACTGGCTGACGGTCGCATTCAGGAAGGTCCCCATTTGCTGCTGGTATGACGTGGCGGCCACTGCTTGATCTGTATTTAAGCGAGCACGTTTTCTAAAATGAAGTTAGATCTGCACCTGGAGTCTGGTCTCCGGAGTCTGTGTTCCCGGGATTATTCGTGGGCTCTGTCGCTGTTTGACCCCCTTCCCAGACATCCGAGAAGGACCCCAACAGATATGTTATTTAATCAAGCATTTGTCCATTCTGTAAAATGTGTTGTTTACCTTAGTATGTGTCAGATTCTGCTCTCAATGTAAAAAATAAAGGCAGAATCACTGGACTTGAAGATTCTCCTACTGACACAGTGACTGGTGGAACCTTGTTTTTTCCAAATACCTTTTACGCCCGCTTTATCCTTTCTTAAAACACAGTTCTGCTCTACTTGATGTACATATTTTAGCAGCCTCTCTAGGTGAGTTTTGGCTCAGTTTCAGGAGCTGATAGGCAGAGACATCCCCTACCCCAGCACTACCTCCTGTGGTTGAAAACACTGCAAGGACTTGGATTTCTCCTGTGGTGGGAATGACCAGGACACTACAATGGGCCATTCCTGTGCTCAGCATCTCTAGATTCTGCCGGGCAGAGAGACGCCCGGATGCCAGACAGACTAAAATACCCAGAACCTCACACATGTGAGGCAAATGCTCTGCTGCTGCCCCACAAACCCAGTGTGTGTGTGTGTGTGTGTGTGTGTGTGTGTGTGTGTGTGTGTGTGTGTGTGTGTGTGTGTGTGTGTGTGCGTGCGTGCGTGCTTGCCAGTCCTGGGATTTGATCTTAGGGCCAGGATAGTGTTCCTGAGCTTTTTGTGCTCAAGGCTAATGCTCTGTAACTTGAGCTGCAGCCCTATTTCTGGCTTTGGGTGATTAACTGGAGATAAGCATCTCATGGACAATTCTTGCCCAGGCTGACTAGCTGGATTCTGATTTTGACATGGGTGCTTGTTAACTTGAAATCCTTATACATCACCTCCAGAATAACTGGGGCTGCAGCCATACAGCAGCACACCCAGCTACACATGATTATCTTAGCAGCTCCATACTAGGAAAATATCACAGAGCATATTTTGTGAAAAGAAAAATTCTGTCCAGAAAGGATTCCATAGGTTGCCTGTAACTGTGAAGCTGGGTCCTCGCCCAGGTCTGACCATGAGCCCTTCCTATGCTCTGCTACTTCTCT
Source organism: Megascapheus bottae (assembly GCF_031878675.1). Classification (NCBI taxonomy): domain Eukaryota; kingdom Metazoa; phylum Chordata; class Mammalia; order Rodentia; family Geomyidae; genus Megascapheus; species Megascapheus bottae. The sequence goes on from NC_143546.1 coordinate 634,524, forward strand.
CATGGTTTCTCCAAAGAAATACTCACTGAATAAATCATGAGTACCACACTCTACGTGGCTAGCATAATCCAGTGAATCTGCAATTTTTACCCAGAATTTAAATTGAGCTATACGTAAGCCTGTGAATTTTTAGGTTTGAAAAGGGGAATACTTGACTGGATAGTTGTGTAAGTATATATATGAACATACCGATATGCCCAGGGAGCTATGGATACCAGTGTACAAAAGAGTTATTCATTGCAGTTCCCATTTTAAATTCTCTATCCCAGAATGAACTTTAAAACCATTTACTTTTAAAAATCACCCCAATCACTTTGGTTTGGACATGATGAACTGGCCAGATGGATTCGTCTGACATGTGGAGAGGATTTCCTACTGAGATCGTTTGTTTTTAATGGTCACTTGGGCCCTGTGCCATCTTCTTTCTGGACTCTCTTCTCCTCTTAGGTTGTGTGGGGAGTGGGTTGTATCCTTGCTGTTTCCCAGTGGCCATTCGTGGTGATCGTGGATATCCTGACTATTGAGGGGGTCTCATGGTGCGACATCTACCTTCAGAAAGGTGGGCTCTGGGGAGATACCAAAGCCCAGCGTCGAGTGACTCAGTTAAGCATCCATTTTCAGAGAGACAGTGGTGGAGGGGGGGCAGTGCAGGGAGGAAGTCCCAGAAAAGGAGAGCAGAGTCCTGAGCTGCCACTAGTGGCACCCAAGGTCAGTTATTCCCTTGCCTGCCTTCTTTTCAGAAGTCAGAATCCTCATTTTTAAAAGACCAGACAGTAAATGTGGGAGGCTTAGGAAGGGGGTGGGGTGACAGAGGCAGGAGGAATGTGGAGGGCCCAGGCAGCTCTCTGAAACTTAACTTTCCAACAGGTTCACAAAGCCCTGACTGACGATCTGGCTCCTATTAAATACATATTAATATATACATCTGTTGTACTGTTGCCTCTATACAAGGCTCTGTTAGATTACAGGAAACTTGTGGTAGCAATACCTTTGGGGAGTATAACATGAAAGACTGGGAAAGAAAGCTACCGTATTTCATGTGGAATTCAAACATCAACTTCTTAAGAGTTAAGAAGAGAGACTTACTAGAGGCACGAAAGCAGAGTCAGTGCCAAAATGTGGATAGTTTGTGAGAAACACAACAAAAGAAAAAAAGGGCATGCAGAATAGCAAAGTAAAGACAGAAAAGGGAAAAATAAGTTAATGATTAAAGAATAACCTTATAACCACCATCCTGAATGATGAAAGGTCAGGAGTCTCAGTTTAGACTGCAGATTTCCAAGTACTAGGTCCATAATTGTGTACTCATCCGAAAGACGTGATGGAGTCCAACAAAGGTCCCTGCACATTGTGGTCATCACAGTATCCTTCATAGTAGCCAAGCATGGTAGATTCTTCACTCTAGACACATCTTACACAAACACACAGAGGCTCATTGACTAAACAGAGTACCAAATTGAGTATCAGGAATCTGAGACATAGTTTGAAATGGGAAAGCTAGTGGGAGGAGTGAGGGGTAAAGGTAATAGTGGAAGACTGCAGCCATACTTGATGTAGAACGAGGCATGATGTGAACTAGGTAGCACTGTAGGGGAAGGGGTAGGAAGGCAGGGGAGAATATTGGAAGGGGTGACTCTGATCGAGATGCCTTGTACACATAAATGGACATATTAAATCCTTACCCTCTTGTACAAACATTGAGGATTCACGAATCCAAAACAACTGTGGGGGCCAGAGCAGGGCCTAATGGTAGAGTGCTCGCCTAGCACGCACAAAGCCCTGGCTTCGATTCCTCAGTACCACATACACAGAAAAAGCCAGCAGTGGTGCTGTGGCTCAAGTGGTAGAGTGCTAGCCTTGAGAAAGCTCAAGGACAGTGCCCAGGCCCTGCATTCAAGCCCTTGAACCCAAAGAAACAAACACAAAACAACTGTGAGGTTTGCTTTTATGCAATGAGGAATTTGAGGGTTTTGGATGAACAGGTAAGATGTATGTATCTTGGATCAGAAGGCAAAGAGTTGGCAGAATAGAAACTAGTTAGGAATCGAGTGGAATAGTCCAATGAGTGAATTCAAGACTTGGATCAATACACTGGATATTTGAAGTACGAAAATATATGTATACCTACCCATATATCTATCGTACAAAAAAGAAAATGGATTTAAAAGACAACCTAAGAATTAGAATGATTGAATAGAAGGAGTGGGGGGGGGAGAGGGAGAGGGAGAGGGAGAGAGAAAGAGAGAGGGTTAGTTCAGGAAGGCTCTTAGGAGCCAAGACTGAATAGCTAGGAGAGAAATACGCTTAACGAAAAAGTGAAGTCTGGGAGTAAGGCCAATTTTGAGAAAAATGTTATTAGTTTAGCCTTGAACAGTTGACTCAAAATGTAGGCTAGAAAGGCAGTGTACGGTGGCATAATGCAGTCTTCATGTACAAGGCACAATATCATTAAGAGCTGCATGAAGGGAATCGCCTAAATCTTTTATATTAAATTACGAGATCATGACTTATATCAGCAGAAGTGCAATTTCATGACCAGTCTTGCTGGACAAGCCACAGTTGCCAAATGCCGGGGTGTTGTTGTTTATTCTATTATACAAGTCTAGGTATGGGAGAACAGACGTAGAATGCTGCAAGTAGAGTTAAGCGGTGATTTTCATATAATGTGTTTTATTAAATGTCAGTGATCATTTGTTTCAGAGATTAATGGCTGTCTTGCGGTTTAAATTATAGTACATTTCATTACGGATAGCCATCAAGTGATGTAAAATTGTGAAAGCTACATAGCCCTAAGTCACGTTTAATAAACCGAGGCATATGTTTTATAAAGAACAAAAGAGAAATTCTGCTAAGTCATGAATCTTACAGTTCCTTTCTGAAATGGAAATAAAATGCTAGGCTGAATTTTTAGTACGGTGCAATTTTAGTTAAAAGTCATTGGCAATGTCATTTGATAATATAATTTAATTCCAGACCAATCATTAGAAGCCATGAGCCTACCTGTTCAGGAGGCTGAGATGTGGGGTTCAAGGTTCAAAGCCAGGCTGGGAAGACAAATCTGAGAGTCAAGGCTCTAGCTGCAGAGTGCCAGTCATTAGTGAAGAAGCCACGGGAAAACATGAGGCTCTTGAGTTCAAACTCCAGTACACATGCACACACATATATACACACTTAGAAAAACCCAGGCTTGGGCTGGGAGTTTGGCCTAGTGGTTAAAGTGCTTGCCTAGCATGCGTGAAGACCCGGGTTCGATTCCTTGGTACCACATACATAGAAAAAAAAAAGCCGGAAGTGGTGCTGAGGCTCAAGTAGCAGAGCTCTAGCCTTGAGAAAGTCCAAGGACAGTGCTCAGGCCCTGAGCTCAAGCCCAGGACTGGCAAAAAAAAAAAAAAAAAGAAAAAAAAAAAGAAAAACCCAGGCTTCTCAGGCCAGGAGTTTGGCCTAGTGGTAGAGTGCTTGCCGAGCATACACAAAGACCTGGGTTCCATTCCTCAGTACCATATACATAAAAAAGCCTGAAGTGGTGCTGAGGCTCAAGTGGTAGAGTACCAGCCTCGAGAAAGCTCAAGGACAGTGCTCAGGCCCTGACTTCAAGCCCCAAAACTGGCAAAAATAATGCTTCTCAAGGGAAAGAGGACATGGGTTAATGAAGGACAGCATAAAAACGACATTTAAGATGTTTAATTGGCTCAATAACTTATAGCATTTCAGTGAGATCTGCTTCTGTTTTGATAAAAAAAAATGTTTGGATATTATTCCAGATGTGAAAATTAATTCTAAAACCCCTGCTTTGTGTGAATGAATCTCAGTAATTCCTGAAATGTACAGGCTATGACTTCACTACGGATTAGGTCAATAAATGACTGCCTCATTGTTGAGAAATTAAGAGATAGGAGTTTGTATCCAAAACGGAAACAATGTATTCGTGCCCAAATTCTGGTTCTTTCATTTGTGACCATTCATCTCTTATAAGATAGAACAGGCAGAATACAGGTAAGGAGTTGAGTCAAAGTGGAGTCTTACAAATTTTCCCTCAATTTGGCTTTGAACCACAATTTCCCAGCATCTACCCCCAAAGTAATAAAGGTTATAATCATGAGCTTCCACCCTCAGCCTTTTTGACTTGAGTTCTTAAATAAATGAATTTTTCAACAAATCAACAGGTTTGCTATGAAAAGACGGCCAGAATAAAATTGTGACACTTCCTTGTCCTCAGGAGACGTGACCGAGACACCAATTCTTGTTGTCTTCCTTCATGTGTCTAGAGATGGATGGATGTAAATGAGATTATTTCTGTTTGATATACTTTGTAGATAGTTACAAAGTGCCTCTTTTGGGGTTGGTCTCCTGAGCAAGGGAGAATCACCTTGAGTGCAGCCCAGGCAGAGCACCCCTGGGAGCGGCTGCGGGGCGTTCCTGGGGTTGAAGGGCGGGTCTCACCTGTCGTACCTAGCTGATGGAGCTCATCCTTGGGATCTTCCAGACAAGGTCTGGAAATTGGTCAGCTCCCGCTTCAGGGGACAGCTCTCACCTTTCTCTTTTCTTGCTTTCTCAATTTACTGAGCTCCGTCAGATACTTAAGCCATCCCTGCGTGAACCTCACCAGAGTTTAGCAAGATGTTTGCTTGTTCTTTGTTTTCCCTTTGGAAATCTGTAAGCCACAACTTCCTAAGCCAGGGTGCGAGGTCACGGCTTAGGACAAGGCAGCAGAAGTAAAATGTGTCTTCGGATGGGTTCTGGACACTTTGCTTCTCTAGTCCACCCAGCGGATTTGCTGTAGCCTTCTCACTCATGGGAATATTAAAGGAAAGGAATTCGGTGCCCAAGAGGAACCGATCGAGCAAGATGGACTTGGGTCTTGGCTGCTGGGTTGGGAGAGGGGTGTGCTAGGGCAGCAGGATCTCACATTAAGGGAGGGACCTGGTTAAGGAAATCAGTGGACAGTCGGTAGGGCTTAGGGACCGGGGACACCCGTGTTCAGATCTGGGCTAAAAGTTCTCAGCGTCAGGAAAGTGTGTCCTGCACACGCAAGTACCAGAAAAGGCCCTGGGGTTAGCAGCCCCCAGAGGAGATGCCCTGACCCCAGGGATCCTGTGTGGTCTCACCTTCAGGGGGTGCCCCGCCTGACCTAGGCCTGCCACGCGAAGAGTATGCGTTACGATTTAGCTGTTAAATGCGTATGTGTACCGGTGAACGTTTTCAGGCGGTAGACGGTAGACTTGGGGATGGCTGTTTCCAAGGACCTTGGGAATCGGACAGTCAGGAGCTCCCAGAAGTGCACCGAGGACAAGCTGCTGGGCAGCCTGTGGAAAGAACAGACGACTTGCCTGTTCTGAGGACACAGCCCACGCCCAGCAAGCGTCAGTCACTGCTGGAATACGTGCGCAGATTCACTCCTTCTGGCCTGGCTTATGCCACAGGGACATGGGCTGTTGCAGCTAAGGCTGTGTTCAGGTTCTTGAATTTTTCAGTTTGGATGAGCGTCAAATCAAGGGAAGCGTCATTAATAATTGCCACAGCCATTGCACCTCTAGGGTGGTTTCACACATATTTACATATAAAAGTGATGATTCTTCGGTCTCTATGGAGATAAAGAAGTGTGCCTGGCTCATTTCAAGTACTGAGACTTGTGCTGGATTGAGACTTCTGAGCTGTGAGAACTTGAAGGGAAATAGAATTATATTTTGATGTTGACAAATAAATACTACCGTCACTGAAAATTTGATCTCTTTGGCAAATTTGGACTGAATTACTAAACTATGCCGTCTTGTAATTTAGACAATGGAAAACATGACTCTCAACATTTTCCCAGTCCTTAGCTCATTATATTGAAGAGAAGGCAATGTGGAAAATGACTTAATTGATTAGGAAAGTAAGTAACTGGCACTTGAACACAAGTGGCCTCTTTCTGTCCAGAATGGAGTTCATTACTTGCCACTGTTCAAAGAATGACATAAAACCAATAAAACACTCCATGCAATTTTTCAGTCACTCTCTACTAAGTGTACAATTTCTCTGTAGGATCCAGTTTCAAAGACTATTTATTTGTGCTATTTGGAAATTCATTACATGTGAAAAATATTTTTAGTTTTCCCATACACACACAGGCTCTTTTCCAATTTTCTGGCCTTGTTCTAAATTAATAAAGATACTTCACCTACTAGCATTTCTGTTGCTTTATGAAAACTGATTCTTCATGCAAAAAGTATCGCTGTATTTAGTCACATTTTAAACATTCTCAATGCTACTTAAAATAGTTCATTTTGTGGCTCATTTATTACGTTCCCTGTGATCTGTGACCTAGTAGTAGATAACTCCTGTCTTAGTTCCTGAAGATCTAATAGCTGTTTTATTTTTCTTTCCTTGAATCTTGATGATGTTCTGAACTTTGCTTATTTGCCATGTGAAGAATCATGTATCACAAGTTATTCTGCCCAGTGATATAATTAAATTTGCTGACCTTTGTTTCTATACTGAATGAGAAGTGACTTTTATCACATAAAAACGAGAAGCTGACTTCTCTTTTAAACTGTGGCATATTAGTAGTATTTCTGATCTTACTATTTTATTCACAACTTTTGAAAATTGTATGGAGTGTTTTTGGAGGAGGAGGGTGGGAATTTCTTTTTACTGACATTGATTTAATCAGATGGTCTCATGTGGGTTTGAAATACCTCAACTTGAAATTCCATAGATGAAACAGGTATTGCATATTCACAGAATCATGTCATTTAATTATTTCTCTATCAGTGATAGTAAGAAGAGTGTAGATTTGGCATTCTGGGAAAAACAAAATGATCTCAAAGCACTAAATGATTTCATAAGATTTCTTGGTGCTTCACATTCAACATATTAATTATTGAACATGAATGGGGATGGCTTATGGTTTTAAAGAGCACCGGGCAGCTGAGCTCCTTGTGATTAGAAATTTCTAAGACCAACCGTGTATGCAATGGAAATGCAACCGTTGGAAATGTAGAGGAGTTTGATGGCTAGCTTTCTCGGATAAGAATGTGTGCAGGGAAACCCAGTTCTTTAGACATGAGTTACACAATAGCCTGCTCTGTAGGATGAAGAAGTTGGGACACCAGCTGAAGGTTCATTTAGTCAAATTACTGAACTTCGACTTTGTTCTAGACCATGTGCTAGAGAGCAGGAAGTTACAGGTAGACATGTGTGCTTGGTACCCGAGCATCCGCCCTGTTGCTTTTGTTTCCAGACAGGATCATGTTAATTGTCCCCCATGTTGAATTTGAATTTGCTGTCTTCCCACCCTTGCCTCCCTAGTAGCTTAGATTACAGCTATGTATAACCACAGTTGCCTTGAATACAGTACATTCTGAATTCACCTAGCCAAGAGTTAAGCTGTATCGCTCCATCAGTTTCAGACAGCAGCTAATGTACTATACGTAAGACTCGGGCCTCCCAGTGAGGCCAGCATGCCATGGTTAGCATAATGTCCCTGCTTGGTCTTGATAGGAATCGTTCTTGTATTAGTCCATCGTCAACTGTTTCTTCAAGCCTTTGCCACCTTTGGGGGAAGAATTGATATTTATCATGGAAAGCACTTAGCTTTTCAGCGTTATACCCAAATTGGTCAGTTATTTAAAAATTTGCTAGACAGCTTCTCAGATTCCAGCAGTGTTATTTTTTTTTTTACTCTGCCTTTATTTCTAATGGTCACAATTGGCATTTGTCAGTGCTGAGTGGAGCTGACGAGAGGAGGAGTTCAGGCGGCCAAGTCTGTTGGGACTATCCGAAGTGCACTCTCTACAGAGGGTGTCAGCCTCGAGAGCTGAGAATCGGATTTTTAAGCCCTTCTTGCAGACATTAGTTGATTGGCTGACAAATGCCTTTCTAATATAAACAATCTTCACTGCCCCAGCCATCTGCCTTCTACGAAAGAAAATCTGAATTTGAGACTTTTAATTGGGTTTAGTCCACATAGGGTGACATGTAATTCGTCTGCCATTTGTGGATGCCAATTGTTTCATGAAAACCACCAATTTGCAAAAGACTCTTCAGATCACATTAATGTGATAAAAGACAAATAGAGGGAAGCCTCAGTTTCCCTGACTCCAGATGGCACAGTAAGCATACTTGAATATCTCCCTTCATTTAAATTCCAATCAACAGAGAAATAGGGAAAAAAACTTTAAAAGGAATTAATCCATACCAATGGAGAAAATATGACGTAGAAAGTTTACTGGTGGATGACGGATTTTTGACAAATTTCTGGAAGAGAGAAATCAAATGGGAACATTTGAACAAATAGAGCTCAAAGGAGGGAGTAGAAGCTAGAAGGCTCCAGGGTCACCACAGAGAAAACAGGCAGCCTTCTCCTGTGGCCCTCAGGACTGCTCCAGACATGGGTCAGGTGCTGGTGGGAGAAGTCCCTCCCTGTGTCCTCCCACCCCGGCTTATCAGCATCCTGATTGGATGAGCAGCTCAGAGAGGACTAGAGCTACCTGAGGGGGTGCTGGTCTCCAAGGGATACCCTGTTTTGAGACTGAGGAGCTCTAAGTCTGTGAGAAACTCCTCCCCCCAAAGCATTCCAGCATAGAGCCATGTCCATATGCTGAGGATACGCAGGTAACCTTTCTATTCCACTAGTGTTAACTTTGGAAAGGATAAGAATAGACCTCCAAGTACTTCAGAAAACCATTAACAGGACAAAGAAAGGCCCAAATAAATATACAGATCTGACCATAGAGGAAAAGGGGAAAAAAAGGAGATAAAGACCCTCCAAATACATTCAAAGAAACTCCAGATGGTACATATAAAATAGAAACAGAGGATAAAGGGGAGGGATCATTAGGAAAAAAAATTGTGATTACTGCATTCAATAGGGGATTTAGCCAAAATAATGAAAATGCATAGGACATATTATAAAATAATATATAGACAAGGCATCACACGAGCTTTTTAGGATATCACATGAAATTTGAATCTAGAACTGTTTACAAAGATACATTTTTAACCAAGTGTGAAAGTGTAATGAAGACATTTTCCTGTCTGGAGAGATTGAGTCAGGGTGTCCAAGCCTCCCTCCTAAGGGTAACCACTTCAGGAATATGTCAGGAAAACCATGCCAGAGCCCAGCAGACTTGGGCATGGCATACTTGCGATTGGGGATACGGACTTTGGCCCAGTGGAAAATAAATTTGATTATGATGGCAACCCAGCATAATGAGTGCAGTTTCGACAGGAGATCTGAGTTCTAGGGAGAAAAAAATAGAGGGTCTTTCACATAGGAAGAATCGATGAGGATTTCACAGAGGAGGTGTTGCCCGTGACAAGTGTTATGGGGCCATCAGTCAAAACGTCTAAAGATAACCGAAAGCCCACTGCAGGTGCCCGGGGGAGGTGGTGGCCCGTGGGTGGCCGTGCACAGGGTGTCTCAGTCCATGCAGGCGTCCCTGCCTTGGCTGCAGAGTGGGGTCCCCTGGGGAGCGACTGCAGTCCCGGTGTCTCCGCATCCTGTGTGGGGATTCCACAGCACCACGTTTAAAGGACCTCACAAGTGCTCCCAAATACAGTGAGGTCAAGGACTACTGTTGTAAATGTAGCCATTGAGGGACAGAGCAAGAATCAGAACACATAAACATTCTGATTTACATTTTATGGTTTTTTTTTTCCTACCAGTCCTGGGGCTTGAACTCAGGGCCTGAGCACTGTTCTTGGTCTTTTTCCTCAAGGCTAGCGCTCTGCCACTGGAGCCTCAGCACCACTTCTGGCTTTTTTCTATGTATGTGGTACCGAGGAATTGAACCCGGATCTTTGTGCATGCTAGGCAAGCCCTCTACCACTAGGCCAAACTCCCCGACCCCGATTTACGTTTTAGAAATAAAAAAATCCTCTTCCACAGAAATAGAAACTCTTATTATCTCTATATTTACATCAGTACAAAATTTAAGTTTTAGAATCAGTTTTTCTATGTGTTCTGATGGAAATTCTTTTAGAAAGATGGCTTCGTTTTCCACTTCACAGGAATTCATATACTTGTACATCTTTCTGGCAATGCCTTGGTGAGACAGCATCATCATTTGCGGCGAACGAATACAATTAGGGGTAGTGTCACCTCCCTCCGCTCTGTTTCCGGTTCAGATATAAGTTTCTCAGGGAGACCCCCTCCCTACCACCTAGACACTCAATAACAGAAAAAAGAGAAGCCTTCATCTCGCTTGGGGCTTTCATTGTTCCTCAGAGCACGTATCAGCCGCTGGCTTTAGGCCTGCCTTTACGTCTTATTCTCTGCTTTCTGCACAATATGCTCAGGGAAAGCTGAAGAATGCTCACTGCTTTGTCAAGGATGGATAATCTGGAAGGCACTACATTCCCACATATTCAGTACATGGGTGAAGCAGTAAGGATGTGAGGAAACTTGTGCCACATCCCTGATTTCTGTCACCAACCATGACCGCTGAAATGGAGTGCAAGTGTGCATGGACTTCTGGTGGAAACGGGGCAACACCGGACTTCGGAGCTCCGCCATAAGATAAATTCTCATTTTCCTAAAACGATGCCACTACTGCTAAACCTTGCAGTGACTTGGTAAGAGTTTCCAGCCTGGTTACATTAGTGATTATGAATATATGCAAGGATTTGACCAGCCTGTTAAAAAGAAAGTTCGGTTAATTTAGTTAATCTGAGATTTCTTAAATATTTTACGTAAAACCATGGTCGGTACCAGAACTTATTGCCTGTGGTGACGCACGCGATGGCCGACCACTCTCTGTCACTTGAGTTCCATCAAAGTTCAGTACGATGCCCAGAAATAAACGCAGATAAAATATTTGAACATGGACTCAGCTTATTGGCAAACGAAGAAAAGTTCTTAAATTGTTATAAAAAGAATACAAAAACAGCATGGTGCAAATTTTTATTTAACTTATCACCACTATACCTCATAGGAGGAAAAAGCTGATTGAAGGATTATATAGAAACTAAGATTTATAAGGCCAGTGGAAAAAATGAATTTGAAACTTGAAATACATTAATCAGCATATTAATATCCTACAGAGAAATAAAATGGTAGGCTTTGAGATTTACTTTTTTTTTTTTTTGCCAGTCCTGGGCTTGAGCTCAGGGCCTGAGCACTGTCCTTGGACTTTCTCAAGGCTAGAGCTCTACCACTTGAGCCTCAGCACCACTTCTGGCTTTTTTCTGTGTATGTGGTACCGAGGAATCAAACCTAGGTCTTCTTGCATGGTAGGCAAGCACTCTACCACTAGGCCAAACTCCCAGTTTGGATTTACTTTTTTCATTACACACAAGAAAAAAAAATTAAAGCTCTTGCAAAATACTTTCCACAAATCAGCCTCTGTTTCTACACATGAGTCCCAGTGAATGAGTCAGCAATCAAAATTATATTCTATGAAAGGATCAAATAATCATCAGCAAGTTTTGATGTTTTAATAAGGAAAATGTAAACGCTTTTCTTTTTTTGCCAGTTTTCAAGTTTGGTTTATGTTTTTTCTCCGAACACACCTAATCTTTAAATGTTGTGGGGGTGCGGGAAGCAACTTGTTTTAAAAGGAAGAACATGAATTGGGAAACAGTGATAATGTACTGGACAAAAATTTGGAAAAAAAAGAAGAGGGATCTCACCTTAAAAGCAATGAGGATTGCAGTGTAGCCTCAAAATCCCTGAGGGATTAACTTGCAAGAATATGCTCACCATCTCAGGTGTGTTGTTAAACACAGCCTTTGTAAAAATAAAATCCGTTACTTTATTTGCATGGAATTTACCTGTATCCTAAATAATAATAGTAATACTATATTGCTACTACAAGCTAGCAGATCGTGCTCTCTTCAAGGTGCAGGAGAGAATTGAGCTCCTCCTGTTTGAGACGTGTACCTAGAGACACGTCCATTTGTTTCCTTGTTTGGGGGTTCTGCCAGAGCGAGGGCTGAGGCTGGGCTTTGACCTTGAAGCTCCCCACTTGGTTCTTTTTGTGGTTTACCCATCACACTATCCCGTCAGCTCCCCCACAAGGCCCTTCCTGGCTGCATTAGGTTTGAGGGCTCACCCAGAGCCATGCTCTACTACATTCAGCCAGGAAATTCTCCATCAAGGCCCAGTCCAATTCCAGGAATGTCTGGATACGGAATTTTTAACTTCTCCACCTTGGTTCACTGTCTTGACCATTTTCATCCAAGGAAGTCAGCAGAAAAATGTGGCTGGACCAGCTTGGGTCAAGCTGTTTGATGTAGGCTCCCCACCACTTTCCTCCAGACCAGCAGACAGCATGGGGATTTCTCTAGTAGTTGTTTTCACTTCCAAGTAATCAGAAGCACCACAGGAGACTCTTGGGCGTGTAATTAGCAGAGGCTGACTGGCTGCTCCTGGGTGACCCAATCTGTGGGCCTTCTCTGGACCACCATGCAAACCTGCCAAAAATCAGACGGGGGTGACTTCTCTTCACCCACAGACGCTGACATATGTGTTCAGTGGGAGAGTCTTTGCTCTTTTGTGGTTCTGTAACCCTTCCTACGACACTCATGGTGAAGCAAAGCAGAAGGTCTCGGGTCTTTCAGCTTGCAAGTATTTAGCTAAGATGCGATATCTAAGGGGAAAAAGTCCTTTCCCCCTCTCACTGGTTTCCTCTTCCAATTTGTGTTTCTTCTCATCTTTACCCTCCTCCCTTGACTAGTTTCCTTACAAAGCCAGTTCTTTAACATGTGGTGGTGTAAAGCTTTGACCTTCCCGACAGTGCTGTCCAGCTGCTGTTGATGGATGCTTTGTCTTGTTGCATGATCACTGCAGTGTCTCCTCAGCTTAGCATCTGCACGGTCTCATCTGTTTCCTGGATGCAGTGTCAACTGTGGTGATCAGGCAGAATTCCAGGAGCCAGACCAAAGCACCTGCACACTGGCTGTGCTGCCAGAACACGAAGAGGAATGATAGGATTGAAAAGTGCTGTAGTCGGCTCCCATAATGAAGATAAAAATGACAATTAGCCTTGTGGTTAATTTGAATTAGTCAACTAAATCTTTGTTGTGCTCTGAGATGTTCTAGCAATAGATTTTGAATGGTTAAATCTGTTGGGATTTTGTCATTTTTTAAGAAATGAAAAGCAATGGAAATTTTTTCAAAATGAAAATAAATTGACATAATTTTACACATAGAAATTTCAGCCTATGTGGAGCCTGAACATTAGGCTTGGCCCCAAGGAAAATCCATTACAGAAGTTCAGCTCTTCAGCCACTGCCAGGACATTTTGTTCTAATTTTTCTGCAGCAATGCAGTCAGCTCTATCCATATGCATCTTAATGTGAGCTGACTTTAAAAGAAACAGACCCTCTTCCGTGTTGAAAACTCGTGGTCTTTTCACTTAACAATTGTTATAAAATTGTAACTAACCATGTAACAATTAGCATTAATCTAGGCAGTGCGTGTGGATGGGGCTGGTGAAGGGCACATTTGCTTAGCTACACTATCAACGAAAGTATAAACCAGCCGATGTAAACTACCATCCACCTCAGCAATGTGCATCTTGGGCATATGTGCACCAGAAATGGAACCAGTATGTCAGAGAGACCCAGTATGTCAGTGCAGCATTAATCTCAAGATCTGAGCAAAATTTAAATGTCAATCAACAGATGAAGAGATGAAGAAAATAAAGCCTGTAGACCACCATTATTCAGCAGTGGAAAAAAGGAACCTGTGTCATTTGTGACAGAAGGATCACGGAGGATACTGTGCTAAGAAAGTGGGCCAGATTCTCAAAAGCAGATACGGTACAATTTCTGTTCCATGTAAAATACCAGAACGTCAGTCTCTTGGAGAGAGACAGTGAGGGGTGAGCATGACAGTGAGGAGATGGGCAGCTGCTGTTTAAAGAGCATAAAAAAGTCCACTGCAGCATGGTGACTGTAGCGTGTGTTGGGCTTGAGGTAATCGTTGTGCAGTGTATGTATACATCCAAACCTCACGTGATGTTACAGGACGGATGCCATTTTATGAATTAAAACTGTAATATTTGACTGTGAAATTATGTAAGTTGAATGTTTGAAGGTATTTGTTAAAATGGAAGATGATTAAACGTTAATCCAAAGTTACCTGATTTATCTTATTTTAACTTTATACATTGGACCCAAAGATGGTAACTTGAACTGGAAGGAATAAAGTAGGATTGGGCATTTAAAATTTGCAACTCAAATTTTAATTTTGATAGAAATGTTAAATCTCAAAACCTAAAATATTTTTCATCTCCAGTTCATTTCTTATTTTCTCAAAATCATTTACCGTGTGTCTTTATTTTAGGCTCTGTTTATTCTGTCATTTTATCTTAAAACACAGGATACTCCTGTGAAATATGTCTGTTTTTGTTGGCCATTTCTTTGATCAATTCTTCCAGTTTGAACCCTGCCAGCCAGCCAGTTTAAATTTCTGCTCTGAAAAGAAATCTCTTCACACATACCTGTTTTCCTAAATAAACACGGAGTCCGTCATTTCCTCTGAGATAACAGAGGTGTTTTCTCAGGAGACCGGCTGCAGGTTGTTCTTTTCTTTTCTTCCAGGAATTATTTTTGTGTATATTTTAGGTACACTAGTTCTTATTTAGGGGCATGATACTTTGCATTCTTTTCACTGAAGATTCCGTTGAAGGTTGATATGGACAGATGTAGAGACCGAAAACTGCTTCTGCCTCCAGTAAGGTGTTGTGCAGAATATTTCCTTACTAGTTGTGGTCATTCATTTGTTTTCTCACGTGAACTTTTGTCAGTTTCTTGAATACTCGTATTCTCTGAGAATCTGAACTCATTGTATGCGGATCCAAAAAGAAAAAGATTAGACACCTTAATCTTATAAGATGAAGTACAATGAGACTGACTGCAGGAAGCTCATTTTATGAGGCCCACAGAGCAAGGCAAGCATTTAAAATATAATAAAGATCTTTATGAGGCCCACAGAGCATGACAAGCATTTAAAACAGAACAAAGATCCAGGAAGCTCGATTTTTATGAGACCTTGATCTTACACAAAATCTGAAAACCTCAAGAAAAGGAAAACACAAATAACTAATATGAAAGAGAATGTTAATTTAGAATAACAAATAAATTGCAACAAACAAACCACAAATGTTTCCTAGCTGACAACAGAAAGTATAAAGCACAGAATAGAATCACTATTTTTAAACTGTCGTTACCCGCTCTCTCTTCCTTTTGGGGTTCAAACTTTGATCCCTTCATCAAGAGACAATACTTGACAAGAAGATTCACAGACCTTAGATAATACAGTTTTTTTAAACTTAAAAGTTTTTTTATTAATAATAATGCACCAAATAACATTATTAATTGTTGTTTGTAGCATTTTACAACTTTGAAAGGACTTTCACACATACCAATTAAACCCTCACAACATTCTCATGAGGTAGGCAGGGTAGGTATATTTCTCTTACTACGTGAGAACAAGACTCAGAGGGGAAGTAAGGTGACACATCTTGTAAATGATGGAGCCAGGACTAGAACCGAGACCTTCAGATACTGTCCCCCTGAGAAGATAATCATACTATATATAATGCACACTTCTCCTATGATACCGATCGGATCTGTTTTTAGAAGTGGTAAAATCACCTTTCCCTAACATTCCTAAACCAATGAAGCATTTCCATGTTAACTGCACTGTTTTCTCAGATACATCCAGCACCCCCCTAAGATGAAACTTGAAACTGAGAATCCTTGGTCATAAACTGTCAAATGCAATGCAAAGATTTTAAGGAATTCTACATCAAGTACGGAAAGTCAGTAAAACTGGACAATTGATCCTATTTATATTCTCAAGGTCTGCAATCAGTCCTAGTAAGACTTTCTAGGTAACTATCAATGGGAAAGCAGCAACTTTCCTGTGAAACAGAGTACGTCTGGAGGAGGTCACATCACGCTTTTCCTTGGCCTTACACAGGAAGGAGACCCACTAGAGTCAACTTTTAGGTTTGATCCCACTGTAAGTGTGACTCTGCAACAAGCTTGAGAAATGATGTGAATTACACCAATAGGAAGATTCAAGCAGTAGTGACCAAAGCATGTATGCATCTGGAAGAAAGAAAATACTTACTCTTGAGCGGTTTTTGTCTAGATCCAGTGTAGTTTACATATGAAGGCAGATTTTAAGCTATAGCATTTCTGTCAGAAGTTACAAATATGGAAATATGGAAGCAACACTGAACTCTATTAGTAGGAACGGCATTAGAAAAATTCCAGCTACAGCCTTTTCAGTTTAAGGGGTATGGGGAAAAACCTAAGGGGGAGCGGGCACAGGAAACAAATGGGATCTAGAAAGAAAACTGAAGCCAGGCATGGTGGCTCACTCCTATAATCCTAGGTACTCGGGAGGCTGAAGGCTGAGATCTGTGGATCGCGGTTCAAATCCAGCCCAGGCACTAAAGTCTATGAGACTCCAATGAACCACTAGAAAACTGTAAGCGGTGCTGTGGCTCAAGGGTAGGGTGGTAGCCTTGAGCTGAAGAGACAGGGACAGCGCCCAGGCCCAGAGCTCAAGCCCCAAGACCAACAATTAAAAAAAAAGGAAAGAAAAAAATCGAAGTGGGAGTAAAGAAAGATCAAGAAATAGCTTAATTAAATATACTCAAAATGGACTTAGGGGGCCAGGAGTTTGGCCTAGGGGTAGAGTGCTTGCCTAGCATGCATGAAGACCTGGGTTTGATTCCTCAGCACCACATACATAGAAAAAAACCAGACGTGGTGCTGAGGCTCAAGTGGTAGAGCTCTAGCCTTGAGAAAGTCCAAGGACAGTGCTCAGGCCCTGAGCTCAAGCCCAGGACTGGCAAAAAAAAAAAAAAGGACCTAGATGTCTCAATCCAGATTTGGTTTAAAAAAGTTGTTGAGAAATGGAATTATTTTTACCTTACAACTGTTACTTTGCATTGGAAAGTATATTAGGAAGTAAAAATTAGTCCACTGAGTAGGGTGCAGAAATGTGAAGTGTAGATGCCGCTGTCAAGTCACCTGGTAGCAGAAAACTGCTCCCCAAAATAGAATAGTCAGGAATGCCACCATAAGGAAATACGTACTTAACTTTTGTACTATTGGAAAAAAATCATTTGTACTCTTCTTATTAAAGGTATGTAAGTTTTAACGGAAGTAAAAATATTGTGACTACATTTACATTTTCTATGATAAAATTTAAGACAGTTTTAGGTACATAGGCTCAAAACCAGCTACACTTTTGTAGCGTACCTAGAATGTATTCTTTTGTTTACATTGTATCATCGTCATCATCTTCATGTTTTCTCTTCAGCAGACCGGAATCATTGGCTGTATTCTGTGATGAAACCATGGTGGTAGTAATCAGAATATTTGGGGGCCCAATCACGGAAGGACTACTCAGAATATTTTGAACTGGAGTTGTTGCAGGAACTGGTTTGACAGGTGTGGCCAGCCTGAGAAGGTGGCATCTGCATCATAAATCGTTGGCTTGTTGTTGAGATAGAGACCGATTGTGAGGTTGCCATAGTAGGAGTAATTGGTCTGCTCCTAACCGCAGCAACACCATGGAACTAGTCTTCCTTGGTTAGGTCCCTTTTTAGGTAAGGACTTCAATCTATAAGCAGTATCTATCAGGTGGCAGTCGAGGTCCAGAATATGGCTTGATCAGTGGCAAAGGGGTTTGGTTTTTCTGTCTTGCAAACTCCAGCATTTGATTTTATAACCCTTGGTTCATGTTCGGTGACTCCCATATCCTTCAGGATCTGGGCCCTCACCAACGTATCTCTCAGGGCAGTCTTGAGAGGCGCCATCATGTTCGGCTCCATATTCGATAACAGTTTTTTTTATTAAATTCTATCTTATATGATTGTTACAATTTAAAAATCCTCCTTAAATTCATAAAGAAACGGATTATTGTGATTTCATGTCTTGCTTTAAATAGGGAAACAAGTTTCACCAAAGCTTTCTTGACTCTGGATATGGAAGATTTGAGGTGTGTCCCCCGCCTGCTTCTCAGGCTTCTCATTTCAGACCTATCTGTATCCCCCACTGTCCAGCTGTAGACCTGTTAGTCTGAGTGTCCACCCTGAGTGAGCTGGCACGGGAGTGGCAGAGGTAGCCCGGGGACCGGCTCCATAAAGTCAGCTAGTAGTCACCTCCTTACTTACAGATAGCACAGCCCTGTGTGAGGTGCCTTCAGTCAAACCTAATCGCTCCTGGCTCAGCCACTACAAAGGCCCTCTAACTCCGTGTCAACTGATACTTTTGTTTTTATTTCATTTGCCGTTAAAATCGAACCGAGAAGGGAACTTTAATTTTCCTGTTTATATTTTCTCAGATTTAATTTCAAGTGCCTCAAATGAATGGGGGGTGTTTTGTTTTCTGTTCATTACCTTCAGGGCAGGCTATTCAGTAGATACTGCTTGCTTGAGGAAGTGAGACTTCTATACACTCTTATTTTGCTTCCTTTCTTACATTCCCTTTCGGATAAGCTAATGACTGCACTTACTTACGCTCCTTGTATTTGTTATTCCACTGATGCTCACCTTTGAAAGTTTGGAGGCAATAACAGTATAAACAGCTGTAATGGGGGCTGGGAAGGGGGCTTAGTGGTAGAGTGCTCGCCTAGCATGCTTGAAGCCCTGGATTTGATCCCTCAGTCCCACATGAGCAGAAAAGACTGGAAGTTGCTACTGTGGTTCAAGTGGTAGTATGCTAGCCTAGAGCAAAAAAAAAAAAAAAAAAAAGATCAGGGACACAGTGCCCAGACCCTGAGATTGCCAGCCCCAGGATTGGCAAAGGAAAAACAACAAGAACAGTTGGGATGCCAGTGGAGTATGCTGCTCAGAAGCAGGCGCTGTTACTGTTTTAGGGTATTCTCTTTCCATGTTTTCCCCTCTTGATTTCTGCATTGTAGATGACTAAGAGTTGGGCAAATTTCTCCTACATGCAAGCTCAAGTGCAGGTTAAAAATCAAGTACAGCTGGAACATCTTTGATGAAAACGGCATTTCTTTAGGGTTCTTCACCATAGAGTTCTGTCTTATTTTCAGTCACTGACTCATTTTTCCTGGTGTTTGTGTTTACATGTTTAGGCCAAAGGAGAAAATTTCACACTCATGGTTCTAAACATGGCACAGGCAGTAAACTGTTGGCTGATTCGGTAGGATTGATCTCCTGACATCTTGCCTTTCCTCTCCCCCTGATGATTTGACAGGATGGTAGCCTGTAGTGCGCTGTCTGTCCCGTCAGTGTCTATCATGATTATACAAGTGGATTTCAGTGCTGAGCTCAGGACGTCAGAATTATTTCCCTTCTAGCATAACCTCAAAGCATGCCTTGCACCAGTGCTCCTTCCCGCCATCCTGCTGGGAGGCACTGTGTCTTTGCCATCCTAGAATCCGAGCTCAGAGAGGTTCCAGGCCAGCCCGGGATCCTCAAGACCTCTTCCCAATCAGTGTTGGCACGGGGCCCTCCTAGCTGTGTGGCTGCTGCACATTCTGTGAGACCCCGTCTCCACAGAGGAGTCTGAATGTGATGGAGCATCTGTTATCCAGCTCTCATGTGTCGTCCAAAATAGGCATACTGCAGGCCAGGCGTAGGCCAGGCAATAAACCAGACTCTGTCTCCACCTCAGCAGGCAAAGCTGAGAGCAGGTGCAGCTCCGCCCCAGAGCCCACTGCCCAAGCAAGGGGCCTTCAGTCCACCCTCAGGCAGTTTAATTGACTTTCTATTCGTTTTGTCTGGACTTGTCAACTTCTTTCTGAGACCCGGGGTCTTGTATAGCACGGGGGATGCTGTTTTAGCATGAGGATACTTTGGTTTTCAAAGAACACTTGATACCTGTTTTATCATGTCTCGATTTTATTCTCCGCATCTCTCAAATTGACTTTCGCTCTGTCAGTGGTCTGTTTTCCTTTTGTTACTCTGTTGTACTTTGCTGTCGTTTATTAGACACGGAGGCATAGACGGATGAACTGAGGACGCCGAGCGTGGCCGGTCTGATAAGGCCAGCCTTCATGGGGCTGCAGGGGAATTTCTTCTCCAGCTCCTGGGCTGCAAGCAATGTCTTCTCTGGGAAAGCACTTCCTTTCCAGCTCTGCCCTCAGATCTCCCAGCCTCGGAGGCACCCTGGTCACACGCTTCATTTTTTTGTGTTTAAATCACTGTGTGGTCCCTGTCTCCATCTGACCCATGTGGCTGATTTCTCCTCCCTCACCACCCCTCAGGTGCTGCAAATCTAAAAACAAATGCACTATTTTTGTATTAGACCTTATACAGAGAACAAATTTGTTCAAAGTGACCGGTTCATCTTTCAGGATTGCACAAATCCTTTTGTTTCAGTCTGACTGACACAGTCGGGGATCGGAGCTGTTAACCCACTGGACCAAGGCTCACAGATTGCTCTTGTCTTGTTGCCCACAGGCGAGCATGGAGATTGCCAGACTCTGTGGACCTTAATCTTCCTGTAACAAACACAGAGGCTCAGTCCTTAGCTGGCACAACCACTTAGAATACTTAAGCTTCATCCTTGGAAGTGTCTCTGATGGTCCAATTAACAACGCGGCTCCTCGGAAGGCAGCTCGCTCCCGTCTCCGCAGCGGGACTTGGTTCTCTCTGCAGGGCTGGAGTCTCCAGGCTGACTCCTCTCATCACGACCCTTGACTCCGTGCAGGCCCAGGAATCTGTGGAGCCATAATTATCAAAGGAGTGGAAAATCTGCCTGTTGCCTCCAGTGCAGGCAGAAGGAAGAGCAAGTTTTTAAATTATTCTTTCTGAGATTTTAATGTGCATTGTAGATCTCCCTGGAGGACTTCCCACACGTGGAGATGGGCATCCAGAGGATGAAACCGCTGCTCAGGCCAACTCAGAGTGCTGCGGGCTGTCAGAGGGTCCTCGTGTGAATGTCTTAAAAGTTAGGATTTTTTATCATGAAAGGAGAGAGTTTTCTTTCCAGGATCCTGCCTGTGTTTTTCCTACCCATGCCTCTAGCGTCGCTGGATTTTCAGGATCTGCCCCACACCAGATGTACTCATTGAGATGAGATTTTGCTAACTTTTTGAGCAGGTGCACCTCAAACTGTCACCTTCCCCATCTTCCACCTCCATGGTAGCTAGGATTACGGATGTGAGGTCCCGTGTCTAGCCTAAATTTATCTGCGTGCGTGTGTGTGTGTGTGTGTACACACACAGTACAAGACAGTCCTGAGGCTTGAATTTGAGGCATGGGTGCTGTCCCTGAACTTTTTGCTCAAGGCTAGCACTAACATTTGAGGCACAGCTTCACTTGTGTCTCTGCTGAATTCCAGCAGTACAAGAAGTCGTGTGAAGGAACAGCGGGCTCTCCTTACGCATGGCCGATGTACGTGGTGCAACGTTCTGGCCGCTGTGCTAACTCCTCCTGCAGGAGGGAGGTTTGTTCTGTAGCCTCCACTCTCCACTGTGTGTGCAGCCCATGGGGACCAGAGGCTAGCACCCCCTGGGGAAGGAAATGAGGCATGGGAGCCTGCCTGCTTTGCCTGCTCACTGCTGTGTTACTACAGCTCTCGCAGAGTGGTCTGCGCCCCACGGGCTTTGGTGATTGTGGTCCCCACATGGCTGTTTCTAAGCTCAGCTCCCGTTCGTAAATGGTCTCCTTATTAACCTCTTTCAGCAACCGGGTATCCGTAGCTTGTTTCTTCCAGAAATCCAACAGGCACAGTGTCCTGCTAAGTGGTTTTTCTTTAAAATTGGAGGAAATAATACAGATAAAACAAATACCTTGGTGTCATGCAATCATATTTCCACTGTAGATAAACATCTCAGTGTGCTATTGAGAATGTTTTTTTTTTCTATTGGATTATTGTCTAAGGTTTAAATTGAGGTTAACTTTGTGTTGACAGTTTGGGGTTCCTTCCATCTAAAAGACATTGACACTTGTGACCTTTCTTAGTGACTTACATATTTTCTGGTTACTTTTATCCATTTTTTTTCCATTGTATTATTAACTACCCTACATTTTCATGGATAGGACAAGAGTCAAAGTGAAATTTTGAATGTGCAACTCAAGTTTGCAGACATTATTATCCAGTGTCTTGCATTCTTATGTGGCAACCCTGTAAATGTAAAAGAGGGCCCAGCAGAGCCAGCGGTTGTGCGTTTATGGAATCGTGAAGGGTGGGGCTCTTGGTGTGCCCCACTCGCCCCTTGCTAGATCATCAGCAGAGGAGTGGAAAGCTTGTTGTCTTAGCACTTGCATGTGGAAGTTGAACGCTGGCCCCAAACAAGACTAAGATCTTTGCTTTCTGCTGGCAAGGTCAGCGAGTGGCTAATCTGTAGAAATTCTGGCTCTGTTATTTATTTGGCAAGATGGACTCACTTGCAGGGAATCAGATGTTTTGCGTTTTCTTTTTACAAGTATTATAACTCTCTGTTGACTTGATTCAGGTAGTTGACTGTGTCTTAAGACTTTAGTCTCTCATAGATTGAATATTTGGAGATTTCTCTTAGATCTTTTTTTCTCGTAGATTGAATATTTGGGGGTTTTTGCTTTTTTTTTTAACATTGTTTTTGAACGGGACATGTTTACCATCAATTATTCTGATTGATGTGGTATTATATATAAATGTCTAAGGCCATGGAATATCAATTTCCATTTAGGCATTTGAAATATTCTTATTATTTTAAACCATATTAATGTCTAATATAATTTATTTTATATTTTCAATTGAATATTATTATGTTGTATCATCCCTTTCTATATTTCTAAATGTATTTCATATTCTTCTACCACCTCCAGCCTGTGGGAAAATTAGTAGTGATAATGACTGAGGAAGAAATTGAATGTCACTGCCAATTGCACAGTACTAACACGAAAACAATTATTAAGAATCAGATAAATTTGGAATGAATTTTGAAAATGATAAAAATATTTGACAAGGCCTAATTCTATTTCTTGTCTACAAGGAGAGAAAAATATATATTGTAAGATGTATGATCATGTATTTCAGCTAATGTGAAGAATTTTGAGTAGAGAAAAGATTAAGTGGTCCTGGAGGTTTATGGGTTTCCCGAGAAGAGATTGAATAGATTAAGGTGTTAATATGGTTACAGGAAGCAGGCAGTAGTAGCACTGGTGGAGCAGGAAGCTCCACAGACTGGTGCTTGCAGGGCAGCAGAGAACGGGATGGGCCCTTGTTCCTGGGAGTGAATGAGCGTACACATGCAGACTTGCTCTTCTGCCTTAGCCACCTACTGCCCTGAAGTAACGCAAGCCCACATATTTTCACACCCCCGATTTCCATAAACATTTAGAGAGCTAAAGTCATTTTTTTGTGTGGGAAATTTCCCAGAGTTTAAATATTGGCAACCAATCAACTATTTTCATTGTGCCATAGAGGCTGCAGACATGAGGTCTGAACATGAAGTTAGCACACGAGGTAAGCCGCTGTGACCTCAAGTTCACCCATTCTGAAAGCTGGAAAATCGGTGTCAGAAAACCTTGTGTTAAGCATATTCTGTGCCACAAATAGTGACTTAATGACTTGTCCCAGTCAGCTAAGCCGCTTCCCTGTGGCATTTGTTGAATGTCATTATAACTTAATAAGCATAGAATAATGGAAACACCTTCCTATGCTTAAGAAAGCAGATGCATTTGAGTTGTATTTAGAAATTCATGGATAAAACTTGTAAACAGGATCATTATTTTTATGCACTTACTGTTTGGTTTCAGGGCTCTGAGTTGGTAAAAGTAACAGTTTTTAAAAGGAGAAAAAAACACCTCCCTTACAGATACCAAGTCAGCATTGCAAAAACAGATTGCAATGGCCCCAGGAAGCCATAAGCCCATTAATCAGCATTGTTCTCTGTATCTCACCACCCTTGTCATGTCACTTATCAAAAACTAAAATCTTTGTTACTTATCAAAAGACTCAAGGGGCCAGGAGTGTGGCCTAGTGGTAGAGTGCTTGCCTAGCATGCGCTAAGATCCGGGTTCAGTTCCTCAGTACCACGTACATAGAAAAAAGAAAAGCTAGTAGTGATGCTGTGGCTTAAGTGGTAGAACTCTGGCCTTGAGAAAAGTCCAAGGGCAGTGCTCAGGCCCTGAGTTCAAGCCTCAGCCCTGGCAAAAAAAAAAAAAAAGACTCCATTGTTGCATCTTTGTCGAGCCCTTTAGTCTACAATCAATTTCTGTAGACTCTTCAAAACAGAAGTGTGTACTGTCCTCAGTTAACCTAATGGAGAACTTCTTTAACTACAGTAGTACTCTAGAAAATGAGTGTTCTGTCTAAGCTGACTTATTGCTGAATATGGACCTGAGTACAAACTTTGGAAATTTAAGTTTGCTTTCTTTACCAAATCTTAATTTTCCATGGTAAGAAAGTAATGAAGACTTTGTAAAATTCTTTTCTTTCAGTCTGTAAGTATATTTAGGGAAACATACTGATTAGTTAGGCCTGAATGAATGAAATGAGTGAATGAATTGCTTTCTCCATATAAGCCTGGAATTAAAATAGCAACATTAAATGAGTCCTCTGCTGAATTTAAAGTATGTAAATACCAATGTGTGTGTGTGTGTGTGTGTGTGTTATCTGAGAGAGGAGGCTAAATCAATTTGATTTTTGTTTTGTTTTATCAGTCCTGGTGCTTCAACTCAGGGTCTGAACAGAGTTCTTGGGTTTTCTCAAGGCTAGAGCTCTACCACTTAAACCACAGCACCACTTCTGGCTTTTTCTGTGTATATGGTACCGAGGAATTGAACCTAGGTCTTTGTCTTCACCTTCAATCCTCACACCACCACACACCCTTGGAATCTTCTTGATAATACTGTGTTTAATCAAATCCATAAGCGACTAATCATATACACATATATTGTTTTGCCAGTCCTGGGCTTGACCTCAGGGTCTGGGCACTGTCCTTGGACTTTTTCAAGGCTGGAGTTCTACCATTTGAGCCTCAGCACCACTTCCAGCCTTTTCTGTGTATGTGGTACAGAGGAATCAAACCCAGGACTTCATGCATGCTAGGAAGCACTCTTACCACTAGGCCACCCCAGATGTTTTTCCCCTTCAGTTTTTTATTTTTCTCTCATTTCCTTTGTTGCCTTTATAACTATTCTTTGGGGGAAAATTATGGAAACCAAATTAATATTACATTTAACCAGAAAAAATTTAAATTAAGAATATCTAGAACAAAGGGGTCTAAAATAATTTTATAATATTTAATATAAATTTCATTTTGGATAAACATAATTAAATTTTCCTTGTTTAAAATCAATTATGATATATTATTTACTTTTTTGTCTATGAAAAGTTAAGTGTTCTATAATATATCATTTGTTTAATTTCTCCAACTCAAGTATCATTAGAAAAAATCCCATCTAATCAATGATTTGGGGGAAGGATTTTAAATAATTCTTCAATTACATACGAAGTTTATAGCTAGCCTCAATTCTGAATAATCTGTCCTCCAATATGTTTCAGTATTAGTTTAAATATTTGGGGAGAAGGATTAGTGTGTTTTCTTGTGTAGTGGTTATTTTCTCTTCCTTAAAATATATTTACTCTCAGTTCTGATGATCTTTTATGATTTGAGTGGAATTAATTATATCATAATTGTAACAAAAAAGACCATTTCATTTCTTAAAGTCCCTCAACCTTTGTCTGTATTAAATAATGTCTGAAGTTTTTTTTGAATCATCAGAAGAGAATGGTTTTGGTTCACTTTGGAACTTTAGAGTGTCTCTTGTTCCAACACTGGTATACTGTGTAAGTTTTCAGATCCTGTGGGGTGAGGCAGAGTTTCTCTGGAGGTGAATGAAGAGGAGTAGACTAAGGCTGGTAGCTGTCCTTGGACAGATAAGACTCAGAAAAAGGAAAATCTACTTTGAACTTCCATCACCTTCAAACTTGGATCAGTAGAATGATCTTCTGTTTGCCTTACATGGAAACTCCATTTGACTTAGTGAGCTCTCTACTATCTTCCAGCTGTAAAAAAGTCAATCCTAACGCTATTTCAATTTTCAAACACACTTGCAAATGTCAGAATATGAACCTTAAGATATTAACCAACCGGTTAATATCTTACTGTTTCCGTGGACTCTACATGGGTTCCTTGCATGACCTTTTCCCAGGAGTCTGTTTCTGTGTTTCGTTCTGTTTAAGTATTATCTTTTGGGCAGTTTCTCAATACTTGGTGTTCTGTGATGGACATCTCATTTGTTTCTGTTGAGTTTGTTTCTGTCTTTTCCTGTGTCCTTTTTCATAAGAATTTCTTGTACGATTCTCAGATAACGGCGTGCTGAGGCGGGCCCGGCAACACGTTGATTTCAGTCCGAGGCAGACCACATGCTCCTGACGTCTCAAGCCTTCCTGTCAAAGAGTCAGATGCAAACTCTCCCCTACATGCATTTTCTCCAGTGAGAGTCAGACTGATTTAAAACTCAGAATTTGAGAGCATGAGGACTGAGATCTCTGTTATTCCTCCGAGGCCTTCACAGCTTGATTCTTAGGATGGAGGAGGTGTGCCCCCTTCTTTCTTTTCTCCCTTCTTACTTCCAATAATCCAACTACTTGTGCACTTCGGAAAGTGTTCTGGGAACAGTGGATTGCAGCTTTTTCAGGGCTGTTCTTCTGATACATTTTTGGTTGACCATTCTTTTATATTATCTTATTTTGTTTTAAAGAGTATTATAATTTTATCAATTTTTTCAAACCATTGATTGGATAGCACTAGGTTTAACTGAGAAATGAAGACCAAAAGTTGTCAAAGAATTAAATTTGTACCATTAAAAATTTGGAGATTGTTTTTCTCCAGATAGTAACATGTCTAGCATTATGTTTAGGAAGTTGAGTGCAATCATGGGTAAAATGAATGCTTTTAATCAATAATCTGGGAAGATTACCTTTGATGAAACAACCTTCATCTTCACATCGTCAAGGTTAATATTCAGAATAATCTCTGCAACGTGGAGGCTTTTGTCTTCTTAGACGTCGGGGTGGCTGCGCTCTTTGTGCCTGTGCCTCTTAGAATCGATTCAATTAATGAGAACATGCTGTTTCTATTTGAGAGATTGGTCGCAGATTGGAGATGGAAATAATCTCACAGCTCACTTTGTTAAGCCATTTACCTGTATAGGTAAAATGTCATTATAATAACAGTGGCATTTATACAGATCATTGGAGGCTATTAGAATGTAGAACAATATTATTTTCCTTCAAGAAAGACCTGCTCTAGAACCCATATTTCTAATTTACCAGACTCCGTCATTTTTATTTATTGTTTGTAAGGAACCAACCAAGATTTATTAGTGAAGAAGAGTAAAACAGGGAGAAGTGAGAGAAGAAAGAGAACCTACCCCGACCTGAGAGGCAGGAGCTGAGTGCTTCCCAAACCTCAATTTTACATTGCACAATAATGGATACATATAATTCAAATTGGGAAACTGAAATGTCTGTGTGATATCTGATAGAAATCGATTTCTGTTCAAGGCTTCTATGGCAACTACACGGGTAATGGCTATGAACACAAAGAACAACATTATTCTGACAATTCCCTTTTAGTTCCAGGAGCAAACCCAGCCACATCTGTGTAAGTGAAAGAAGACACTTCATTTAATATGTTATAATACAATGTAATGCCCTGTAATATAATGCAATGGGGAATGGGCACATAGCCCTCCACATGGGATGTTTACAGATAAAACCTTTTTTTAAATCAAAGATATGCGAGATCATTTAGAAACAGATCTCTTTCCTATAATTTCCTGTTAACACTGTTGCAGAAATGACTGTTGCATCAATCAGCATGTAGATAATCAGGCAGCAGAAAAGGAGATTTCTCTGGATGACTTGAGTTCTTCTCTCATTGAGATTTTGCTTACCTGTGCAGACTTCAAGAAAATTATTCTTCATAAGCCATTTTGCTATAAGTGATGGTCTTCATGTAGTTGTGCCAGACTGCTTAATAAGTAAAGGGACTAAAACTGGAACATAAAATAGCTATAGAGACATGCTGTACATACCCAGGGAATAAAATAAAAGGGTGGGGGGGGGAGTTACGGGCTCCTTATGTGCAAATGAAGGCATTTAATTGTAATATGTCTTCAGTGATAAATGGGAGAAAGTTTTGAATAAATTTCCTATTATAAAATGAGAAATTGTCATGCTTTGCCCTTTTCATTTGCTCCTTGAGAAAGGTGAACTTATCTAAAAAAAAATTTTATGCCAGCAGAGCTCCTTTTATTCAGCTAATGAACTACGGTAACTTGGGAAATGACACTGTGTTGTGAGGTTCCAGAGCACTGAATGCTAACACTTTTACATTATTGAATTAACACTGGAGCTTTCTAAAAGCTAATTTTGTTCTCCATCAGTCTTCCCCAGAAAATGAGTGACAGTTGTTTCCAGCATCATTCTGGAGAGTTGCTCTGTGCTGATGCAGACCCGGGTCCTGAGGCCAGGAGGGTATTTCCAGATTGGAAGCTGCTTTCTGAGTTCAGGGTTAATGACACAGTAATGTATCAGAAGCTGTTTGCAGGAGAAACCAGCACAGTCGACATTGCTTCTGGAGAAAAGATAATTCATTATGGGTCCTGCCAGGTCTCAAGACTGCGGCAGACAAGATGTAGAATTGGCATCTTGAGTAGAAAACGGAAGCCCGATGCTGGAGGCTCACACCAGTAATTACAGCTGCTCAGGAGGCCGAGATCTGAGGACGGTGGTTCAAAGCCAGCACTGGCAGAAAAGTCCTCGAGACTCTGATGAATCAGTAGAAAGCTGGAAGTAGAGCACCAGATTTGAGCGAGAAATCTAATTAAGCAAATTAACGAGACCTTGGGTTCAAGCCCCAGTCCCAGCACACACACACACACTCACGATGGAAAATGAGATTTCTCTCAGGGTCTTTCTTCCCTCTGTGGGGAAAGAGGGGAAATCACATGAGATATAGCAGAAGGTGGTTGTTCAGCCAGCAGCTCAGGTGTGTGGATGAGAGGGAAAGGAAATGCGTTACCTAACAATGAGTAGCCCAAACCCATATTGTCCACAGTAAGTTCTGCTGCTGTTGCAATCCCTTAGTCATGGTTACCACTGTTGCCCTCTATGATCGTAAGTGAAAATCAGAGACTTCTTTTTGCTGGTATTCACCTGCCAAAGATGCTGAAAGGAATAGCTACAAAAATCATCTTTTTTTTTTCTGGAATTTGTTTTCTTTAAGGCTCCATATTCCTGGTGATTTTTGCATTGACTGAGAAACCTTTAATGTGAAGAATAATAGAGATCAGTTGCTGGGAAGGAATCTGGTGCTGCATTTCATAAGAGTAGCTTGGCTTTACCACGCAGAGGTTTATTGTTTCTCTCTAGGCTAAGGCTAACGTTGGGTAGGGTGAGGCGTTAGTCTTCTTGGACTGCAGTGATCTAATTTTGCATATATAAACTCAAAGCATGAGATCACTAAAGATGTGGTATTAGTTTAACTAAAACCACAAAATCATTTTCTGGTGTGTTTTAGAAAAGGTTTGGGTAAGTCGCACAGAGTTAATTTTACATTTCCTGTCGTCGCTCTCATTCCAGGAAGCAACTTGAATTAAAGGCAGTGAGGCAGTGAATTGTACCCGGTCCTTGCCATGTAGGCAGCACTGGGTATACACAGCTCTGCAGAAATTATGCATGTTGCGTGTGCTTGTTTAGAATATCTGTGCACTGGGCTAGACCTTATGCCTTCATTATGATTCTTCAAGATGAGGCTATTCAAATTATGAGCAGAACCCACTTTTATTAATAAGCAAAACCAGAAAATACCGAACACAGTCATTGCTCCTGCATTATGCACAATATTTGCATGTATACGCAGTACGGGTACAAAATCCTTTTGAAAATCTTCTTTTGAAGCATCCATGTGTTATTGTAGAAATCAACTCAGATTTAGACATGTATGAATCAATGTAAGCTTTATTGTTCAAAACAATTGTTATCCTTCCTGAGAAAAGATAATATTTCCTTTGGTGAGTGGGGAAATGAGCTTCAGGTAGGTCTTTTTCCCACGTATTTTTAATAGTCTCACGTACTTGCTAAACTCATTCATTGGTTATACTGCTCTATGTAGCCCATTACTCCGAAATGGTTGAATTAGTTAACTTGTGATAGAGAGCTGAGTCTGACTCGGGCCTATGATGTGTCTTTAGAAGTTTCCTTAACTTTGCAACACAAATGAACTCTCATCAATCCTTAGCTAGAACACTTCTAATAAGACTTGTATCTGTAAATGTTGTTAGTTAGGTCATTCATAAACTCATAGAGTTCACATATACCCAAAAATGAGAAAAGAGAATACTTCCTCATTCATTAGTATTTATCCCATCATCTAGTACTTCCATATACACACAGAAGTAGAAAAGGAATGCTTCCTAGTTCCAGACTTCAAATCCATGTGTTCTCTGCACATGGTTCTCTAGGTTACAGAGTGAGGAACCCACAGGCATCTGGAGCTAAGGCGTGGTGTGTAGAGATGACCAACAGCTAGAGAAGAGGCCTTTTGAAGTCAGCTTACCCTTGTCTTGCTCGGTGGGAGATGGCATGAATTTTGGTGTTTCCTGCTGAACATGCGTCTAGGAGGTGATTTTCTGAAACTGCACGTGGGGTTTACTCTCATCCTTCCACTAGGGTAGGACTGTAATTTTGCTCTTCCCAAGTAACTGTTTGGCCGGCCACCATCTGGTGTGTTCTTTGAAATCATTGCCTGTCGGAAACGAGTCACAAGACCCCAGATCCCTGCAAGGACAGCTGCAATGGTCGTTCTGAGAAATGACACGATGACCGTGGAATGGTTAGAAAACGTGCACAGCCTTTTCCACATCTGCTCCACGGGCGCTGGTGCTTTGGGGCATCCTCTCATTTCAGGCACTAATTGGCAACATAGTTTAAGTCGAGAAAGAAGCAAGGACTTTCTCCCACTGGTGATAATTGGCACAGCTTGTCCCTGGGGGACTATGGCAGGTGCTGTCATCACAGGCTCATGGTGATACTTCCTTGACGGATAGACAATACAGTCGGAAAAAAGAGTCACATGGCTTTCAGGAAGCTGTGGTTCTGGGGAAGGAAAGAGCTAGTCTGATTTAATTGCCAAATAAAAAGCAAATAAGATTTTTCAGCATATTGGTTCTGAGAAATGAAAGGGGGAAATAATTACAGACTTCAAAATCCAGTCATCTCTGTGAATCATGTTGCTGCTCAGTAAATTAGGGTTTGTTTTGACAGGAACATGGAGATACTCAAAACCAAAGGGGGCAATATTTAGGGTATACTGAGCATCTTATCTGTGATAAATAATAAATACCCTAAAGTTTCAAAACCCGCCTTTGACAAGGTTCCAGTCTTCATCCATTGACTAGCATTTTGAAAACTATTTTATAAAGTTTAGGTAAATATAATCCAGGAAGGTGTTTAATTGACAGGTACTCCAAATGTATATAGCCTAATATTATTCTTGAAAACCCAGAATGCTTGGATGGGAAGATAGCTCAGGAAGAGAGCCCATGCACCGTGTCTGCGAGGCTCTGGCTTCCATTCCTATGACCACACCGACAACAGAAGCAAAACCCTGGCCATCCGTAGGTACGGGTGTCAGTGTCAGTGTCTGTGTGCGCATGCTGTCTTCCCACGCTCTGGAGGAATGCAGGAAAGAAGGGCTGTCGGCAGCAGGCCTCTGCAAGCACGGACCCATCAAGCCTATGGCCATTGGTTTAGGCTAGAACTCGGTCCGGAAATTTAAATCTGCCTGTGCTTTGGGGTTATTTTGTTTGTTTTATGTTTGCTTTCTTTGGTTTGAGACTTTCCTTTTAGGATAACTGAGCTGAGGTTCAGTGAGTTTTGACTGGACTGATGTTGACCGCGGGAAGAATGTTGGGATTTGAAAAGGCAAATTGATACCAGATACTAAACCATGTACAAAACGTACATGTCTGTACCTCTGAGGAGTCAGGCATTGGTGTTGAACACACAGTAGTCTAAGTGTTCTGTAGAGCTAAGTGTCCGGATTTGTATGCAAGCGTCACCTATAAAGATTCAGAAAGAAATTCTCAGATATGTTCGATATAGTTTCCTCAGAGGAACAACATTAAACCTGGAGGAGCCAAAGCACTTCATTTATTCTTGAGTTCCTTTTCTAACTGGCTACTGAAATCACTCTTTCACAACTCTTGACTCTTGAAGGGCCCTTGCCTCGGAACTTGCAGACTGTGTCAGAATGTGGGGGAAGGTTCACCATGGTGGGCTGGGCTGGGCTGGGCTGGGCTGGGCTGGGCTGGGCTGGGCTGGGCTGGGCTGGGCTGGGCTGGCTGGCTGGCTGGCTGGCTGGCTGGCTGGCCTGGCCTGGCCTGGCCTGGCCTGGCCTGGCCCTGTTTACTGGCTTTGCCTCTGTGGACATGCTGGTCTTCCATCTTCTTCGCCATTAAAAACCAACTTCGAGGGATTCAGAGGCTTCAGTCGGAGTTGTAGTGTTGTCATCTCTATGTTCATCACTAAAGGGCGGCTTTCCACAAAAGAAGTCGGGTTGAATTGGCCCTTTTGTTCAGAAAGCGCCTTCCAGACACCCCAGTTGTGAGTGTTGAGTGTCTCCGTCAGTTGCACGGACAGTGTGACTTGTATTGTCACCTGGACTCCTAAACACTTGTGCGGTTTCATCTACCAGAGAGCCCTTCTTCATAGCTGTCAGTGACTTTCAAACTCCCTACTGAGGTTATTTGACTTTATACTATGTCTTCTCCGTTCCTCCGTCCTCCTTCCCCCTTCCCCCTTCTCCCCTCTCCTCTCTCCCCTCCCCCTCTCCCCTCCCTCCCTCCCTCCCTCTCTCTTCTCCACCCCCACATCTGTCCACTCTATGATTCAGCTCCACAGTGTAAAATAGGTGCTCAGCATAAGTTTTAGCGTCGGCATAAATATTTTGATCAAATTGATACTGCATGTTCTAAAGCCCCAGGCACACAAAATCTCCCTTAGTCATCCAAGAATGTTCAGCTGAGATGTTTCCTCCCAGGACTTGGCCAAGTGGCACTAATAAAACTTTCTTTCAAGTAGGCAGGGCTTGAGCAGCTCAGCCTGCGGCGCGCAGCTCACACACAGATACTTGGGTCTCCTGCATTGACCTTGACTTGTGCTGACAGGTCAAGGGTGGGTACATGACAATGAACTTACCCATGCGGCAGCTCGGAAGGTACAGAACGATGAGGAAAACCTGGATTGGCAATGGAAAGGTCGGGTGTAGCAATGCACTGTGCTGTGTCCTCGGAGAAATCAGAATTTGTAATATTAGCAATCTGTAAATACTGTCCCCACCATCTCTGTAACTCACTGGTCCTCAGACATGATTCTTCCTCTCCCGTGGTTACCAGCGCGGCTACCAGTGTCCTCCCCTGGATATTGTAATTGCTTCGTAATTAATCTTCTTGTCTCCAATGAGCAGCTGTACACTCACAGGGCTCTCCTGCACCTGCCTGCACCTGGCCCCGTCCTCCGCCTGCCAGGCGATTCCCTCCACACAACTTGGATTTCAGGATAGGTTACTTCGCTTACCATGGATCTTTTCTTTTGAAATAAATTAAGATTTTTGCATAGAATGTTCCTTCTGATTTTCGATTCTAGGGGCATTCTCCTGCTCCCTCTCCCTCTCCTTCTCCCTCTCCCTCTCCCTCTCCTTCTCCCTCTCCCTCCCCCTTTCCCTCCCCCCTCTTCCCCCTCCTCCCCCCTTCCCCCTTCCTCTGATTTTTTTTTTGTGATTATCTTTATTTTATGCAGAAAATGTACCTTCCAACCAGTATCATGAACAAGCATCCTTAATTTAGGTAAATAAACTTTATAACCTCAAATGTGTATACCTGAGATTTGTTTAGGGTCATGGTCTTTCTTTTGTTAGGCACACGACTTTTCCTCAAAACTTCGCAAAACACTTTATTGAAATTATTTTACCACCATACATAAGGTTAATTTTCCATCTTTAATACAATTTTTCATTTCCATTTTTTCATTTTAATACCAATGTCATTACTAAAATACTCCAACTTTACATATGATACCTTGTGTTTGAAGTGCCTTCTACTTATCTTTTGAAAATATTTGAGTTGTCTATATCATTTTTTTGTGTATGTATTTGAAATAAACTTAATCTTATTTAAATGAGTTTAGTGAAATTTCACTTGATATCATCATGATCTGTTTTAATGTGGCATGGCAATCGACATATTTTATCTCTCTTTACCACAGTATGGTATTCCACTTAGGATAATTGAGTCTGTGTACTTTGGTAAAGTTTCATAATTTTACTCATTTGTTCTTTATATATTTGTTGGCCTTGTTCTAGGACATACTTTATAGAAACAATTTTGCTTATTTAGGAAAAAGTTGCACATAAATTATATCTCGCCTAGTATACAGAAAAGCTATTACTTTTTATATGTAAATCTCACATCAGAAATATTTCTTGTAAGATTGCAAGCATTTTTAGTTTGCATTAGGAGAAACATAATTTATATGAGTAATTTATTGGAAACCTTCAAAATCAGACTCCTCATAGTAGGAACAGGAAACATCAGCCAGACTCCTCAGAGATGATAATTTCAGAGTGAGCGAGCTCCAGTTTCTTTCTAAAATGTGTTTTGTGGCATACAGTGAGCAAGTACAGCATGTTTTCATCTACACACATGGAGAAATGTAATTAACATACCCCCCCTTCCCTCATCTTACCTTGTTCATTTTCACATGACAAGAATACTAAACTTGGGCCAGGAGTTTGGCCTAGTGGTGGAGTGCTTGCCTAGCATGCACAAAGACCCGGGTTCAATTCCTCGGTACCACATACATAGAAAAAAGCCGGAAGTGGTGCTGAGGTTCAAGTGGTAGAGCTCTAACCTTGAGAAAGTCCAAGGACAGTGCTCAGGCTCTGAGCACAAGCCCAGGACTGGCAAAAAAAAAAGAATAGTAAACTTAATTCTTTTAGCATATGTCAGTGATACAGTACACTATTATTAGTTAGACGCCTCGCGCTGTGCTTAGACCCTAGGTTCATTTTTCCTAAATAGCTGCAACTGTGTACTCAGTACCACGTGGGCCTCTCTCCTCTCGGCTTGTGGTAGCTGGCATTTTACTCCATGGCTGTGAATTTAGTTGCTGTTTCTCCATTCACATACAAAAGCGATCAAAGAGTAGTTTTTCTGTGGCTCGCTTCATTAGGTATTTGTGTCATCTGTTCGGATACGTGTTGCAAGAGGCTTGAACTCAGGGCTTGGGCTCTGTTCTTGAGCTTTTTTTCCTCAAGGCTAGTGCTCTAAAACTGCTTGAGGGCATTTTCATGTATGTTTTGAGTCCTTGGCCATTTTTAAGTTGAGTTATTTGTGTTTTAAGTCTTGTGAGCTGCTTCTGTAATTGGGGGTATGCAGCATGTGAAAGAAGGTCTGTTCCTTAGGCTTCTGGTATGGACATTAATCCTCTTGGTGAAAGTCTCTTTGGCATGGAATATTTACCTCTCTTCATCCCCCTCCCCTCCAAATACTACCACACCGGAGATTTGTGAGTCAGCATCAGGTTGGTGGTGACACAAAAATTCAGTCCATAATAGATGTGCTTTCTAGTGCTGTCCACGTGACACAACCATGTTCAGTCTTTCCCGGGTGGGGTCTGTGGTGTCTTCCTTGGAGTTGTGTTTGTTGCTCCCTGTTTTGCCTTCACTGAGTGAACGGACTGCCATTGCTCAGAACTGCTGGACTGACTGGAACTTGTAAACGCGACACACGGAGCTGCGCTAAGTCAACATCGCCAGTTCACTGTGTAAGCTGACGTTCCAGATGTCACTGGGTCCCGAAGGTCTTCTTTGCTTATTTCTGATGTGGCTTCCCCTTTCATCAGGATTTTTGTGAAATAATCTGTTTTTGCCTTTGCTAATACACAGATTTGACTATTGCAACACAGGAAATAATTGACACGATGTAAGAAAACTTGCCATTGCTTCATCAAGGGCATCACCCCCAAGACGAGCTCTGTCAGGAGATGAGATCCTCGAGTCCCTGCCTGATCTGGGCTGGAGAACAGCCTCTTAACTTCTAATGTCAGGCTCCTGGGGGGTGAAGCCATCACTGCTGTCTCCCGATCCTGTTCCACTCCAGAGTCCTGACATCTGGCTCTCCTGCAGCTGCCGTTCCATGGCATGTTTTCCTTTCTGGAAACGATAAGATTCCCAACCATGGCTCTTAGAGTTCAGAGAGTGACCTCCTTTGTAATGGAATGGTGTTATAATTCATATAAGAAAGTGCTGTTTGCCTTGGTAAATGTGAATGAGAAGACTTTCTCACCTCTTCTGGACACTTGAGGGATTTTCATAGTACATGATCAGAAAACGCTGGGCTAAAAGATGGGAGAACACAGAGAATTGGTGGGTTTTCATTTTCTGTGGTCAAGTAGCACAGAGACTGCCGGAAGTGATACCCTACCTAGAAAGGGTAACAAAGAACACCCTTTAAAACTGGGGGTTTGACTTGATTCTCTTCGCTTGATGCTCTCCCGGCCCATCCATTTACCTGAGAATGACATGATTTCATTCTTTCTGCTTCTCATTGGTATTCCCTTGTGTCTACATGCCACAGTTTCTTTATTTGTGACTGGGATTGGCAGCTAGTCTGACTCTGTACCTTGCTTCTGAGAGCAGGCTGTGTTGTCATGGGCATGCACGTATTTCTTCTCCATGCTGACTTTGGATGAATAACAAGAGCAAGAGAACTGAATCATCTTGTAATTCAGTTTTTAGTATTTTTGAGCAGCCTGTAAATGCATCTTAAATTCACTGAGTGAGGCCATCTATAAAATCAACAAAGACAGATGTTTTCTTGAGCACATCAGTTGCATACTATTAAAATAAGAACTACCAATAACAGTGTTAGCAATTTTAAACGTTATGGAGTAGGGCTATGGTAAGCACTTACTATACAAATTTTGTAAGATGTTCATTAATGTGGGCGATGTTAATAAAATCTGATCATTGCTTCGTGAGCACCTGATAGAATTGCCAACAAGTTATGTGCAACACATTCATCTCATCGATTCCGCAGTGATTTAGTATGCTAGCGCTGTATGAAACTCTGGGTGGGATGGTCTAAGACACCTAGAAAACAGTTGATAAAATAAGAGTTGATGAAGTGTCTGAACAGGCAGATTCCAAGCACTTGGTCAATTATAGCTTATAACTTTGAGTTATGGTAAAATGTGGCTTAACAGTTCAAAAGACAGAGCTATTTTTGAACTGCTGATAGATGTAATGAGTCTACAGAAGGGATGACATTTGAGCTGAGAGGGTGATAAAATATGAGGAGAATTCTTACAGGAATCAAGGAGATGAGACAGCATTCCACACCGAGGAAATTATCCACGAAAGCCAGGGAGACTGAGAACAGGAGGTGTGCACTGCATCTGACAGGCAGACCAGCTCTGTTGTGGGACGGAGAGACAGAAGGAAATACAGGCAAGTTTGGCCAAATCTTCATAGTTTATATCATAGAATTCGGAGACTCCCTAAGGAAAGAACAAGTGCATTGCCAAAGAGGCCCACGGATTAAACAGAAAAATTAAGAATGTAGACAGAAGGTGGTAGGGTTTGCATGAAGATGGACTTGTGGAAAGCACAAGAGGGAAAATGGATTAAAGATGTTAAGACCCAACTGGGCTTGGTAAGACGACGAGAGGGGAAAAAAGCTTATGTACTTACAAAATGACAGCTACCAGCAAACCAAAACTCGAATCCTGATGAAATTCATCATACAGTGTATCTGTTAGTCTCACATCTTAGTTTGATGCTTACTGTTCATTTCCCCCTTTCACTGAATATTTCTCCATTTTCCTCTATTAAGGGATTAAATGAACTCCCTTGCTCTATCTCATAAGTAGTCTAATAGTTTAATATTCCACATTCAACTTTCACTGAGAAGGCTTTATGAGCAAATATTAGCTTTCTGTACTTTAATGCTTGCACAGATCTCATGAATTTTTATTTTAATTAAAAACTGACTCACTGATTGCTAATCCTTTTATATTATTTTTAGTATATTTGCATCATCTAAGCATTTCCTTTCTGCCAATTTCATTTTCTTTCTCTCTGTTTGAACTTTCAGTGCAGTCCTGTGGTTATATCAAATATTATTCCTATTTTTTCAAAACTAGCAAATATTTATTTCATCAAATATTTTCTTGGGTGTTACGAACAAATGTCTTTCTGTTGATATTGTGTTGTTAAGCCTAGCAAGCAGCAAATGCTTTCTGTAGAAAATATTGATAGATCATTGGAGGGGAAAAATGATTGAGATTAATTATCTGTCATTTAAGATGTCTCACAGTGAAGAAAGAACTCTCGTTCTCTATAGAAAGTACTTTGATGGTGAGGTGGACAAGAAGGCTGGATGCAGTGGAGGCTCTTCTTGTGGGAGGACTAAGGACCTAAACCAGAGGGAAATGTGCAAGTGGAGGCAGGTTCTCTCCAGACATTTTGATAGAAAGTTGTTCAGAAACCTTAGAGACGTATGCAGCACCTGCCACATCTTGGGAATATAGATTATTAACCAAGTGATGATTATGCCCAGTTAACAAAAACAGGTGGGAAAAGCCTAGATGGTGGAATTATTCATAAAATGAAATATATATATATATATATATATGTATCCTGGAGTTAAAGTATGTTTGTAGGAAAGGGATACATTGAATACCATATGTGTTGTCAAAAAAATTTTGAAGAGATGAGTGGTTATGCAATTAAATGTCCCATTATATATAAATGGTATATATTTATACAATAATATCCTATACAGTTTTTACAGTTTTTTTGTAAAAATACAAGTTCCTGAGTATATAGTGATGATACAGAACTATTTTTTATGGGATTACTATCAAACTACAGATTTACAAATGCCAAACTAAAAGCAAAATCATGCTAACTAGCTTGTAATTGAATGCTTTATAATTTCTTGAGATTAAAAAAGTAGCCAGAAAAGTCTATTATAAAGATATCTTTGCATAGTATGAAGATATATATATATATATATTGCACAGTATCAAGATGTAGCTTTGTATTCTATTAAAGAGTGCTTAGGAAGTATGCTTTAGTATATCAATATTAATAGTTGCCCCTGTAAAAATAGGCAAAAATAGAAAAAAGGACCTCACGATTTTCTTATTACGGTGGAGATGAGAGGGGATGAAGCCTAGGGTATCTGACCCGGCTGAGTGATGAATATAAATCACTGTTTTAGTCTCGTGGAGCGATGACACATCCCGAAGGGACTGAAACTCTTTCATGAATGACAAGTCATCTTTAAATATTTTCCTCCTTGAATTTTAACCATCTCTATACCAAGAGAGTAGATATAATTAAGGTTGAAATGAGATTTGTATTAGAAAACTGATGGCTGTGATTTAATATTTATCCCAGATAAATGGCATTCAGCTCACTCACATCTGGTCCGTTAGGATTGCTTCAGATGTTCCTAAATAAGAATTTCACAGGCGGAGGTTGGTGGCTCACGCCTTTAATCCTGACTCCTTAGAAGGCTGCATTTCCAGGCCAGCTCAGGCATACACATTCAACCCTCATTAATCAACGGCGGGACCTGGGGGCAAAGGCCTGCCAGCCAAGCTGCCCGGCTCTTACAAACAGGTGGCTCATGGGCAAGAAGGGAATAAGGCCAAAAGGTAGAGAGACTGCCTAGCCAGCAGGAGGCCCTGATTTCCGTCTCCAGGTGCCCCCATCACTGTGGTCTTTATTGAGTGTTAAGATTTTTGTTAACTTTTTATTTGGCCTTTATTGAATTTGATGACTTTTTAAAAACTTTTTACTTGTTATTTTAATCCTCATTTAAAAGCATTTCTCATACCATCATTGTGGAAAGAGATTTTATATTATTTAGCTATTTTTTAACAAAATGAAGTTTTCTTTGGAAAAGTACAGGCAGACTAAAATACAAGTTGTTGACATTCTTACTTTGCCCATCAGGCAAAATAGCCTGTGGATGCATTTTAGGTTTGCGTATTGCTGTATTTTGAGCTATGCTACAATTTTGTTACAATAGATAACAAGTCCGTTTACTTTCTCACGTATTCACCAAAGCTCCCTAACTTTTTTGTTTTCGTCATCTATTTTTGATTGTGTGTGTGTGTGTGTGTGTGTGTGTGCGTGTGTGTGTGTGTATGTGTGTGTGGTGTGTGTGTGTGTATGTGTGTGTGTTCCTCTGCTCTTCTCTAATCCAAGCAGCTTAATTTTAAAAACTGCAGTTGGGATGACAGCTGGTCTTTGTAGAAGATTTAACACTTGGGGTATTTTGAATACAGTTTTGTAGCTGCTGGAAACTGAAATATAAATAAAACTAAAAACAAACCCATGAGAGGGAGAAAAATACCCAACAACCCAGTCACATACTCAGTGCCAGCTTTTATGAGCATTCGAATCCTCATGATTCTAAAAGCCATAGTGGGACATAGACTTGCAATGAATTCCTGCAGCCCAGCAATCAGTCGGGCACACATTCGGGAGCACAGCGCTGAGGGAGGATCTATGAGGTGTGACATCCTGGTGAGACTCTCCTGTGAGCCATCTCAGTCAGGGCTGTCATTGTGAGCGTGTAGCAGCATACTGCCGACTTGAGCTGTCCTAGCACACGAAGCTGGAGCCACGAGAGAGGAAGCCTCGCTCCGTCCGCTCACAGGAGAGAAAATCAGCCAACCAAATGTGCACCCAAACTGTTGCCTACAGTGCTACCATTGCTCCACTACCTGGGTCCTGGGGGCTATGGAATGCAGAATTATTTATTTTCCCATAGAAAATGCATTTAAAGAGGTCTGTAACTAGATTTCACTCCATTGGCACAAGTAATGCTTTGTTTTGGGGGGGGGGGCTCGTGAGTGAAAGTAAAATTATTGTTCATAGGATTGAACTGAATCCCATGACTATCCAAATAAACATCCAGAATCATGTAGGTAATTGTCAGTATCCGAACTGTGCAGACGGGCAAACTGATGTGGCAGGGGTCTTCCATTTCCACAGGAAGAGGTGGATTGGACACGGGGCCACCGCAGAGCATTGCCACAAGCTGCACACACACGGCCCGCACGTGACATCCACTGCGTATTATTACAGACCCGCTCTCACATTAGTGGTCCTTTAAATGTCATCAAAGCATTTATAAGCTAGGTGACCTTGTTAACATAAAAAGAACCTTAAATTTTGATACAGAAAACCAGAGTAAAAATACCATCAGAAATCCGTTGTGAAACTCTGGACGGAAAGGAGGAAGGAAAGGAGAATGAGGAAGGAAAACACAGAAGTCTTGAGTGGGAGAAGAGCCTACTAATGTCTTTAGAAATTAGTGATAGAATACACGACATGCACGGCAGTAGCTAACACTCTGCTGGAAACAATGCAATTATTCCTTGATGACCATATAATACTTCAGGACAAATCTCATGAGGAAACCAGGCTGAAGCATGCTTTCGAAAACTGGTGTTAAGCATTGCAGAGTAGATGTGGAGCCACTCCAAATCTATCATGTACACAGTGATGTAAATTGAGAGGAAAAAGGGAACAAATGAACAAAGCTAGACACCTCATTGGTTAGTGATCATTCCTCAAAGGGGGAGGACAAAAGAAATTATGAAAATTGTTTTCAGGAAAACAAAACTATTTCCTGAAACTATGGTGGAAAATTAATTTGCTTTTGGAAAAGTAATTTTGTTTATTTCCCTCTGCTTCTCTGTTTATCTGTTCCTGTATTTCTCTGTTTTTTTCTCATTTCTCTGTTTCTCTTCATTTGTTTCTCTAATTTGTCTCTGTTTCTCTTTCTCTCTTTCCCTGTATTTCTGTTTCTCTCTCTCTCTCTCTCTTTGTCTTTCCTATCTCCACACTGAACACCTTTTTGATCAGAGAAGTTGATTGGCTTACACTGTCTACCTATACCTTATCTGATTATAGAAAAATTGTGCTTTCTTCTCTCTCATTTTTCTCATTGCATTAGAACTGTTGTGTGCCTTGAGCTCCCAAACTGACTTGTTTAAGCAAACCTATAGCATTTAGTCAAAATGTCAGGCAATTTCAGTTTCGGTTGAGCCAGCAGCTTCTAGAAGACCTTAATGCCACCCTGGGCCCCAAGTCACCAGCCTTGTCTTGGGGAAAAAAGTGGAAAGGTGGCCAGCCATGCCAGGGTGACGGACACAAGGCTCTTGCCCACATGCCTGGAGCTTGCTTGTTTTGCAAGCTGTCCCAGCCTTCTTGAGACGACATCACACACGAAGCCTTAAAACTCAGTTTGGGTGTTCACTGGCCTCCAGGTTTTCTAGCATTACCCTTTTGCTAAATACTTAAACTCCAACCCCTTTGGATGTTCAATAACAAGCAGTAACCCTGATCATTTAATTCGTTTGGCGTTATAGGGAAAGGTGAAATCTGGGGCTATCCCAGATACGATTGAAGCTGTTTTCTCCTGGACAGGGACAAATGATACTTGGTTTCCCTTTTGAGGTGCTCTTTGGTGTCATGGCAGGGGAATGGATGTAGAGACGGGGAGACGTTCTAGCTCTCAAATCACTTCTGAACATTTGTAAATGAAAGTCAGATTTAAATTTTATTCTTCTCAATTTTGAGCTTTGGATGACTTAAAAGCCTAAGTGTTTTGTAAAATTGTTTACTCAGCATTAGAGGGGTACTTACATACTTGCAAATTAAGTCTGGATTCGGGTTATATGCAGTATGATGTTTAAGTCGTCTGTTGACATTCACAGATAGGGATGTACCAGTACTTACTTTTTATCTGAAATGGGAAACATTGCATTTTCTTTTCTTTTTTGTATTAAATAATTTATTAACATTGATTTTTACATCATATTTCAAATGTCATGTTCAACAAACAAGTATTCAAGAAGGGAATCTCTATATACAATCACTGGCACATAGATTTTTAGAACATAATTGAAATTAAGCTGAGGGTTTGTATGTCATAGATAGGTATTAATCTATGTAATAAAACATTATGTCTATAGAGCATATATCCCATCATAGATTTTTATGTCTATGTAGTTATATCTCCAAGACCGTGTCCAAAACCTTGGGTACCAGAATATTGAATGAATCATTGC
This sequence comes from Megascapheus bottae, assembly GCF_031878675.1. Taxonomy (NCBI): domain Eukaryota; kingdom Metazoa; phylum Chordata; class Mammalia; order Rodentia; family Geomyidae; genus Megascapheus; species Megascapheus bottae. Next base: position 677,601 of record NC_143546.1, read on the forward strand.
TCTTGTACTGTTTGGATCTAATATCCACATATCAAGGAGAACATGCGCCTTTTGTTCTTTTGGTCTTGACTTGTCTCACTCAGCATGATTCGCTCTAGATTCATCCACTTTCCTGCGAATGCCATTATTTTATCTTGTCTTTTGTCTATGTAGAATTCCATTGTGTATATAGACCACATTTTCTGTATCCATTCATCTGCAGTAGGGCATCTGGGTTGTTTCCATCGCCTGGCTGTTGTGAATAGTGCAGAGATGAACATGGCTGAGCAGGTGTCCTTATCATATCCTGGGTTATGATGCTCAGGGAGGATGCCCAGGAGTGGTATGGCTGGGTCGTAGGGAAGGTCTATGTTTACTTTTTTGAGAAACCTTCAAACTGCCTTCCAGAGTGGCTCTACTAGTGCATTCCCACCCACAGTTGGGTTCCTCTTTCTCCACATCCCTGCCAGCATTTGTTGTTGGTCTGAGTTCAGAGTCATTGGGAATTTTTAAACAGTGAGAAAATTCATTGGTTGTTCAATACGTTTTGTCGCTCATACTGGCCTGAGAGTTGGCGATTGGAGAACGAATTGAGTATTAATTATAGCTATTGACAATCTCTTATTTATTTCCTGTTACTACATTAAAAGTAATATTTAGGCCAGGCACGGTGGCTCACGTCTGTCATCCTAGCTACTCAGGAGGCTGAGATCTGAGGGTCAGGGTTCAAAGCCAGCCTGGGCGCAAAAGGACCTGAGACTCTAATCTCCAATTAACCTCTTGGTGTTGACAACAGAAGGAGATTTTTCTTTTCTGCATGTGCAGCACACTCGGAACTGGCTATTTCTTATCTGATGGTGGAAGGAGCTGCACAGATACTTCTTAGTGTGCTGCAGGGAGATGGCCTTTAGAATGAGAATTGACTTGTGATAGAAAAGAAAATCACTGATTTCATTTGCCTGATCTGCAGGAACACTAATGCATCCATTAATGACAGTGTAATCTTCCTGTGCATTTTGCAAAGACTTCTACGCTAACGCAATCACTGGTTTTAATATTAGCCATAGGGATAGAAGGAGGGTATCGCTCATAAGCTTTGCATAATTTTTAAATGCCACGGCTGTTTTGTGTCATTCAGAAAGTCTTGTAGGCAGTGATATTTCCCTATGGGGTGAAAATGCCAGTGGCCCCTTCCCCTTCCCAGTAAGGTCTTTTACAGAAGGAATTTATAATCTTTTCTACTCTGCCACGTTCCTGACACTGCTTAACCTACTGCAGTTTCCTTTCTGACACCACTGCTCCTCTGAAAGAGCGCCCAACAATATCAGCCGTAACAGACAAATTGCCAGAACTGTTACCTTGCCGTCCTTCCCGCTGTGGCAGATCTCTCCTTTATTTTCTACTGAGCCATTCAAAATGCTTTACTTCAGAGTTCAAATAAGTCTTCTGGGTCTCTATCCAGTTCCTACAGATTTATATTCCATAGACATTATTGCTTCTAGTTCAAGATTTCACAAAATTCTTTATGCTAATAAGCTCCTAGCCTGCAACTACATCAGACTACACAATATTTAGTTTTCTGTTGCTTTAGTATATGCATTGATATTGAAATACTATTTATTAATTTCCCCCTTAACGTATGAATGCATTCATTATTTACCCAGTCTTCACGTTAAAACATAGGCATGCATGTGTGTTGGCCTGTGAAAAGCATGAAGGGGCTGGTACTTTGAGAAGTAGAAGACCAGGATAGAGAGGCAGAGGGGATAAGGTGCAGTACCATGTAGGTTTCAGGTTTGCAACAATCAAGTCTTTCATCAGGTCTATTCCCAGACCCTGCTGCATGTGGAAGCTAGGCCTTGAACCCTTCTACAGAAGGAGCCCTTTGACCGGATTCCCTCCACTGTTGTGCATTTCCTCTCCCCAGGAGGAAGCCTGTAGGTTGCATTAGGAATTTACAGAGCTACTGGCCATTAGGAATTGACAGAGCCTCTTCCCAGGAGTGAGTGTTGCTTGGAAACATGTTCTAGAAACAGACTTTAAAAACATACCAACAGCTAGTCAAACTAAGAAAAGAAAGTTTCCATTATATTTCTCCATTCGTTTTTATTCCCTTACTTGTTTATTCACTGTAATGGATTCATTGACAACATTTATCGGTATATCCTTGATGGCTTGCAAATGACCAGGTCTCTTGGATGTATAGTTAGTACATCTTGTTGGATAAAAACATGCAAGCACTAAAATTGTGAGATATTGTATGTTTACGGGTCAGGAATGACCCGTGTTCCTGTGATGGGTTGCATGAGGCTTAGACAGGCTGCACACCTACTAAGTGATAGTTGTGTCCAGAGCCCAACTTTGCTGTTTCAGGTAAATTAATAGTCTCAATCATTCTTTCTAGTTAGATTCAACTTGCAGGAGATCCAGAGTGAAAAAGAAATATTTACTTGGCTAAATAAACTCTGATATGTAATTGAATGGGAGTTTTAGTGTAACCTCTATTTAAGTATTGATCTTGGATTATGACACAGACGATGAGCTATTTGGGTTCTCTAATGACATTACACTGGGTGGAATGTCTAGTGACAGACATTGACATTAAAATTTAAAATTACTGAGGCAAGCTGGGAAAGGAAACAAATGAAATTTGGCAGAGATGATTCAATTAAAGGGATTACAAAGGAGATGGGGAAGGGATATAAACACAGAAATAATATTAAGAGAGCAAATAAGAGACACTCGTGTAAGAGGTCAGGAAGGCTCAAAGGAAACAAGACAAACCTCACCTTGCATCCAGCCAGGCCTGTGGCACGGTGCAGAGCACGGTTGCTGGCTCGCATGCCCCGTTCATCTCCAATTAGCATGGGTTTTCACTGCTGCCACTAATAATTCTCTGTCTTTCTGTGTTATCAGTTTTATGTCCATCCATTTTGTCTTATATCCAAGTCTTCAGTGTCATCGACTCTTCATATCATTCTTACGTTTACTTTTCATTCTGAGGATTTGAAGCATGGGCTTTGGTATGTGTCTCTTGAACCATGCCTCTTCTTGTTTATAAACTGCTTTTGTGATAAGAGATCACTCATTTCATACAGGCTGGACTCAAGTTTATCCTACCATCACTTTCCAAGTAGTTAGGATTACATGTGTGCCCTACCATGACTAGTCTGTGTGGTTGTATTGTTAACTCGATTTACTTGCCTAATTTTGATCATTTCTGTTCTCTGGCTAATTTTCTGCATAGTTCATTCATGATTTTTTTTTTTAAGATTTTCCTTCAGGTTTCCACAATGACTTACTATTCATTCAAAAGTGTTTTATTTCAGCCTCTGTGTATCTGTGTCAGTTCTAAACCTATTGTGAATTTATAGTGTTACTGACTTCTAATTTTATTCCTGTGTGATCAGAATGCAGCTTCCATCATTTTTTAATTTACTAAGACCTTTGTGGCCTTTGTGTGGTCTGTTACAGGCTAAGTTGCATGCATTGATGCAAATAGTGAATACTTTGCATTGATGGTTGGATGGAATGTTTTCTAAATGTCTGTTAAGTTGATTTATAGTGTACTTTAACTCTGATGGAGTTTTTGTAAATTTCTTTTTGGTCTGGATAATCTGTACCTTGAGTAGTGGGATATTGGAATCTTTCTATTATTGTATTAGAACATTTGTATCTATTTAATTTTCTTAGTGTTTTCATAAAACTGATACTCGAACATTAAGTGTGCATAGATTTACAATTATTGTATCTTCTTGATGATTTTATCTCAAGCATTGAACTGTGACCCTCTTTCTAGAGAAAGATTCCCACTTAGATTGGGATTGGTTTTGAATGTTATCTAGAGATCGGATTGAAGAGCTCAGCTCAGCTCAGTAATAATTCAGGTCATTAGTGTTTCATAGCCTCCAGCTCTTGCATATATTTATACTTCAAGATTTTTCAATCATTTTCTGTTTATAATTATTAAGTGCAAACACATGAAAATGATGGTATTTTATATATTAGCATGTGTTTTGCTACCTCCTTAAACTTACTAGCTCTGTTGGGATGTTATCTTTGTCTCGATTGACCACCAGATCCCTGCAGCTTTGACTTTTCCAGTCCTCTGTTCCTTGCCCTGTGGCTGACTACCGGTTCTGGTTGCTTAGTGCTTCTTAGCTGGGCTTCCAGGGGAGAAGGGAGAAAGGAGGGGGAATGCTGAGTTCTGTTGACTCTGGCTGCATCCTCAGGCTCAGGCAAGTTCTGCGTCCCTGGGTCTGGGGACTGGAACTGTCTTAGTATTCTTGCTTCTCTGGAATATTTGGGTGGACAACAGTTCCCTTCCTCTCCTCCAGGGTAGAGGAGTTTGTTTTTCTGCTCCCTTGTTCCAACTGTAGGCCTTCATACCGGTCTTACAGAAGTCAGGGTTTGCTGCCATACACCTGGTTGTTCCTGAAGGAATTTCCAGGCCCAGCCTCCGGCTTTCTTGCAGTCATTTGCTGTACTCCCAGAAGCAGCCTCCTGAGAGCCTTCCAATCTGGCCAGGTTTGCCTGGTGTCTAGGGAGAAGAACTTGAGAGTGGCTCTGAGATCTCCCAGTTGGTGGGGACTATGGTTCTGTGCCATCTCCAGTCCACTAAAACATGAACCAAAAGCTTCTTACCTTCTTGGGTGGACCCTGTCCCAGGAAAGCCAGTGTTCACACTTCTGTGGGGCCCCGCCTTGCACTGAGCTCAAGCTGACACTTCCTTGCTTTGCTACCTGAAGTCTCCTCCCGGGAAGTCAGGGAAGACTGGTGGATAGAGCTCTCATTTTTTAAATTTTTAGTTGAGTGGATGTGGTCCTTAAGTACTCTTCTAAATCTTAAAGTTTCATTATCTTTAATTTTTTCTGTTTTTTTCCATTATGAACTGAGTGAACTTTATTTTCAACTCCATCTTTTATTATGCAGTGTGAAGAGCTCAGGCTCAGCTTTCTCCTGGAGCCCTGGTGTTCACTTGATGAGACTACAGTTACACCCTTCATGTGGAAAATGGTGGGGAATTGCCGTCTTCACTTTAAATTGTCTGTCTGTTGGTGAAGAAAGCACCATCTTCGATCTCTTATAAAAGATTTCGTATGCCTTTTGAGTACTTCTCATTTCCCAAGAGTCATTGCTTGTTCGACTTGACTTCATTCGGGAAGACATAAGCTCTATAATGCTAGAGTACATTTTTCCGTATGTAGAGAAATGGTGATTCCTGTCCATCATGAGTCCCAAGTCTCTTCATGACCAAAAGATCTCGGCATCTGTTTGAAATACTTCTCTCTACATTGTCTATGTAAGAAAATAACATAATGAACTCCACTAAAGTCTAAAGGCGTGTGAATGGTGTGAGGAGCTAAGTATTAGGCTAAATTTCACAGTTAATACATACCAATAGTGAGGTTTCCTGCAAAAGAGAGGTTTTATCCTAATAAAGCATGGCTGTTTGTAAAATATATCTTTTCTACTTTCCAGTTAATTCTGAGGAAAATACTACCACCCAGGCTCCCCAAGACCCACTTGTCCCAGATAGGGCCGCGGTGCGTAGATGTGGCTGGCGGGGTGAAGGGAGCCATGCTGGCACTTTTGGGAGGGGCAGGTGAGGAGGGTCACCAAGGAGAGGCAGAAAAAAGTCCACTGTTGCTGCTGCTGTGGCTGCAGAAGAGGAAGATGCCAGGGGCCGGTGGCTGGATCCCTCACTCCTGTCCTGGTGCCGGAGACCAGTGGGTTACGTTACTTTTGTCCATTCAGTCTTCCTGATGCCTGGGACAAGGAAGGAGTCAGAGGACATGAAACCTTGCGTTGGGATTGGAACAAGCACAGTTACAGCGAGGAGCCTTGGCCTGCTCCTCAGCGGGGCTGGGGGTGGGTGCAGGAATGGTGTGTGTGGTGGGGGGGCAGTGGGCACCTCTGCAGATGCCGCTCCATGGCTTCCTGCATGAACCAGGGTCGCTCTCAATGCAGCCCAGAGAGCTGCTCCTAGCAGGCATTTCTATCAGTGCAAAGACTGTCTCCTCCACCCCGCCCCGCAGTCCATTTCTCTACCAATTATAAATGCCAGGAAGCTCAGCCGAAAGGAGTCAACGCACTACGTCTAATTTCTTCCCTTATACATATTTCAAATTTCTCAATTATTTCCATTTATAAAGTTTCTCTGACCCTAGGGCTAATGTGTAACCTCCATTTATATTAGCTTGGCATAATCTGGGCTCTCTTAATTCTCCTAAAGCCCTGCCTTAACCCCCACTTAGCAATTTTATCTTGAAACACAGAATTAAAGTAGGTATATGGAGACAGTCACAGGTAGTCCTGAGGAAGAGCCTGGAAGAGATTCATGAACTATCCAATAACTACAGGCATTTGTAGCAGTCGTGGAGAGAGGACCAGGGGCTGGGGCATGCGGCATTATGTCCGTCCCTCACAGAAGCCATCCCTCTGTCTTCTAGAATCAGCTCGTGAAGAAACATTTTCATGAACTGTATTTCTATCGCAAATGGAGAGAGCCTGACAGTAGAACTGATCTGACATGTAACGGATACAATTATTTTGTGCTATTCCCAAGTTCCTCTTATTCTTTGTCCTTTTCGATGACTGTGTTCTTCCCCGAGCAGAGGCACAGCATTGTTTCCTGGGTGTCTTTGGCACACATCATGTCCTCACATATCATTTCATATGATAATGCTGTGAAACATACATCACAGGGAAATGCAGGTTGAAAATTGCTGTGCCAATGGGACCAAGGTATGACTCATTAGTGAGAGGTTAAAAATCAAGGTTCTTAGTTGGAATCTGTAAAGATTTTGTGTGTGTGTGGTGTGGGTCATGAGGCTTGAACTTGGCCTGGGCGCTGTCCCTGAGCTCTTCAGCTCAAGGCTACCACCCTACCCTTGACCCAAGCCCCACTTCCCATTTTCTAGAGGTTAATTAGAGATGAAAGTCTCAGGTTCTTTTGTGCCCCAGCTGGCTTTGAACCTTGATCCTCAGATCTCAGCCTCCTGAGTGGCTAGGATTATAGGAGTGAGCCACCACACCTAAGACTTTTGTTTTTTTAAACTATATTTTCATTATCTTGATGTAGTTCCACAAAGGGGATACTCTTCAACATGTCATTTTTGAGTGCAGTGCATCTTGGTCAGTGCAGCGCCATTCCTCATCCTCTTCCATCTCATCCAGCCCCCCATGCCCCAACTTTCCTGTCTCCAGGCCCAGTGACAGCACTCTCCCCAGGCCATGCATCTGCATGGCCCCTGGTGGCTGCACTCTCCCCAGGCCATGCATCTGTATCTGCATGGCACATGGTGACTGCAATCTTCCCAGGCCATGCATTTGTATCTGCATGGCGCATGGTGACTGCACTCTCCCCGGGCCATGCATCACCCATGGTGAGTGCACTTCCGAGACAGTGCATGGCCCATGGTGAGTGAGAGCACTCTCAGGCAGCTCCTCCCTCCCCCTCCTCCACAGGAGATCCTGGTTCAGAAGCAGCAATCACAGGTGCTCAGGTAAGTCTCGGGGAAGAATGGATGGCCTCCCTTTACCTGACATCTCATTTCTGACTAATAGTTGGGAGAGAAATGAATTATGAGGGAGAGGGAAAGGCTTTAATACCAGCTGCCTGCTGTGATAAAATTTATACTGAACCCAGAATGCTCTTCAGTCTTGCTCTCCCACTAAATCCAGTAGGAAAGAAAAAAAGAAAAGAAATAGAAAAATATAAATCAGATGCAGAGAGAGAAACAAACCAACCGACCCAATGGAACAAAACGATGTGAATTAACAGGAATTTACACTTTAAGGTGATGATCCTCCAATAATTTAGTATACTGAATCCGAGCATCCTGTTTCACACCATTTCCCTCTCAAGCCACTCTATAAAACTTGCAGTGCTGCACGGGCCTCATTAAATAATGCCGGTGTTTATAAGGCTAATGGAGGATTTAGTGTTCCTTTGAAATTTGGCTTTAGCAAAAGAATTAAATTTGTGCAGATATGATCCATTTTTTTTGTTGTTGTTGTTCAAGTTAAATAGGAGAATTACGAAGCCCAGTAGTGGTTATGTGATGGCGGCAGCCAAATACATTTCTATACAAACTCAGTGATGGAGTGCTGAATCTCAGGGGTAGTCTTCCAGGCTCCACCTTGGCACTGATGTTTGCCCTCCTCATTGGCTGCATCTGACAACCATAGCGCCTTAAAGTTGGAAGGCATTTTTCTGGCCCTGGTCACCTCTCATTATGTATGAGCCCCTTTGCTGCATTGTCTCATAGAATGCTTCAGGGGTCAGAAATAATAGGGCATCGTTAGGAACCGAAATCACTCCTCTGGGATGGGAGGAGCAGGGAGGATTAAAATGACTAGGTAGCCCGCTTGCCTAGCAGCTTGTTGAATTTTTCCATTGGTCCGCGCTGAGGGCTGTGTGGGAGGAGCGTGTCCTTTGTCTCTTCTGTGTGACTGCCGTAGTTTCTGTGTATGGGAAACTAGACTCAGAAATGAGTCCGATTCAGCTCTGGCCACCCCTCCTGTCTGTCTGCCCCAGCATGACTTCACCCCCCTGTGACACCTGCAACGCTCACCTGGGACGCATGCATGAACAGACACACACACACAGGCACCCATCCCTCTGTGTTCTTATCCCCAGCGCCAGTCTCTTAACTAGTTGACTGAACTCCATGAAGTCTCACTTTTGGTAGAAGCCAGCCTTGCACTGTGGGCTACATGTGTGTGGATTCTTATTCAGAGGAAACCAAAGCTGCTTTTCAACATTTGAAAGGAAGAGAATACTAAGAATGAGATCTTGCCACTCCGAGAAATGAGTTTTTCATCGGAGGCAAAGCATCCTCTGAAACAAGGGCAGAAAGCAGAACATTTCAAGCCACCGCATAGAAAGCATGTTTCTCTGGTGGTTGCCTTTGACCTGCTGCCTCTCATGGCTGTGAGTCTACAAATCCCCGAGGTGTGAGTTCCACACCCCCTCCTCTAGACTTCCTGTGATGTAACAGACACAGAGTGACGGGCAAAGTCAGTTGCTTAAAGAGATGCTAAAAGGTAATGAGACAATTTTGAGCATGACCAAGGGAACCTGTGCCCAAGTCATTCATTTTAATACTTTCCCTCGAAGCTGAACTGTGTTAAGTGGTGTCTGAATCAAGTTACCAAGAACGTTATCAAGTGGGAAGGATTTTATAGGAGCCTGGTCCACTACAATTTACAGGGTGCCCATATGGCTTTCAGTTGATTCTGAGCAACTACAGTAAGATGATTCTCATTCTCTTCATTATAATAGTTCCCTTTGATTGAATCTTTATCCTTGGCAATCCTTTAAGTGTTAAGTCCAGTGTAACATCTGTCACTTAAATCTGGGTGAACTTCAGTATTTTGCTGTGTGACCCTTGAAGAAGACATATGTTTAATAAAACTGCAATTACCTGTTACTTTTAGACAACTTTTGTGAGCGTATTAAAACATCCTGCCTGAGATTTGGAAATCTGAAAGCTGAGGAGATGTAACTTGGAAGTCATTATTGAACAAACTCCTCGTGGCTGCTTCCGTCAGGTTCCACCTGGTCTTGGTCTCTTGGCTTGTTCCTGATTCTTCCCGGCACCCAGTTGAGTCTAATTGATGCACAGATTTCTCTCTTCAGCGTACAGACTACACATTTGAGCTCTTGGAACATGCTGTGTCACTTAGAAGACATCATGATATTGTTACATTATTTTGAGCAATATTCTTGAGCATATTTGTTCAAATTGATACTTTTTTTTCTTGAAAACCTTGAACAGTTCTCTTCTGCCTCTTCTTTTCTATTCTCTGTTCCTGAGAGGGTCTCGTGTCCCCACCACTGTGTTCTGTCAGCCTCTGCTCATGCCTAGGTCTGGTGGGGTGTTTCCACTGCTTCCATTTTCCACAGAGGGTCTGAAGCCCAGCAAGACAGAGAGAATGTGCATGTTCATAAGCCAGTGTTTGTACCTGGAAATTCTAGACTAATTCCAAAGCGAAGGCATTTTCCCCCACTTCTGGTATAAATACAACAGGGGAGCTTCATCCACTGAGCCTTTGCAGAGGTACCCACTGATAGCCAGGGCCCATGATGCCAAGCTGAGTTCTTTTTAAAATCACAGGTAGATCTTAGATTTCAGTGGTTAGATATAGATGGATTGATGGATAGCAGACGATAGATGATGAGTAGGTGATAGACACACCCACACACGAATTCATGGGTACCCATCTAGAATATCCAGAAAAAGTGTAGCTACACGTATGTGTGTGCATGTGTAGTCATTTGCGTGTGGACTCCTACGATGCATCAGGCAATATGCAGGCATCTAAATTCATTCATCAGTGAGTGCCATACTGGGTGTGCCCGCATATTGTTTAGGATGGGAATATATGGTCATACAGACCATGCCATGGTTCTTTAAGCTGATGTGTCCATTGCGTCTGCTGCTTCCCAGGACTCTCCACCACCACTGAGAACTCCCTGAGCTCGGCATCCTAACCACTCAGGATGCTGAGATCTGAGGATCACAGTTCAAGGCCAACCTGGGCAGAAAATTCTGAATGACTCTTATCTCCACGTAACCACTCAGGAACCAGAAGTGGCACTGTGGTTCAAAGTGGTAGAGTGCTAGCCTTGAGCAAAAGAACTTAGGGACAGTGCCCAGGACCTGGGTTCAAGCCCCACGACCGACCAAACAGGACAAAACAAATCTTTCCAAATAGTAGGATTTTATGAGTACCGAAAGAATGAATCCACATCCCTTGGCACAGCAGTGTGCACAGCTTATTGTAATACTCATTTCTATCAAATAATAATGATGTAATTGCTATCAACACTATTTCATTAATCTGAAACTTTTAATGACAGCCAATTCATTGAGAGCAGCTTCGGTGGATATTAGCTTCTGTTGACTCCCATCTCAGTCTTCTTCTAGATTGCTGTCAGCCGAAATGAGCTGTCGTGCCGAGGGTCATTGGCGTCATCTAGGGCCCCCTAAGGCCCCCTTGACTGCACCTATGATGTTCTGGATGGATTACCAACGCCAGTGTTTCCTCGTGGTCTCTGAAGTTTTTGTCGACACTCAGTCACCACCAGTGTTTTCCTTGCTCAAGTGTGTGTCTCCATCTCCTTAAAGTTGTCCCTCAAGTCACATCTCAGCGAACTGCTCATCCTGCACGAGCAGTCAAGTCACGTTACGGTTTGTCCTGAGGCACAATCCATCCTTCCCCGGCTGCAGGGATTGTCACAGTTTCTGAACATCTCTGTAGTTCAGAAGGATGCCCACCTGCCTCATAGCACCGTGCAGCTCGAGCTCGAGGCGTGTTTCGCTTGAGCATCCCTGGGGATGGGTGGAGTGCTTGTCACAGATTCACTCACCTTACCGGTGGTGGTGGTGGCGGCGTAGTTGCTGCGCCCTTGAAGTGAGAGGACACACTGGCAGTCAGACACACACTCAGAGCTACTGTACAGGTCTCTGAGGCTTCTGGAAACAAGAATTGCCCATCACCGACTGAACAAAATTTAGGGCAGACTGACAAGTTGACTGCCCCATACCTACTGCAGTCGGTGCTGGGGTGATGGAGACGCACGCTTGCCGGTTCTGAGGCTGGAACCTGGGACTTCTCGCTCTTTCTTGGCTGGTGCTCTACCACGGGAGCCACACCGCCAGTCTAGCAAGTTTGTCTGCAGCTCTGAACCTTGATTCTCTAGCGTCAGCTTCCTGAGTAGGTGGGATTCTATGTGTGTGCTGCTGGTCCTGACCATTACTTTTGGTTTTGAGTAATACTTGCCTTTTTTCCCCCGGTAGAAGAGACGACTTGAATAAATAAATGTTTTCTTAGTTTCCCAAGTATTTTTAATCTTTTTTTTCCCCTGTAAAATCTCATTCAGAAAAAGCTGATTGTAATCTAAAACTGTAAGTTATGCTAATCATACTAATTTAAATAAATATTGGTATTTTGATTTCATTTTGAATGTTTACTCTTGAAATAATCACAGTACTTGAAGGCAAAACAATCAGGGAAAAAAGGTAATAAGGAAACAAAACAACCAAAATCTTTATCTATCTCAGCAGCCCTATTCTAAGGGCGAACCCTGTGGATGTATTAGAGATCGCCCATGGAGCCAAGACGTACATACATGTGACGTGACCTCACGTGTCTACATGCATGTCCACATGCAGACACGTTCTTCCACTAGCCGTCAGTGAAATCCAGGTGCCCTGAGCTCCAAGTGTGGACAGGGCACTCGAAGAACTGCCTTTGGCTCTTCATTTTTCTACAGTAAAGCCATAGACATCACAGTGGGAGATGCCTGAAGCCCAAGTGAGCCAACTGAGACTTGTCTCTCCCCCTTCTCTTCCTCGTCCCAGAACCGGACTCAGCCATGAGGAACAGAGCTGCTGCCAGCAGAGAAGAA